>NC_089225.1:55128907-55452407 GCF_963924675.1 Phocoena phocoena | reverse complement strand
TGATAGAATCACAGAAAAAGGAGGTGGTAAGAGCAGAGAACTGGTGAGGGAAACAAAAGCAGAAAAAAAAAAAAGACAAGATAAAGGCTGTGAGCAGCAATTGAAGCAAAACAAAAGCTCTCCAGTAGATTAAAATGGTGTATGTCCTATATTTGAAGCTATTTTTAGATAGGTAAGTGGGGGAGATGGCAAAAGAAATAAGGCAAGTCCCCCCAAATAAGCTTCATCTTGAATTTGTTGCTGCTTCTTCATTGCAAAGACTATATTATCCAGGCAGCCTTAATGGGAAAGCACGTAAAGACAGACCTAAAAGCCTTAGGAGTACACAAGTTAAAGCTTTGGAATCCAAGATACTTATGGGGGTTTTCAATTAAAAATGAACTACCATGGCTGAGATCTGTGAAACTCACATAACTTCTCAAATAGAAAAGGGTGAGAAATATGAAAATTGTCTAACTATATGTATTGAATTTTCAATGTCTATGTTTTAAATTAACAAATACTATCAAAGTTGGAATCAGTGACTAAAGGTTTAACTGTTATACGTATTTTTTAAAAATTGATATAACTGTCATAAATTATGTAAGTTTAAGATACACAAAGTGTTGATTTGATACATATACATACTGCAGTATGATTACCACCTTAGCTTTAGTTAACATATCTATCACGTCACATAATACCATTATACTCATTTAAATATAGGTGATGAGTGTAATCCAAAGTTGTCATAACTAGGTGTTGCTAGTGATTTCAGTCCCATTATACTGAGCCAGAGAAGATGCCGAGGTGTCAGACAGAAGATGTACGGAACTTTTTTTCTTAGGTATGAAAGGACGTTCGTTGGCATGTCTGAGTTGAACATCTAGTGTCATCTTTATATGTTTTAGAGATAAAGGATTTCTCTGAGGATAGGAGAGAAAATTCTTGCTTATAAGGCTCCCCGAGGCCTGTGCTATAAAGTAATTTAAATTTTGCTAAAGCAGAGATTTGAGGCGCATGCTTCAAGGCTGGCGAGACCGTCAATCAGCATGGTAATCACCCAGCACCCACATCTCAATGTGGCTTTCTTATTCTCTGCTCATAAGCAGTAACTCTTGAGAGCTGATTAAAAAAATCATTTCCTACTAGAAAATGATTTTCCAAGTCACTCAAGGACTAATTCTGGTCGTAGAAGTAGAAAGTCTAGGAAACCAAAAGGTCTCAGGCAGAAAATACGTGTTTTGGGGTAAACTAAGAGAATGTACTATCAAAGCCAGGGGTGTTCATTTCTACGATGTAAACCAGTTTCACTGGCAACTCTGACATCTCTTTCGTATTGTAAATCCAGAAATGCCAAGGGTCTCCCACCCTACTGCATCCGTGAGTTTCATGGGGCTGAACTAAGATTATTTTTAGTGTCTAGGAGGACCATACAGTAATTCATATTTTTGATTATAAGAAAGACAGATTTATTCTTTCATCCAATCCATGAACATTACTTGCAAGAATAACAAAATCAGAAAAAAACTGCAGGGAATAAAGTTCAGTATTAAATTATGACGTGAACTTAGTTCTAATATAAAAAATGGAATGGTCAGGAGTCATATCCTAAGTGGCAGTCACGCTATATACACTGATTTCTGGCCTCCAAGTTTTTAAGGAGCAATAATCCAGTCCCCTCCTCTTTCAGAAGTGACTTTAAAAGGAAGAATATATTTGTTCTTCATGGGTAGTAAAGATCTTACAGATCTTTTCTTAGATTCCATAGTCTCTAATGCACCAGAACGTTCCTTTTTGGACAATATTCACTTTAGAGAAGACGTTGTTTCTTGTATTATGCAATCACACATTCTGGGCAACAGTTAATCGGAGGGGAAAACTCTGTATTTTTCCTGACCTCGGGTCCTAGAAATTTGGTTTGAGGTTATGTTTGCCTCTTGGAAGCAAGCAATCCTCTCCTAACTGGTCCCTCAAGGATTTCCTTTTTCAAGAAGAGATCTTATCACATTCTCCTTGCTCAGACATCTTCAACCACTTCTCAAGGCTTAGCTTCACATTTAAGATGGCTCTGAGATCTGAACCCTAATTCTTAGACCCTACCTTCTTTCTGACACTTATGTATACAATAGTCTAGCAAAGCCAGACCACCTGGTCCTCCTTGTCTCTTTCTAGGTCAGCACTCATGTTGTCCCTCGGGATGGAAGACTTCATCCTTAGTCACTGGATGTGACTGGTTACCTGCCTTCCTTCAGGGCCACTTCAAAGGCTGTATCCTCTGTGACACTCTGCCTGGTCCCCTCAGCCTTACGATCAAGTTGTCTGCACATTCCTTTAGGCCCTGTAGCAGGTTATATAAGCTTCCTGAGGACAGGAGGGTGGTCTCTTGTTCACACTGCCTTTCCTAAGCATCCAGCTTAGCACCAGCCCAACGGGATCCTCCACAAATATTGAACTGAAAATAGCTGCCCTGGAGCCAGAGATCCTGGCTTTTATATCTACTACTCCCCAATTAATTCACTACATAAAAAACCTTAGATAATGTATATAAAAAAAGGAGAAACTGGAATGGGAAGATAAAATAAGAAGTAAATCAGTGGTAAAATACTTTTAGAAGGCATAATAATGTTAACTTTACCTTGAGTATATTGCAAAGATGAGAGAACTGGACGTTGAACTACTACTAAGTTTTTTAGATAAGTCTTTGAACTTCTCTCAGTGAGAAATCTTCTTCTATGGAGTTCAGTGTGCTTAAAAATATTAACCCATTATTCTGAGGGGCCAGTAGCAAATGAATGTGGGCTGTTCCAAAGTCACACATAAGATGGTAACCAAAGTGGAGAATGATACCAAACTCTGAACACTTAATTCATTGGTAAGATTCATCTCCTTTACCCTCAAATCTCTGTGTCTTAGTTAACAAGACTGGTTCACTGGAAGGTGGTATTATGAGTTGATTTTTTTCCCCCAAGAAAGATACGCTGAAGTCCAAATTCGCAGTACCTCAGAATGTGACCTTGTTTGAAATAAGGTCTTTACAGATATAGTCAAGTTAAGATAAGATAATTCATGTGGGACCTAATCCAATTATGATTGATGTCCTTATAAAAAGGGGAAATTTGGACACAGAGACACATGCACAGAGGGAAAACGATGTGAAGTGACACAGGGAGAATACTGTGTAAAGATGAACATTGGAGTGACACATCTACAAGCCAAGGGATGCCAAAGATGGCCAGCAACCCCCCAGAAGCTAGGCAAGAGGCACGGAACGGATTCTCCCTCACAGCCCTCAGAAGGAACCGACCCTGCCGTCACGCGGATCTCAGACTTCTAGCCTCCTGATCTAAGAAGCAATACGTTCCGTTGCTCAAGGCACCCAGTTTGTGGCACTTCGTTCTAGCAGTCCTAGGAATCTAATACAGGTGGTGTTTCGTTACACTCTGGGGCAGCCCAAGCATCTCAGAAAGAACCACTTTACTCCCAGTTGGAGCACAGTTGTGCCTTTTACAGAGGCAGCTTCAAATCCTTTACGGGAATAGGTACTATTTAAATTATAGCCTAAGAGGTGCCTACGGAAGGTGAGATCTAAATGATAACTTAACAAATGCCTTTGGAAGGCTACTCTTAATATCTGTGAACGAGACTGAGCCATCTACAAAGCACAGCCAGGACGAGTAGGCAGAGGAGGGTCAAGAGGATGCTCTTCTAATGGTCATACACATGACCCATTTCTAAAACTGCTGTGGCTACACACACTGAGAATGAACTCAGAACTTTTTTTACAATGCTCTGCGTGGATTTAATAGACACACAACCGTTCTAGGTGTTTACCTGTTGCTTCATTTAAAGCTGGCTCAAGGCGTATCGTTTCTAGAAAATGCTCTAAAATTTTTTCAGGTGTTCCTGACATCACAGTATACCTGGATAAGAAATAAAACCATCATTAGTTTTCCAAAAGTGGGCAAATCATTAATATATAACATTTTACATATCTGCGTTTTTGGGTTGTTTTTTTTTTGAGATCCCAGGGAACCATATGGACTCAACTTGTGACCCATATTCTCCGTAAGGTAAGAAGGATCATGTACCTTGTCAAAGTCACATAAGCAGGCAACAGAAACATCTCAAATTGAAGTAGTTACTAAAACATTATTCTTTTTTCCCTACATGGGACTAAAGTAAACTTCTTAGAGAGTGGCTCTAGCAGGCTGGGAACTGAGGCATTTCAGCCTTGTTTCAAGGGGGAATGAAAAGGAACATGTAAATCTCGGGGCAGCTCAGGGCAAGGGGAAGTGACAGTAAACTAGGTTATCCATATATGGGTTACTTGTTGCAAAATTTCAACCGCACGCTGGATTCCCCTGACTATTTCTGGAATGCTCTGTGTTTCCCAACTGTACACTGGTATGTGCTTTGGAAATGCAGCTAAGAATAAGAGAAAAGAAAACAAACCCCCAAAACACCAATGAGCAAACAAACCCCAGTAGCATCTGAAGAGGAAATAAATCAGTAGTGGAACGTCCATGTAACTTATATCAAGGTCAAATATCAATTAGTTGGCAGGGTGGGGGACGTTAGGCATCATATCAGAAGATCCAGCCATGAAGCTCTCCAATCAACATGGGAGGATGTAGTTTTTAAAATTGAAGGTGGGTTATTTCAAAGTCATATTCAAGACGGTCAAAAACAGTGGGCGAAAGCTATAGGCAAAATACATTAATGGGATCTGGGTACTCCTATTCCAAAACGTAGACTTTGCTCTTCTGCTTGGCATTTCACTTAGGGCAAAATGACAGGGAAGAAAAACAACAATGAAAATAAAATTCTCTTGTGTTTAGAAAGCAGCGGTAGAATTCAGTTCCAGGAGAACTCAGGGCTTTTGTGCCTCCTCACCAATACCCTTTCCCTGCCTGTTTGAGACCTCAGAGGAAGTGTGTTGACAACCCAAGAATATCTCTAATGTATTCAATCTCAGGGGCTTAACCTCCTGCCTGAGGGAGTGAAGAAGAGGCAATGCAACATACGACCCTGTGCCCGGCGACACGGAGTGAGTGAAGCAACCCGGTTTTGAAGGAGGTAGCAAATGCAGTCTATTTGGAAGGTAACTGTTACTTAAACCTATTGTGTGTGTGTGCATGTGCGTGTGTGCCCTCAGGACCAAAAGGAAGCTGAAGAGTTCAATCTCTGAAAGAATCTGGCTTTGGAGCCTAGAGGGAGAGCCAGGGAATAAAAAAAACAAACTACTTTAATCCGAAAAGTATGACCCTTTTCTCAAAGTAAACAGCATAGAAGATGAGGGTTTTTCCTCTTACAGGCAATGACTATTTGAGGGAAGGAGAGGGCGAATCTATAAATGGCTTTCAATACTTAAATGGAGAAAATTGCTGAGTTCATTCAATAATTCCTAAAATGTATGATTCTTTGATGACCCTTCCAAGATGACCTGCAAGAGGAGCAGCGTGTGACCACACGAGTAAGGAACTGGAGTTGGAGAGGGCAGCTAGAAGGCTGGCTTCCCATCCTGGTGTTCTTGGTGAGGACATTTCTTAGCTAGGGTTTTTGTCTGGCCAAAAAGAATAAGGGCTTGGGGCTTCCCTGGTGTCGCAGTGGTTGGGAGTCCGCCTGCCGGTGCAGGGGACGTGGGTTCGTGCCCCGGTCCGGGAAGATCTCACATGCCGCCGAGCGGCTGGGCCCGTGAGCCATGGCCGCTGAGCCTGTGCGTCCGGAGCCTGTGCGAATAAAGGCTTACCTGGGTGGCAAGCCTTGAATGCTCTCGGCTCACTAGTAAGAGAAAATGGCGTCCTACTCTCTGCCCACCTGGTCAATTGCAGACATCAGGGCACGTGTCTTTTGCTGCCAAAGTCTTCCTCTAGTGGTACAACTGCCTTACCCTATCCTATCTCTCTTCTCAGCACCACAGAAGGCTATTCAGGGGTTGGTAATCTCTCAGGACCAGGAACCCTGAAGGGGGAGGGGCAGGGGGCTTCTGGCCTGTGATCTTGCAGCTCTGGGCTTGGCTGAAACATGTTATTACTTTCTTTCGGGCTGGACACTGCCAGGTGCCTACTGCTTGACCTCTGTTTAAATGGAGAAGACTTGAAGACCAGACAGTATGGCTCTCTTCAGTTTATTGCATGAAGAAGTTACTGTAGTCCAAGTTAAAGAGAACCCTGATTGGTTACATTATCTAAGCTGTGAGGTTCTAAACTTGAGAGAGAAAAATCTTTTTCTAACACCAAGTCCGGAAATGAGGACACGTCTATCTGTATCCAGAACAAAAAAAGAGGTGGGGAATGGTGCCTAAAAGAGACTATCTTTCTGCAAACAGGATGGAGTTGAACGATTGGGTGGTTGATAGTCTAAGGAAAAAGCAACACAGTCACTAAAAACAGGAATAGTCATTTCAAATTCTCTCTTATTAAAACCACATAACCACAGAGCAGGAGATACCCAAAATGGTAGATATTTGAGGGCTTCGTATAGTTTATCCATCATGAGAAATACTGTCTTGCTATTGACATTTTAGTATCACACTCAGAGTTGAGTGGCTTGAGGAGAGTCAGGCAGTTTTGAATGGTTAAAATGTACAGTTATCCCTCGGTATCCGCGGGGGGTCGGTTCCAGGACCCCCGCAGATACCAAAATCCATGGATGCCCAAGTTCCTTGTATAAAATGGTGTAGTATTTGCATATAACCTACACACTTCTCATATACTTTATTTTTTTCTTCTTATATACTTTAAATCATCTCTATATTACTTAGAATACCTAAGACAATGTAAATGCTATGTAAATAGTTGTAAACACAGTGTAAATGCTATTTAAACAGTTGCCAGTGTGTGGCAAATTCAAGTTTTGCTTTTGGGAACTTTCTGACAATTTTTTTTTTCCAGATATTTTCCATCTGTGGTTGGTTGAATCTATGGATGTGGAACCCCCAGATACGGAGGGCCAACTGTATGTATAAACTATTCTGGATTTTTCTCAGGGTAAAGGTAAATCAGAAAAATAACGTTATCAGCACCAACATGGTGACCCTCTTTGAGCTGCAAAAAGATAATTTCTGAGGAGACAGGGGCCCTAAAGGATCCTAAATTTTAAGTCCCTCCAGAGACACGGTTGTTGCCACGTTCTTCGAGTTGTCCAGAACATCAGGCCAAAATTCACTTACACGCGCCCCCCACCCCCCCCACCCTTTTCAACTCTGGTCTGGCTCGGGAAAACTCAACATGGAAAATGACCCTTTGAAACAGTGGCTCCTTACTCTTCAGGGAATGGTTGGCACGGTGCACTTCTGTGTATGCCTGATATTTCCTAAATGGTGCGCTGAGAACACGCACGAGGCTTTGAATTCTGTAAGAAATTTAGATTGGTCTACAGGACACCAATAAGGAGATATAACAGAAATGAGATCTAGGCCTAAAATAAATTGAATGCGTGTGGGCTCTCCTTTTCCCTTTAGTTTGATTTCATAAAGAAGTCTATATTTGGAGAGCAC
The DNA here is from genome assembly GCF_963924675.1 of Phocoena phocoena. Lineage (NCBI taxonomy): Eukaryota > Metazoa > Chordata > Mammalia > Artiodactyla > Phocoenidae > Phocoena > Phocoena phocoena. Next base: position 55,444,927 of record NC_089225.1, on the reverse strand, counting down.
TCTGAATGGAAGCTGTTGTAACATGCAAACGCTTTTGATCATCTTCCCGTGCCATAAAGAGGTGAAGGAAGGCGGCCTCCGGGGCCCTCTTGGTCAAATGTTTTAAGGTTGTGAAGAATTTAAGGCTTACTTTCTCAGGTAGCAACATTTTCCTGAGACATCTGAGGCATTATTAAAGAATGCAGATGACCACTATAAAATGGTCTAGTTATACTTAAAAGCACTAAAGAAAATCACTGGGGGTAGTCCCAGACTTCACATAAAAAATACTTTCATTCTCATCCTCCTTTGTGGGCTGGAAGGACAACTGCTGAAAAACATTTGAACAAGAACATTTTTCAAGAATGCATAGTAGTGAAAAATAGAAGAATAATAAAGAATTCTGGATGGTAATTTTATAGGTTTGTAAGTGAAGGGATCGTTTTTTATACAGTCTATTTTATGTCAGCCCTTTTGAATGGTTAAAATTATGGTTAATGGTTATTATATAATTAATTAAATAATTAATGGTTATTGCTTTGCAACGTTTACTAGATAGTGTTGAGGAGAGAGTATCTAGATACCATATTTTGCTAGAGTAAGTTGTGAGGCTAAAGGAGCATAGACTCAGAAGTCGGTCAAGCTGGACTTGAATGCAAGCTGTATCATTAAAAGTGCTGTCATCCTGGGCAAGGAACTCACTTCTCTGAGCCTAAATTTTTCCATCATCTGTTAAAAGGGGTTGTAATAAGGATTAGATAAAATATGCAAGACGTTCTATGGCTCTTCAGTAACATTGTATTTCTTCCTGCCTTCTTTGCAGATATGCTGACTCATCCGGATGAAATGTCTGAGCCTTGGGCTTTCAGTCTAAACAATTAAAACTCATCATTTATGGTGAGTGTGTTGATTAATGGGAACATCCCGTTTACTTGGCAAAAAAAGAAAAATACTTGGGATGCACTCCATTTCAACATAGTCTGTGGCCGCATTTCTTTAGCTACAGAATTGGTGTTTTTATTACTCTAAGATTAAAAATTAACATTTAAAAAATGAGATTCTGTAATTTTTAAATAATTTCTTAGAGCTACATTTCCTAATTTCCCTAACTATTCAAATGTTCATACATTTGATTAAAAGAAGTCTCATGTAAGAAGTTGCAGCAAAAGATAGAACCGAACATAGAAATACAGAAAAAGAGTCAAGTTAAATGGGTGACCTGATGTTAAATGTGAAGCAAATACCCTCCAGACGTTAGCAGGAATAAGTATGGATGAGGCCAAATGGATGTTTCCAGGCCACAGTCAATAGACTGCGTGGGACTTGCCTGGTGGTCCAGTGGATAAGACTCTGTGCTCCCAATGCAGGGGGCCTGGGTTCGATTCCTGGTCTGGGAACTAGATCCCACATTCGGCAACTAAGAAGCCCGCGTGCCGCAACTAAGACCCGTTGCAGCCTAAATAAATAAATATTTTTTAAAATATAGACTGTGTTATATTTGAAGTGTGGGTTTCCATCGAAGATGCTCATTCTGACCGCACAATGAAAACACTTCTTGAGAAATCCTACATATGAAATTCAAACACCAAAGGTTCTCCACACCCAGGCGTCTACGTATCCCTTGAGCTGCCTGGCACTCCTATGCCCATTGTTCTCTCCAAAGCTATTGCCTTCTGCTCCAAGCTATTACAGTTGCACACAGACAGAGGGAGTGTTTTTTACAGTGGGGGAATATTCTCCCCCGAATTACTCTAGGCAGCACCGAGCTCGAAGCAGTGCCAGAAACGGATACATTATACTCTACACGATGTGTGATTAGTCAATAGAGAGAAAAAAAGTCACACACACTGCCGTCTTCCACAAAAAAGGAGAACGTGCTATTGTAGAGATGATGATACCATGTGAAAAGGTTAATCATAGTCTGGCATTTGCAGTGTTGGATGCAAACCTACTTTTGCTGAGGCTGTGAGTTTCCTTGATTAGAAGCCCTGTTCCCTGCTGGGACCTTCTCCAGCACCAAGACATCTTGGTCATGTTCTTTAAGTCTGACTGTATTCGCCTCAACGTCCTGCAAATACAAATTACACCACATACAGATGCTGCCGTTTTCTCAGACAATGAAAAAAATTTCAAATGCTTCAGAAACTCATTTGGTGCTTGTGATGCTAATTGTTGCATCTACAAATTAAGTCATTTTCAAAGTCAAGGGCTGGAACGGTCAGAGAAAGGACCAGATGAGGTTGGAGACACGTGGTTTTAAAAGTCTGCTGTTACCCGAGATGCAGAAAATCAGCTGAGGAGAGAGGAGTGTGCTCAGAGAAACCTTTGGGAGAGGGTGGTACAGCGGAAAGAGAGAGGAGCCAGCGCTCTTATTCTTGATAAATGTATGTGGCAAATAGCACTCAGCTTCAGCAGAGTTCTTTCATTCTGATTAACTTCTGAGGGTACTTAGTTTTCTTAGGAGTGGCATGTTTTCCCTCTAATCAAAAGACTTGTGAAAACTATCAGTTTGAAATGTGTTAAAAACACTTTTCAGTTATTTGGAATAATTTTATAAATTACATCCATGATAATGGTCCTAATCTGATTCTTTCAAAGAATAATTGTGGCCGAGTGCAAACTTCATGTGTGTCAACTTCCAAAAGAGTAAAGTTCAAATTTCAATGTCATTAAAAAATGACTTATTAAAAAAGCTTAATGCACGTTTCCTCCTCATTTGGTTCCTATTTTAAGAGACTGGATAAAAACCACATCAAATTCCATGTGGCGTTTTTTCTATATTAGTCAATGCTTTAATCTTTAACTTAACTTTTTTTGCATCAAGAGAACGCATCCCTAAGACAAACTTTGTTGTCAGAAATTTTGCTGCCAAAGGCAAAAGCTTAAGGTTGTGTAGGAATAGGTGTCCACACCATAAGGGATGGGAAGGAGACTGTAAATCTTCATTAAATAATGCCAAATGTACCAGAAAGCACAGAAGGTGCATTTAGGATTTCAGGGTAGGAGAGAGAAAGATGCTCAGGCTGGGAAAGGCATAGAAGGGAGTCTGCTCTGTGAGCCAGCAGGGAAGGGGAAAGAGCAAAGTGATCCTGGAGGGAACAGTGTCTCTGGGTGAGGTGGGATAGACCATGGGCCACCTGGGACAATATCACCATGCCCAGCGGTCCACAATCAGGCTTCCACCAGCTAAAGCTGGGTTGTCCCTCGTAAGGGACCAGGAGCTGGATGGTGGGGAGAACCTAGGAACCATCTAGTCTAACCATCACCCACTCTCACAAATACTTTAACAAGCTTCCATTAGGCCCATCTGCAGAGCCATCTCTAAGTGCAATCTCATGGCTCCTCCTACAAAACCCCAACTATTCTTCACCTACTTGCCAGAGTCTGAAATTCCTTTAGTGTGAATCAATTTGACAAAAAGCACTTGAAATGAAAATGCTTGGTTAGAGTAACCATGGTGGACATTAATTGCCACTAAAATGTAGTCACTTAATAAATCCAGAGGGAGTGTGAGGATATGAGAAAGATTCAGATTTGGGAAGAGACAGGAGGTTTAGGATAGAGAAAGACATGGAGAGGGAGGTGGGGAAGGACACAAAAGGGGAAACCTAGGATTGCAAAGAGAAATGTCTCAGGCTTTGACATTTTGCCAAGGCATCCCTATTTGTCTTCAGTGCTCATGGACCAGGTCAGGTGTGTGCAGGGTTATTTGGTCCAGCACAGCGTGGCACATTTGCGGCCTTACTGGAATATCACCTCTGGACCCCAGAACCCAGCCCAGCACATTGAACATGCCAGGTTTGTAAGCAAGGCCCTTTGGCCCTAGAGCATTCATTAATCACAGTGCTGGCCCAATTAACACTACACTCATTCTTCTTATCTGGCAAAAGTGAAAATGTGACGCCCCTCAGCCACACTTCACCTTGGACTCACCCTCAGGATCCGGTTAAAATCCTCCTTGTCTACTCTTAAGAAATGGCAGTTATCTTCTCGCAAGACGATGGAGGCAGCTCTCGGGGCATCATTCACTAGCGCTAACTTGCCAAAGTCATCACCTTCGTGCAGCGTGCAGACCACACCCTGGAGAGAGCAACACATCCAGATGAAGGTGATCCCTGAAAGGGAGCAAACACGCACCTGCACCCCCCCACCCCCTGCAAAACACTGTATATATCAATAGGATGTACCCAGGGATGTCAAGTGTGGGGGGAATCAGATAATTACGTTATAATGTTTCATTTCTCTTCCATTGAGTAATCTGGGCTAGGGCCTAACTTAAATGTATACATTATAATCCAGGAGCCCCAGAAAATTCAGTACTACTCTGAGTATAATAACTTAGATAACTTATGATTAGAGATGCTATAATGTCTTTTCTGCATAGAGTAACAACGTTGTAGCAAGCTTAATTGTAGCATTACGTTGTTAATACTTAGAACCACTAGTATATGGAGCATAATAAAGTTTCAGAAAGAAAAAAAGGATATATATACCTTGCCATAAATGACTACATTCACTGATCCTTTTAGAATAATGTACCAGGAGGTGCCTTCTTCCCCCTGGTTAAACACTAGATACAAAAAGATGAAAAGACTTATGACAAGAGTAGAAGCACATCAGTATAAATTACAGCTTATCAAATCATCATTTTTAAGTCCCCAGAATTATGCATTTAATTCCAGAAGGGAAAAAAAAATCACTGGCAAATACGAACTTATTCATGTGGAATATTACTTCCTTTTCTTTAGAATGTGAAAGGAACAGAAATATTGCACTCCTGGCTGTGCCCTAAAGATACGTATTCACTAGATACAAATTCACCAGCTATCGATTCCTTAAAGCAATACATTTCCCCCACAATTCATCAAAACTTACTAAGCTATAGAACACAGTTTTTAAAAGTATTCTGAATGGTAAAGTGAAGTTTGAAAACATGCAAATCAGCATTACATAGTGTTGATGGATGCATATCTACATATTTTTAAAAAAATGGGTTGGAATGATAACCGCATCATATAGGGTAGGAGTTAGCTTGGGGAGGGGAAGAGAAGAATGAGATAAAGGAGGGAACAAGGAGCCTTCACATGTAGAATTTCATTTTTTAGAAAATATAAAAAATGAAAATAGGAAAAAATATGGCATAAGGTTACTATTTGATAAAAAATGTTTTTTAAAAAGGTGTTTGTGGGCTTCCCTGGTGGCGCAGTGGTTGAGAGTCCGCCTGCCGATGCAGGGGACACGGGTTCGTGCCCCGGTCCGGGAAGATCCCACATGCTGCGGAGCGGCTGGGCCCGTGAGCCATGGCCGCTGAGCCTGCGCGTCCAGAGCCTGTGCTCCGTGGCGGGAGAGGCCACAGTAGTTAGGGGCCCATGTACCGCAAAAAAAAAAAAAAAAGGTGTTTGTAACAACCTCTAGTTTTTTGTTTGAAATATTTAAGTATTTCATGATAAAATGAAAACCATCAGTAAGAGTGAGTGAAAAGAATAAGCAAAGTTGCAAGTCATCAGTGATCATAAAAATTAAAAAAATATTAAAAGTGAACCTTTAAAATGTAAAGAAAAGACATTCTTACTAAAGTAAATATCAATGTTAGAAATACCACTTTTGATGACTAAAAGTAAAATATTTGAAACTCATTTTTAATTCTTTTTGCTTTTACAGTTCATGGTCTCTGCTTATTTGACTAACACAACTCAGTCTGAAGAAAGAGCAAGATTTTCCAAAGAATGTCTCTTGAAAAGTTAACACGTGTCCATTATAAATGTTTTCTATGTTTCACTGGGTTTAGGAAGTGTCAGTTTACATGGTGTGAAATTTATCTTTACTGTAGAACTCCTGAGAAAGGTAGCATGCTGGTGTGTGTTACTATTCTCCAAGAGAGATTAGAGAAAGAGGCATTTCCTGATCTGAATACACCACTAACCATGTTTTTCAAGAAGGGTTTTGTAGGACGAGTGGGAAACGCCAGCCGAAATAATTTTGCTCACTTTTTTTTTTTTTTTTTTTTTTTTTGCGGTACGCCGGCCTCTCACTGCTGTGGCCTCTCCCGTTGTGGAGCACAGGCTCCGGACGCGCAGGCTCAGCGGCCATGGTTCACGGACCCAGCCGCTCCGCAGCATGTGGGATCTTCCCGGGCCGGGGCGCGAACCCATGTCCCCTGCATCGGCAGGCGGACTCTCAACCACTGCGCCGCCAGGGAAGCCCTTACTCACTTTTATTAATATGAAATTTCAATTTCTTGCTCCCAAATATGATCACAGAACTAAACTACAACGTGCATGCTGGAGAGATACTACACATTAGTATTGCATAAATATCTGGGGCAAAGAAATTCTCTCAGGCTTGGAGCTGATAGTGAAAATGAGAGAAGAACAAGAAGGCAGGAGAGTGTGCCAGTCTAACCAGCCTCTCAAGAGACAGATTAGTTCCTCTCAAGCCACGAACTGAAGTGAGGTCACTGTGAGAAGGTTTTGCCTGGGGTTCCCCCTGAAGAGCACTGACTTCATCTCACCCTCTTTAAACACTGCTTGAGCCAGCAGGGGAGGGAGCAAGTGGAGAAACAGGCTGGCAACTGCTCCCAGGCTGGCACCCAAAACCCAGCGGGCTGCAGAGTAAGGGATACGTGCTGGGAATAATCACAGGTCCAGAAAAACAAATGGTGCCACATGACATCCTGGCAAGTCAGACCCAGGCCCAAGAAAGGGGAGCATTTGCAGTCAGGCTCCCATGGCACATCCTAGGGAGGGGGCCAGCCAGGCACCATGCACGATTACAGTCTTCACTTACACACGGTTCCTCCTTTGGCGTGAGACTCGAAAATGAGAACACCTGCTAACTCCCGTTTCACCTAGAAGGAAAAGAGAAAGAATGTGGGGAAAGGCCAGATTTGGGGGGGCTGGGGAGGGACTTGTTCTCTTTCTGAACGGTGCTAACTTCCACGCGGACACCTCCCACTCTGATTTGCTGCTCCTCCTGTCTAGAACCACTTCCACTAGATGTGCCACTAGATTTTTATTAGTTTTTTAAGAAATTGAAGTATAGTTGATTTACAGTGTATAGCAAAGTGATTCAGTTATGCATATATATATTTTTTCAGATTCTTTTCCATTTTAGTTTATTACAAGATATTGAATATAGTTCCCTGTGGTATACATTAGGACCTTGTTGTTTATCTGTTTTATACATAGTAATGTATATCTGTTATTATCAAATTTCTAATATATCCCTCCCCTCCTTCTCCTTTGGTAGCCCTAAGTTTGTTTTCTATATCTGTGAGTCTATTTCTGTCTTGTAAATAAGTTCCTTTGTATAATTTTTTTAGGTTCCACATATAGGAGATATCATATGATATTTGTCTTTGTCTGACTTACTTCACTTAGTATGATAATCTCTAGGTCCATCCATGTTGCTACAAATGGCATTATTCCATTCTTTTTTATGGCTGAGTAGTATTCCATTGTATATATGTACCACATCTTCTTTATCCATTTATCTGTTGATGGACATTTATGTTGCATCCATGTCTTGTGCCACCAGACTCTTAAAGCTTTTACAAAAGCTGTTTTATAAGCTAATTCATACAATACAACCTCCCTAGAGAGTGTTTAAACTTGGTTTCACGTGTATGAACTAGGCAATTTCTTTGCCTATCTTTCATCTTGGTGAGAGGGTGAGAGCAACCACAATATCAAGACTCTTGCTCCTGGAGGCTCTTCTTTGCATCACACATCATGCATCATTGCAAACATGTTAGAAAACTCAAAGTCTTCAAGTTGAATAATTAAGCTTAAATGTGTGAGCTATTTTTCTTAAATTCCAAACTATGGTCCCAAATCATGTTCTCTCTCCCTAAGAACCAAATAACCTGAGATCTTCCACAGTGCCTGGGTATCTGGGATTTGAGGTAGAAGACTCCTCCTTTCCACTACCCACAATCCTCCCAATTCCACCAAGGCTGGGGAAGTCAGAACGTGTGCATGCTGGGGACCCGGACAACAGGTAGGGAAAAGGGGTCTTCCCTCACTTCCCTCTCCAGCATGAGCTCGTGGACCCTCGGCTGCTGCCCCCACAGATGCAGGAGCTCCCCGGGTGAGGCCCCCGGGCACTAGACCTATCCCACCATGGAGAGAGTGAAGATGACAGCAGGGTGGTGGGAGGGAGGGGAGCCTGGGCTGGACCAGACCTCTGGATACTCCATGTAGGTGAGCAAGCTCCCGGATCCCCAGTAGTGCAGGGAGTGGGAGGGATGTGAAGGCAGTCCTGTCTGGGTTGAAGGGGGAAGGATCTGGAACCCTTCTGCTTGGGGTTGTGGTGAATGCCTCACTGCTCTCAGTGGAGACCTGAACTCTACCCGCGCCCCCCCCCCCAAAGCAGGGACTACAGGCACTGCCACCATGTGAGAGCGACAGCATAATATCGCCTAGTGAGCTGGGAATGAAAGACAGATTAAGCAGATGGGCATTGCTGAGGAGTCCAGCATAAAACCTGTGATCCGTGGATGCTGAAACAGCTTCTTTTATTATCATCATTATTGAATTATTAGCATATAGGAGACTTGTGTTGCCTGGAAATTGTGTTTCTCTGTCCCTCCTATGGCAGGAGACATTTCTGTCCGCTGTTCTTCTAAACACCCTAGTCACGTAAAAGTTCAGAGTCAGATACGGCCGTTGGGCCATTTTTCACTAGCAGGTACTGCTCTTGTGCCCTAAGATATCTGAACTAATGCTCTCTTGCACCTTCTGCTTCCTTCCTCAATTTGGCAGCAAACCTGGGTGGAGCTGGCCCCTTGGGCCAGGGCTGGTCGTCTTGATTTCTTCCCCCGCGAGCCCCGCTCCCGCACGCGGCTCTACATGTCATGGAAGGGACACCCCTCTTAAGGCCTGGCTCTCTTGTCTAGGTATGCGGGTTCCAAGACTCAGGAAATTTGAAGCATATGTTCCAGTTCTACTCACATCATGCTGCCTCGGTGTTTAGGGCAGCTACTAATAACGTAGTGATACTTGATCCTTCTTTGGTGATTGCACACGCGCATAGCTTCCTTAGCATCTCGTGAGAAACAGGAGGGGCCGTTTGTGAGGGAGAATTCAGGCGTTCCTGCCCCTCGCCCACACTCTCCGATACTCTCCTTCAGGCCGAACAGTGCATTTAACTCAAACTGTGCGCCCCTCCCCTCCGCCTCAGCTAAGAGACAACTTACCGTGGTAGAAAGATGGGATAAGGCTTTAATGTGAAGGAGTTCTTCATAGATAATTTCTAGGTCATCCACGGTCCTCTGGCCAGGTCTACAAAGAAAAAAAAGTAACAAGGAAATAATGAGATAAAAGTCATTACTAAGGGCTTGAAATATAGAGGTGACTTCGGGGGTCAGTAACATGTTCAGGGAATTCTTAGGAGAAATCCCGATTAAAAAAACATCGGCAGAGGGAGAGAGTATGCTATGATCATTCCTAAAGGGATCTTTGACATGAACAACATGTTCCTTGATGGAAGGACATGGAAGAAATCAGAAGGGCACACAATCCCCTTCCTTTCCATCTCAGAGGGAAGAACATCTCTGTTCACACTGTAGTTGGCTAACTGACCTCTTACTTTGTAGATGTTCGTTCTACAAAATTGCTTTCATCACTACCTTAATCAGTAACAACAAACTTATCGTTTTAGCATCACTAGGAACTATTGGTTCTATCAACTTGATCAATCCAAATTTCTTGGGATCCTGCTATCTTAGCTTAAAAGAATAATAATGCTGTTGTCACTATTGTTTTGGGTTATGTAATAGGCTTCCACCACAGGACTCAGATAAAGGATGCATATAGACAACATTTTCTCACCTATCCCTGAGGAAGTGAGGGCATGAGATGGGCAGAAGGCAAACAGTAGTGTGTGGGATTAGTAAAAGAGGGAAAGAAGGGAAGAATACCCCTGCATTTCCCCAACTCTGTTCCATGGAGGACTACTGTTCCATGAGATGTTAATCAGTATACTATGTACAGTTTTTTCCCTATAATTTATTATAAAACTAGTACCTAATAGTCTGGGGCTTGTGGGTATTATGGACACTTTGGCACAGGAGGACTGAGTGGATTGCTGATCATCTTTCATGTCTATAATAATTCTGGAATCACTAATAGAGTTTAATTATGCATCAATGGTAAAAGGCATGACTGGTCAGTAATTTGGATTTTCTATTGCTCTCTCCAGTCATAAGAAACCCTGACTAATATGTTTTGGAAACTAAAAAACAAACAAATGTGTTATTAATTCTGAGAGCGCTAGGAAGGCAATCTCCACATTGATGGACAGGTGACATTCACTCTCAGCTAACTGCTATAGTCATGAGTGTTACCTATTACATAATCATCATCTGTCTTATGCATTTTGTCCTAAAATTTCAATAACTTGTGGTATTATTTAATGTTTCTGTATATTAAACATTTAAACCTCAATGAGCTGCCGATGGTGTTCCATCATTACACTGTAGTTTAAAGAGTGCTCCTTGATCAAAAAATTCAGGGGGTGTTGGTGTACTGAGCAGGGCACTGGGTTGAGCGTCTGAAGATCAGGTTTTAACCTTGGTGCAACCATTCACCAGCTGTGTGACATCAGAGGCTCAGTTTCATCTGTAAACTGGGGACAATATCTTTCTGAGAGTGATGTGAGAGCTAAAGGAAGTAGCGAATGGGAAGGTATCTACATATTTATTTGAGTGAGCGAAAAAAAAAAAACCCAGCAAAGTGATATTCAAAACTTAAACCCTTGCACGAGAAAAACAAACTTACAAATTAAGTATGACTCTTGGTTCAGCAAATTACATCTAGAACTTAGTCAATTATTAGATAAGTACTTGGAGCTATCGAAACTGAATTGTAAATATTCTAAAAGAGTTGAGTTAGATAATTTTGCACCTATATTCCAGATCAAATGGGAGCTAACTGGAGGAAGAAAACTCTGCATCCCTTGGGCATTACCTTCTCAAGGACAGCTTTAACACAAACAAAAGAACATGATATCCTTCTCTTCTAGAAACAACAGAGGGTATATTTCCTAATGCCTGCCTGTACTAAATCCATGACCCAGGGAGATGCCAGCCAGGTTCACCTCCTGCCAAGGATCACCACTTAAGGATACACCGTGCCCCGATCTAGTGGAATGCAGAAAGTAGGGGACCCACCGAAGGAAAAGCTATGGCCCCAGGGACTCTGAAGGAGCCAGGCCTTCTTAGCAAGGGGCCTAATCTACTACTTGACTTAGACATGGGGATTTTGAAACCAGGACCCTTGGAGATTTAAAAGTCAATTGAGTCACCTCAGTCCATCTACTACTACAGAGGCAGCTAATGTGAAGTCTCAAGGTGGGCTTAATAGGATTATGGCTCTTCAGCACAAGGGGCAGCCCTGCTGTTCCTGCTACTTGACATCAGCCGCAAATAGCACGGACACTCCTAGAAGCTTGGCTAAAGGAGAACAGGGTCGCCAAGTCTCATTCTCAACTCCATGGAGCGGGGCTGTTACGGAGGGAGAGGAAAAACTCAGCTGGGAAAAGAAAGGGTTAGAATTTAGCTCTAAAATCTTGACAGATTCAGAGTTGGAATTTGGGGAGCAGATACCTATGAGTTTAGGAAGAGTTTTCACATAATATCAACATGAAATCCACACTGATCAAGGTTTACAGATTAAAAAAATAAATCTGCCTTTAGGATCTGTAAATCCCATTATATTAAAGGTCACTGAATTTCATCCAAGAGTTAAAACAGATGATGATGAAATCTGACAGACCCTCAATGCAGCATACTGAAAATGTGACAGTGTGTCAAGGCTACCCTTTGAGCCGCTGAGTTAGTCTTAGGACCTGCACCGAAGTGTGGGAGAAGACAGGTAAAGATGGCAACTTTCAGGCTATTTTCGAAACCCACTCAACTTCCCACTGCCCCACACTACTGAGCACGGCCTGAAGCTCTCCTCCCCCAGGCCATTGCCCTCCTCGATCTCTCCCTGGTCTTCCAGACGTTTCTTCTCAGTGTCCTTTACGAGCTGTTGTTTTTTTGTTCACCTCCTGAATTGTGCTGTGCCCCCCAGGCTCTGCCACCTTCAGCTCTGTTCTCACTTCGTTCTACCTTCTCTCCGTGGGAAAAGTCCCCAACTTTCATCTATACGATGCCGAGACCTAAATCTTTATCTCTAAACAGATTTCTCTCTTGAGCTCCAACAGCTTCCTGGCCATCAATTCCCAGACAACCCACAAGTGTCACAAGCTCAGTCTGTCCAGAAATGCTCCCTCATCATCATACAAGGCTCTCTTAAAGCAGGTCTCAACTGACTTTCCTAGACTCATCTCTCTTTCCTCTCTTCACACCTTCCCTCATGGCTGTCTATGCTCTTTGCTCCAGGGATAACCAGACATCTCCCTGGTCCTCAGACACGCAAAGCTCTTTCTCGCCTCCAAGACTCTTCACGTGCTCCTCTCTTTGCCTGGGATTTTTAATTTTTTCCTGCTTCAAGCCCAGCTCAGATGTCCTCTCGCCTAGGTAAAACTGGTTCTCCAAAATGTATTCTTCCATGGCACCTGATCCAACTGCTGTGGCAATTACAACGTACTGTGAAGGATGTTATTTGCTTAAAAATCCGTGATTTTACACTGCTCTTCTCAAGAGAAGCAGCATCTGGTAGTGCAAAGGGTGCTAAGTTAAAAACAGAAACGGGATTTGAGGTCTAAAACAGGAACTTCCTAGGTGCCCAACTGGTCTAATGCCTTGTCCCTACATCTGTAAAAACAGGGATAATAAACCGGATTGTTGTAAAGATTAAACGAGTTAATATACACGAAGCATTCATACTTTGGAAATATGGCACACATGCAGGATGGCGTTATTAAGGGGGAGGGTGTTCAATCCATCTCATCAGATGAATGCATGCACAAGTTCTCATGATTCGTGCGGAAGTCAAGGTCTGCCCAGGGGAGATGGCAGCAGTGCCAAGGACCAGTTCCTGTTCTGTGGCCTGAAGGAAACAGGGCCTTACGCTCTGTTATCCTTCCCACTGAAGGTCCATTAGGACAAGGTGCCCATGACACAACTCACTTTAGGTACAGCACACATAAGTGTCATGGTAAGTAGTTAATTATTAATGGAGGGAGGAGACAGGATGAAAATGTTGGATCTCACCTGTTACTCCAAATCCCATTCAAAGATAGAAAAGACAGATTTTTCTGTAGGATTATAAATGTATTCATCCAGTTTTAAGAAGTTACCATTTTAGACCAGCTGAAGGTATTCAGTCTAACTAAGTCCAGATCAGTGGGGGCCTGGACAGAGATGACCATGAAAGGCCAAGCAGCACCTGTTGGGTAGGACCCTTCTTATGGTCAGAATTTTGTCTGCCATGCTAAAGGTCTGATAGGAAAGATATTTAGAAATCCAAAACAGCATTGAAAATAAGTAATGTCACCACGACAAACCATAACATAGCACTATCCGTGGACATGAGAGTTTCAGGAATTCTTGGGTGATAGGAAGCAGATAGGGATAGAATGGCTGAGATGTGTCTGGAGGCAGACACAGCCCTGGACTCACGGAAGAGACCATCACAGGAGGGAGACAGCACTGCTGATAAGACAAGGGCAGGAGAGGGTCCCAGGGCTCATCAAAATACTGCTCCACTCAGGACAGGGGGCCGCTGGGCCCCTCTCCCACTCTACGCGCCGAGCAGCAGCCTGCCCCAGGGTTCACTGCCAGGCTACACTCGAGACCTGCTTCAGAAGGCGCCTGAGAAGGAAGCGGAGGCCTGGGCCCTCCTGCCAGACACAGAGGACGGAAAGAAGTGGCAGCTCTCCCAGGAGGGACTTCCCGGGAAGGGCTCTGTTCTGGGAGAGCCTCCTTCGTTTGGCAACTAGTGGGAAGACGGTAGTGGCTTCACCCTGCCTGCCCCCCTCATGCCTCTGATAAAAAGCAAGGCCTGTCCGGAAGCATGGCCCCCACTGCCTTCACAGGGGTGGGAGTGTGGATGGCCAACCTGCAGAGACCCACGTGGAACTTATTCTACCCCTGGACCTCCATTCATCAATAACCAAAACGAAGAAATGTAGACTTCCACGGGGCTTGCTGGATGCCCTGGAGAAACCCGTGACAGCCATCTGAAACAGAACGGAACAAAGCCTAGAAACAGTTTAGTCTGCGAGTCCTAAATAACATCCCGAATAAAAGGGAAAAAAGGAAAAAAACAAAACAAAAACGAGCCTGTGGTCTACAGTGGTCAGTGTCATCACAGGGCAGGCCACTGTCCCTGGGCGATCCACCCAGGTAGGAACCAACTTTTTGGTCCTGTTTACAGCACGTGTTTTAACAAGGTGAGAGAAGTCAGGACTGCAGGGTGTGAACAGACTTGCTTTAGAAAATGAGCATATTCACAGTTAACAAAGCAGCAAAAGCGTTCGGGAGAGGTGTGCCACGAGGTGTTTCCATGGACGTGCTGTTAGGGTTGAAAGTTGAGGGAGGCCCCAGAGAGGAGGCCAGATGGAGTGAAAGTCGGTGTGGCCAGCCTGTATCCACCGAATCAAATGGGAGCCCCTCCCCCATCCCAGTGGACTCTGTGGCCGCAGTGACAGAACAAGCCCAGCCAAGCCGGAGCCGCCCGCTCAGAGCCGCTGTGCCATCTAGTGTCTCAGAAGAGACTCACCTCTCTGCTCTGGAAACAGACGAAAGCACTCTCCTCTCGATGTACCCCACCCCCTGGAAGAGCGTCCGACACCACATCTAACATGGAGCCATCCCTACCACGATCACTGAACAAAAGCGGGTTCGTCGTGGCAAACAGTGGCATTAAGTACCTCTCATGCTTTGGTCTTTGTGGGGCGGACAGAGAAAAAACTGGAGAATAGATCCTGCAGATCAGCCCCCAGCCTGTTCCAACAGTAATGAAAGGGTCCCAAGGACTGAAGGCAATTTGGCTTTCAAGAGTCAAGGGAACACTGTGCCCCACGCGGGAGGAGGGAACTCCCAACGCACCTTCACAGAGGACATGCGAGGCTGGGGAAGTGAATTGACTCTCCCGGCTGCTCTGAGTGGCAGCCGGTGAATGTACCTGGTCTTTACTCGTCCTTCTCCAGATGTCACAGGGAGAGGTATTAGGCATCCCTGCTTCTTTACAAATCTGCGTGGTGCCACATTGATGTGGATTTGTTGGATCCTGCTGTGGAAAGGCCTAGTTTCTGCAGGGGATGCATTCCGGCAGCAATGCCTTAGTTACAGACAAGATAATAAACGGGGATGGAGGGAGAGGCATTTTATACATTAAAGGATGGGAGGACTCAGGTGATATTGGAAGCTGCTGGTAAATACAGTTTTATCAAGGAATTTATCAAGGTCAGAGACAGAGCAACTCAGTTACTGGAACGTGGATAAAACGAGGGATTCGTCCAGGCACTAAGCAGGCACACTGGTATGGCCAGTGGTAACCTAGGCAGGTGAAAAGACCCAGTTCTTCGAGAACTGTCGCCTAGTAGACATATTCCCTGGTGCATGGGGAAAATACCCAGAAAAGTCAATGTTATAAATATCTAAGCAAGACCTGATCACGCGTCAAAATAAAGGAAACGCTTTATTATTTTTTTCTTGGGGGTGGAATGCTTTATTTTGGTGGCAACACTTCACCTCAACCCACCCGATCCTCTTGCTTTCAAGTCATTTCTCAAGCGTGGATCGTTTCCCAACACTCTTCAGATCTTGGGATCTCACCTCACCCCCCTTCCCTTAAAGGAAAGTTTGGTGTGGTTTTCCACCCCCTTGTCTAAAAAACCAGCACAACATGTTTGTTTCTTTCTCTTTTCACCTCCCAGGACCCTTGCTTCCTAAGAGTTAGCAGTTAAGTATTTGAGTCATTCCAGGAGCTTGGTGACTTGCCATTTAAGGTGTCCTGCCCAGCTCTGTCTGCTCACTTCCCTGCCACACCACCACCCCTCACCTTACCTTTAACCCAGAAAAGGACATCTTAAGCTTATCAGATACAATTAGGCATTTTCTAGTTCTGATAGCAAAGCCTGTGCACACGGGGATTCTTCCCTTCTCCATAAAGTTGGAAATGAATACAGTTTACAACTGCAGTTAAGGGTAAAAGCTTCATGAATATTTGAGAGAAATGAAGTCATCCCCATCAGGACATGGGGTCAGGGTTCTGTGATTCAGGGCCTCTGAGGGCTAAGTGTTTTGGGGACAGTGTGATTTGAGGTTTTTCTTGTTTAGAAACCGAATATGCCAGAAATTCTCCCAGCAGAAGTGTTTACTATAAGGGCACGATAGAAGTGTACCATTAAACCTTTTAAAAGGTACAACTATAAATATTTTCCTTTAAAACACTTAAGCAGCAACTTGAGAAAAACAAACAAATTTGGATAGAAGCAGATAGTATAGCAACCTGCCTTTGTGTATAAGACATACATGTCAGATAGAAAATGCAAATGTTTTTTGAGCAGATGCTATGTGGATATATTATTTTTCCTTATAAAAATTAATTCTTCATGAATCAGGGACAGAGAGATTATCCATATTTCTTTGGACTCCACTGCTTGTTCAGTAAATCCACCAGAGAGGAAGAAGTTTAGGCAATCCATTAGAGAGGAAAGATTATTATCCATGAAAAAAGTGAATGAAACTGGATTTGGAGTAAGCAGACTTGGGCTCAGTTCCTGGTTCAGCCACGTACACTACTGTGTGATGTTAAAGAAGACACTGGCCATCTACTAAGCTCAATTTCTCCATCTGTAAATTGTGGATAATAACATGAGTCCTACTCAGTTCATAGTTATTCTGAGGTTCGAAGAGGTGATATATGTGAGGTCACTATTTAAAACGTAGAGTGCGACTCACTTTTAGTTGTTAAGTTTTGTTTGTGATCCTGGCTAGTGTGTTGATATAATTTTTTTCTACGGTACATTTGTACCTCATCCAGGCCTATACAGTAATAACTTAATGAGATGAGACTGCTCTGCAATAATTATTTTAAAATCAGATTTCCATGACATCTTTCCTCAGTAATGCTCAAAGAACAAAGCCAAGAGACCATTTTGAAGCCTTTTTGGCCTGGGATAGGTGGTAGACCACAGAACAGAACACAGGATCCAGAGTCAGAAAGACCTGGACCAAATCCTGAGTCCACCACTTTCAGGATGAACACAGGCAAGTGACGTAACCTAAGCCTCACTTTCCTAATCCGTAAAATACGGATAATATTAATAACTACCTCATGGTTCTGTTGAAAGGATTGAATTAGACAACTGTTGAGCACCGTGCCTAGCACACGTGTGTTCAATAAATGTTGGCTGTGATTAAATACTATTACATTTGTTTTTCCATTCACAATCCCTTTGTGAAACTGGGAGAGAGTAAGCAGATATTAAATTTATAGTTTAAGAGATCTGTAATCTGGAGATGTTGGGGGACTTACCGGTAACTTGGTAATACTAGAATCCGGGGCTCTTGTGCTTAACATTACTTTCACTTTATTTAGCAGACTCTTAGGTCAAATGCATGTATCTCAAATGCTGTCCTTAAATTCTTAAAATATAATTAATTGTGATCTCATAAAACTCAATATCTGGCGTTCTATCTTTAGTCTCAGCCCCTCCAATCCATTCTCTACAGATAGCAGAGAAACCTACCTACTGCGAAGCTGGCCATGCCACATCTCCCTTTAAACCAGTCAACGGTGCCCCAAATGGCTATAAAATAATATCCAAGGAACACAGACGCAGACCTTCTTCAATCTGACCTCAGCCTAACTCTCCAGCCACATTTACCAGCACTCCTGGTCTGGGCACTCCTTCGCTTCCCTGCTGGAACTTCCTTGACATCTTTCTAGCCACAACCCCACTCCTGCACCCCTGCCAGGCTAGGAATTCTTTCTTTGTTCTGGGAAGAAGAGCACTAGAATATTATTTTCTGCTGCCCTTAAGAAGAAAGGGCTTGAGAATCAACCTAAACATCCAACCATGACAAACTGAATGCCTTGAGGAACATTCAGAGGATAGATTACTATGCACCTATTAAAAATTCCACCTTTAAAAAATACTTAAGGTTAAAAGAGAATGCCATGACATATTATTAAGTGTAAAAAGTTAGGGATTGAAAAGTAACCAGAGGGATAGGCACCAAAACGTCAATAATAATTATCTCTGGAAGATGTGATTGGCAGGTGTTATTTATTCTTCTTTGACTCTTTTCAGTAGTTTCCAAATTTTCTATACGAGGAACAGATTGACTTTAACAGTAAAAAGTCATAAAAATCTTGAGGCAATCCAATAATGATCCCTAAACTGTAAACGGCAGCTACACCCATCTTTCTGTCTCCCAGATCTGAATCCTAATGGCAGCAATCCAATGGCTGGGTTCCTGGGCATGTAAACATGAGGAATAAGTGGTAAATTGCTTTCATAGGGGAGAGGCAAATCTAAACTCAAGAAACGAACGGCCCACTTACTGCAATCATTTCTTCTGGTAAATTCCACAAGCTTACACTTAGGGCACAGAAATCTTTCCAGGAAAAACAAAGGCAAAGTTGGTCACGCAGTGAAGAAAAAGAATCAGAATAAAATCTTTTTTTTTTTTTTTTTTAAATTTCATAAAGATTAGGTCTTTCAGTCATGCTTCTCTTTTCATCTGATTTGCATCTGAGGATGGACTTCATAACTCTGAACATTCTCTTGGCATATCCCAACAGAAATCAAACCCCTAGGCACCACTCATTTTAGGCTTGCTAATCTGGGTTCCCCTGAGGAAACACATTTCCCTGTAACTATCAGGATTTCAAATTTCACACCCTCCAAAACAGCTTGGACAGGTAAAGACCCTATTAAAAGCAGGCTCGGGCTTCCCTGGTGGCGCGGTGGTTGAGAGTCCGCCTGCCGATGCAGGGGACACGGACTCGTGCCCCCGTCCGGGAAGAGCCCACATGCCGTGGAGCGGCTGGGCCCGTGAGCCATGGCCGCCGAGCCTGCGCGTCCAGAGCCTGTGCTCTGCAAAGGGAGAGGCCACAACAGTGAGAGGCCCGCATACCGCAAAAAAAAAAAAAAAAAAGCCGTCTCTGCTAACGAAAACACACAGCCTCTCAAGTGCCCTCTAGAGCAAGTGCGTGGAACACAGGGTGGAGGCTGTCTTAATGTAGCCAACTGACTGATAAAACAACCCTCCTTCCCCCTTCTGGTATTTTCTCATATCACTTGATTATCTTAAATTGTTTCCTTTCAATCTTATGCCCCATAGGATATGTTAGAAAATATTACTCGATCACACGAATTAAATGAACTCAAGCTTATGAGTTTCTGACCCATTTGGAAGACTCCAGAACCTACCAACAATTCTCTTATGTGTTTATATATATATATATTTTTTTTAATTTCATTTTTTTCCCCCTTCTGCTCAGGCCCAACTGTCTTAAGCTTCTAGGCTTTTAGGGAATTTCAAAATTGCAGACAAACCTAGAATTAGATTTGGGAAATGGCATCTTCTTCATTTCCCTCCCGCCTTTAGGCTGGTTTCTGATCATTCTAAACAGTGCAGCAGTAGGTCTCACTTTACTTGGAAGGAGAAGTTGGGACGCTTGTATGGCAAGGGCCTTCTTTGTCTCCTTGAAGTCTCTTTTTATCCAGCTGGCCTCAAGTTCATAACATCCTGCTTACCTGCTCATTCCACATCTCTTTGCCCATGGCCCCTCTCCAAAGTACCTGCTCAAAGGTAGCCAGAATCCATGTTTCTGCTGGTAAGGGTCTCCACTGTATCTATTTGCTGTAGGCTAACCTCTTGTTTTTATACTTTTAAACAAAGCAAAATCAAAACAATAAGCTCCAAAAGCTCATTTTAGGTTTGATGGCCCTGTCTGGAAGCCGCAACAACAGCACCATCAAACTGTCACTGTTCTATAGCACTTGTCCCCAAATGCCATCCAGGTCTGCACCTGTAAAACCGGGATGGGCATTGTGAGTCACTCTGCCTGCCACCACATAAAAAGCTAATTTCGCATTCAGAATGTATGTTTTTTTCAATACCAATAGCAACAAGAGTGTGCCAAAAAATTTCCCCTGAAGCTCTATTCTGTTTTTTAAACTACAGAACATTCTTTCATAGTTTGACAGTTAAAATGCCGCAGTTAATGTAATAAACAGAGAATTTTTCTAAGTAGCCTGTCAAAACAAGTGACACGTTTTTTTTTTGCTAGTGAGTCTCAGATTCAGAACAATAGGAAGTACCTTTCAAAGCAACATCTTCATTATACAATCAAATTCTCAAAGTAATCTTCTCATCAAAGAATATTGTGTTATTTCTTTCTCAGTAATTATCAGAGTTCTGCAACCTCTCTGGCAGTGGTGACTATTATAAAATGCCGCTGTGCTGAGTTACTATACTGGGGGGTCTTGCCCCGGTCAATATGGAACCAATGCATCTCATGCCTCCATATTTCTTAATGACTTGGCAGTTTGGGCAGTAAAAAGTCAACATTTACAGAACCTGTGAACATGCCCTCAAGTTCCCAGGAGCAAAGTGCTCGGCTGCTCTCTTCAAGGACAGCAGCGATACCATCAATTCTTGATATCTCAACTTATTTTCTTTCCACTTAAGTAAAGTAGAAGCTCCAAAGGTTATTATCAGATCAAAAAAATGGTGTTTGTTTTTTTTTTTTTTGTGTGTGTGTGTGTGTGTGTGTGTGTAGTTTGAAAGTCTGTCTCATAGAATTAGATTCCTTCTTTTTCACTTTTCCACTTCTTAGGGGCTGTCATTCCAATAGAAAGGAAATCTAAGAGTACCAAGTCAAAAGAACTACCAGCCCAATTCCAACATTTGAGGTTTCATAAAACCTGAAAAGATGGGAAGATCCCAAGGGCGCCCAAAATGATGTACCTTGGGATACTGGTGAAACCTGTACTTTAACAGCCAGTGATAGGTTAAAAAAGTCCAAACTTTGGAATGTAATTTTCTCTGAAGAATCTTTGGGCCGCCAAGGATCATGCGATTCAATGATGTATGGAAGAAAAGAGAGGCACAAGTACAGGCTCCTATTTCTAAGGGTAACTCACGAACCCAGCTCTCAGGCTCTTGTGAGGGTGAATCAAACAATTAGCACAAATATCCCTTGCGTGGTGCTTTGCACACAACCAGCACTCAATATATGTTTGTTGCATCTGAATCTAATTTGGGAGTGCCTATCGCATTGGATTAGAAACTCTCCAAAGGCATGAACCATTTTGCTACTTTTTAAAAACATCTTTGGTAGATGCTCAAAAATATTTGTGAATTGAATGGCATTTCTGTCTCCCTTGAAGCAAGGGAGAGCTGAGGGAACATCAGAGCTGGGGCTAAATGTTCATTTATTCATTCATTCACTAAGCAAAGGTTTACTGATGGTCAGCTTGGTGTAATGCACAGAGCTAGGGATACGGCCTTTCCTAATTTCCACAACAAGTTCAATTTCCCTCTCCATATTACATTCTATCAACGTACACTACACTTTCCTTTGTAGCACGTAGTGCAGTGGTGATTAAATGATTACTTGCATAACTAGTTGTTTACGGTCTGTCTTCTGTCCCAGACAGAAAGCTCCAGGAAGGAAGTGCAACCCTCTAGTTCAATGCTGCAGCCTTTGCAACTAACATAGTATCTAGGACAAAATAGATGTTCAATAAATATTGGTTAAATGACCAAATGAATGAAGTAAAATGAGCTATGTCTTTGCCTTTAAGAAACTCACAGTTTCCGATAATGTTTCTCACCAGGGGCATTCTTTTCAGGGCAGCTTGTTTTGGAGGGTTCTAGGTACTGGTGTGTGTTCAGCATCCCACATTTCCTGACGCCCCTAGGGGCTGTCCCCATCTGATTCAGAACCACTGTGTGATGTGGGCTTGAATGAAGATGGCAGCAAGAAGAGCAAGAAGGGATGGAGTCAGCAAATGATGAGGTAAACGAAGGACAATGAGACACGGGGGTGTGGGGAAGAGAGAGGGGAAGCAGTCTGACAGGAAGGAGAACACGGTTTAGAGTGGGGGCCTTCCTCGGAGTTCCCCAAGCCCTGGGGATTCTCCCTTCGCTCCCCAACCCCTGTGGTCCTTCAGGGCAGAGAAAACGTAAATTCCTGGGCAGTTTTCTTGACTACGATGCATGATTAGGTCAGTGAAGCTCTGGCTTTGCTGTTTGATACTTTGGATTTTCCAGCAACATTTTTGTTTGAAGAAAGTGTTTGGAGGCTAAAGGAGCTATAAACCATGGCTCTGAAGTTAAGGATGACGACGCTAACTGGGTGGAGGGAAGGCCTACTGAAACACACGGTGCAGGACATTGAGACCCGAGAGGAAGCTGTGACAAAGGGGTCACGGTGTGACCAAAAAATGAGCTATGCTGAAGAGCCTTTTTGCAGCACGGAGTAAGGGCAAGGG
This sequence comes from Phocoena phocoena, assembly GCF_963924675.1. Taxonomy (NCBI): domain Eukaryota; kingdom Metazoa; phylum Chordata; class Mammalia; order Artiodactyla; family Phocoenidae; genus Phocoena; species Phocoena phocoena. Next base: position 55,422,541 of record NC_089225.1, on the reverse strand, counting down.
AAAGGGGGGAATCCTGGGGAAAGGGAAGGAGGGTGCGGTGAGTTGGTGTGCAGGGCTCACGCCGGGAAGCTGGTCTGAGGGACACCTCGCTCTTGGAAAGCGCCCAGGGGACACGCGAGACGGGTAAATTATAAGGCTCTTGTCGAGCCCCGCTGACGAATGGAGGTCGGCCAAGCCAGTGACTCAGAGTCGACACCCACAGCTGGCGCACACCGGTTGCCGGGTGGAGAGGGATTTCATTTCCAGCAGAAAAACATAAGATGTGTGTGCAGTGGTTTCAGATTCAGGGGCCAAGTCACCCCTCATTGAAAAGGTCTCCCTGAGGTTGGAACTGAGGCATATACCCTTCTTCATATGCCCTGTGGCAATTAGCTGAGTGCCCTGAACAGATGAGGGGCTCAATACACTCTTTCTGGATTGATCTGATAAAACTCATCGGAGTCCTCAACTTCAGCTGATGGTCAGGTGGGTTTCCACTGAGCTGGAAGGGAGGGAACACCTCACTGGCTGATTGGAGGCCTTGCAGAGTTTAATGGAGCAGTGGTGTTCTCTTAAGAATGTGCCCTTAAGATAAAAACTCTAATTCAAAAAGATACATCCAGCCCTATGTTCATAGCAACGCTATTCCCAATAGCCAAGACATGGAAACAACCTAAATGTCCATCAACAGATAAACAGATAAAGAAGCTGTGGTGTGTGTGTATATATATATATATATATATATATATATATATATATATATATATACACACATACACACACACACACACACACACACACAATGGAATATCGCTCAGGTATAAAAAAGAATGAAATAATGCCATTTGCAGCAACATGGATGGACCTAGAGTATACCATACTAAGTGAAGTAACTCAGAGAAAGACAAATATTATATGGTATCATTTATATGTGGAATCTAAAAAGTAATACAAGTGAATCTATATATAAAACAGAAAGACTCACAGACATAGAAAACAAACTTATGGTTACCAAAGGGGAAAGGGAGGGGGGAGGATAAATTAGGACTATGGGATTAATAGATACAAACTACTATACATAAAACAGATAAACAACAAGGATTTACTGTATAGCATAGGGAACTATATTCAATATCTCACAATAACCTACAGTGGAAAATAATCTGAAAAAAATATAAAACTGAATCACTTCGTTGTACACCAGGAACTAACACAATACTGTAAATCAACTATACTTCAATTAAAAAAAAATAAAAAAAGGATGTGTCTTTAAGCCAAGGAGCAGAAGCCTCCGCATGGGGTGAAAGTATGTGCTGAATGAATGAAAGCAGGCATACAAGCACAGGTATGAGGTCTAATGGTTCTGACGACCTCTGTCCTATTGTGTCAGGAAGAAGGGGGCTTCCACAGTCTGGCACAGAAGCAGAGCAGTTTGTTTGTCATGGACCAAAGGTCATTTCATACGTGGACCCAGTTTTGACACCCCGAGCCGACTGCGAAAAATCTCTCTAGCTTTAACTCATGCAAAAGGGAAGTGGAACTAAGAGGCAGACATACTGTCACTCCTTCAGCATCTCTCCTTTGGCCCTGGGGGAAGGAAGGCCATGTCTTTTTTTTTTTTTTTTTGTGGTACGCGGGCCTCTCACTGTTGTGGCCTCTCCCGTTGCGGAGCACAGGCTCCGGACGCGCAGGCTCGGCGGCCATGGCTCACGGGCCCAGCCGCTCCGCGGCACGTGGGATCTTCCCCGACCGGGGCACGAACCTGCGTCCCCTGCATCGGCAGGCGGACTCTCAACCACTGCGCCACCAGGGAAGCCCGGCCACGTCTTTTGAAGTCAGCCTTGCTTTCCTCCGCCCAGGTGTGCACCTTTGCACGGGTGACCTGCAGGGGGAGCCGCACGGCCTCACTCACGGTTTGCGGAGGATCATCCTCATGTGGGCGTCGGGGCCCAGCTGCGACAGCAGCAGCACGGTGTCTTGCAGCTCCTCGTCACACTCCTTTTTCTCCTCCTCTGTAGGCAAAGGGGCATCCTCATGCTCATCATCCAGAAATCGATAAAATAAATATTTATCTTGGAAATGATGCTCCTGGTCCACTATGGGAAACACGGAGGCAAGCGTCAGCTGCTGCACCTCTGCCACACGGGCCTGTTTACCAGAAACGGATGGACGGTGTCGGGCAAGAGAGCCAAGTGGCAGCAAAGTGGTGAGACTCCTCACCCGTCTCCCTCGGCCTCACCCAGGCGGGTGCAGCTGTAGGATGCGACCTCCGGGCTGCAGTCATGCACCTCACGGTCCTCTCTGACCCGCCCATCTCCTGAGCTGCCCTGGGACTCTCGTACGAGAACCCGCCAGTTTTCCTGAGATGGGCACTCTGACCAGCAAGAATTGCCTTGGTGACATTTTCTAGCATGTGGGTTATATGTCCTAAACAGGAAAATAACCAACTACCAGATCATGCTCTATAACGTTTGTTTGTTTCAAAGTACAGACTTAGCAAAAAACAGAAAACCCGACTTCGTCAGGATCAGAATTGATGTTTTTCTTTCTATGTGTACTGCTTATAAACACGTCTGTCTGCAGTTAAAAAATTAAAATTGTCTGAACAAAGCCGACAAGACCAAGCATCTAGGTCATATACCAAACATCTAGGTCATATACCCCTAGGATATTATGGTAATTTCCTTCCAGGTCAAGTTTTAAAGAGTTTTTTTTTCTCTTATTCCCTTTAAACAAGAAGATTTAGATCTCAGTAGGACAAACTCATAAACTTGGCTTAGAATCCCTCATCTTTTCAGGAGGGAGCATCAACCCTATCCAAAGATAAGGAGGAGTGGGAGGATCCTTGCTGCTCAAGATATGATCCCTGGAACGGCAGCATCAGCGTCGTCTGGGAGCTTTTGAAAACGCAGACTCTCTGGACCCATCCCGGCCCTGATGAATCAGAACCCACATTCTAACAAGAGTTCCAGGTGGTTTGTATACACAGTAAAGTCTCTGAAAACACTGCCAAGGGCATCATTAGATTCCCAGGTATTTAAAAATTAAAGGAATGATTTTAATAGTTTGTCAGTTTGGAAAAGTGATCTTTAAACAAATGGCATGAGGAGTTCAATCACAGTTCCACTCCAGTCCTGAAGAGCTACTCTGCTCAGTTAGAGCCCCTGTGGATATCAGGGGCTACGCCACAGAGCACACTCCTGATATTACGTGTGGGTACAAAAAAACTGGCTCTCCCAGAAAACTCAGCTTCTGAATTCAGTACTCTCTTTCATGTTATCAGCCCGGCCACACACTCTGTTGCTCTTCCATCGGCCCCTGCATCAGGACTGCTATGCAATGCTCAGAGTATAATCGTGCTATCGATGGACCGTGAATGCAAACTAATAAACATAATTGGAACTGATGCACTCGGGTTTCAATTTCATTTTCCCTTCATCCGCGCTCCCAACTTAGGAAGGTACAACGGTGGAACACTGCAATCAACGGCATCCACTTGCTGCATTTGTATTGCCGAAGGAAGATGCTAGCTCTGCGTGTCCCTAAAGGGATCATAATTCTTTCTGGCCCATGTGGGAGTTCAGCTACAACCTACCTAGGGGAGCGCACTTCCTAGCATTTCTTGAGGGTTTTCCAGGGACCGTGGCTCATCTTACCGTGGTTGAGAACACCGTCTTCTACCAGGACTTGCCACATGCCAACAGCTTGAATCCGGGAGTGAACACATGGAGTCTGCTGCAGCATCCAGTCCACCAGCTCAGTCCCCACGCAGCATTGTCTGAGGAGCGGGAGGACACAAAGGAGGGGAGGTCACCCCCGTGCAGATGAAGGACGGGAGATGGCTTCTGAGAGGAGACCGTCCCACAGGGCTCCACGCTCTTCCACCCTAAGAGGTCTCATGGCAAACAAAGCACTGCGTGACGTGGCCTCAGGTTCTCAAACTTTTGTACAAACCAATAAAACCACTCAACGCACGAGAGAACCTTCTAGGCAAGGCTGGCTAAACGAAAGAGCATTACAGGTGGCAGCCCCAGGGGAGACTAAAGGGCAGCTAGACGGGGAGCGTGATCTGGCAAGAGAATCCCAGGGCCAGAAACCCTTGAGCCGGTCCCAGAAAAATCTCAGTGTAAAATGAAGGCAAAGCATAATTCTGACTTCCTTCACCGGAGCCTTTTGAGGAATGGGTTAAGGTTTGTGAGGCCCTAGGAGGTGCTCCGTGAAAGGCTATGTGTAAATGCAAAATGATATAGCACTTTCTGTTTTCAAGTAATACTACTGAGCTTCCTCAGAGGGGTGCTGGGAGAAACAAGCAACTAGCGATGCAAATCTCTGAAAAAAGTGTGATGCAATGAGCATCTGCACTTCGACAGAGCCTGTCATCTGAAGAGCTCCAGATCCTTTCTGTACAGGCACGCGTTCATCCCTATGATGACCCTGTGTGGTAAGCTGCTCAGGATGGGCAAACTATGTGCGTTAGTTCGGAAACATATAACTATACACACATATTAGGAAACCTTCAGTAGGGAGAGAGGTGTTCGTGGCGTGACTGTTCAACCGAGGAAATGGGATCTTGAAGTCCGGGGGAGGAATCCCAAGGGACAGGAATAAGCAGGGAGTTTCAGAGCAGCTGGCTGCTTGCAGCTGGGTCTGAGTCACTGGTGACCTCCCCTCCTGTGCTGAGGATGCCACCATCTCTGGGACACTAAGACTGGTCCCAGCCCAGGGAGCTCCTCTCTAGTGTGAACTGGAGGAGATTCCCAGTGCTGGTACACTTTAGGAAGAGCTTAGCCTGGGAGAAGTCATGAGATTCAGCACCAGGTCTACTACTTATTAGCTGTGTGACTCTGGCCATATCGTTTCAAATCTCTGGTTCTCAGTTTTTTCATCTGTAAAAGAAAAGAGGAGGAAAAGATGGCTTCAAAGGCCATGTCCAGTTCTAAGACTCCAGGAACTCTGAAATCTATCAGAACTCCTGGGATGTCCTGATTCGGGTCTGACCCAAGAATACATCACAAGGAGGATGTCCTGAGAAAGCTGTTAGATTTCTAGGACTGCTCTGATTACAGTCCATACCTACACTTTAGAGCTTCAATAGGCGAAGAGGCACCTAGTTACTATTCATTGTGAACCAAACGTATGATCTGTCGTGTTCCTCATCTAATTTGAGAATTTATTAATGGGAAAAGTCATGTAAAAGTATAAAAAAATCAATTTCATGTGGCTTTTAATTCAATGATTACTTTTACTAAAAAGAGCATATGGCGTTGAGATGATCCCAGAGCCTCTTGGCCCTGGGACAGGGTGTAAGAGTCTTGCAGTCAGAACACAGAACAAAGACACACAGCTGTGCCACTTGTGGCTGGTGGAATCACCGGGTTTCCTCTCTATTAATGATCTTTAGCTATTTTAAAATCGACAGCTAATCTCTAGTGTGGTGATCACCGGGGGTGATGCTGCATCTGGGGAGACTTCAATCCCTTTGCACTGCAGTAATGGTAGAAGTGGTGGCAGGTGAAAACAGGAGGGAGGGACAGGATGGGACTGGAAACAAGATCTGGGACCAGGCACTCAAAATGTCCTGCAGGAAAAAGAAATCGTGCCTCTGGCTTCCGGTTGCGTCCATGGGTCATTATCAACAGATCATTAATTTGTGTCATAGGGTGTGGAATAGACGTAACACCTATATTTCAGGGGGTTAAAATCTTAGGACTATGGAGCAAGAAAGAGATTATGGTTTCTGACTTCTAGTTCCCATTATTTGTCACCAAAGATGACATCTTTAATGGAATTTCCCTAATGCAAGTCAACACTTGGGAAAGCGTAGTCACATCTTAAACTAAGGGAATATAAATTTAAAAAGAAAAAGGTCCTTTAGCTGTATGAGATGTTTGAGATCCACTTAATGAGTTAAAGAGTTTGAACTCTCTCTGAGGACATGGACACATGAGTTTAACCTTTACTTCCCTCAAAATTGTAACAGTGTGTAGGAACCACAGACGCCAAAAAAAGAATGGACTTCCAGAGTTGAAGGAAAAGGCTTCCAAATGTAATCAACCAAAATGGTAGCTGGTAAATATCCACATTAAAAGGGCAAGGGGAGCAATCTGCCTTAAGAGAGGGAACATGCCCTAAGAGGAGCACACTACTGATTAAAGTGTTTCTCAAATCCCATCTCATTTCCAGAATTCTATCAAGAAGAGGCCAATCTAAATGTAACAAGCTGCCAGTTTTGGTCTTATAAGCATATTCATGACAAATGCAAGCAGAAGAGTGTTAGTTTGCAGGGAGTGCCGAAAAAGCAATCCAAAGAGAAAGCATTCGCAGTGTGTTTCCATCTCTGTCCTTGGGAAAGAGACTGGATTTGAGGTACATATACTGGAAGGTTTGCTCTAGGGTAAACCAGGTATAATTTTACAGGTACAATCATGGTTGACGGTCATCAGAAAGATTATATATATATATATATATATATGTATGTATCCTTTGTGGTAACTTTAAAATTTGTATTCTAGCTTTTCACTGTGTCTTATGAATTTGGTTCATGTGAGTCAAATGGGTTTTGACTCATGCTAAGTCTGATGGGTTCTGAGGTCATGTCTAAACAAGGCTAAATGAGAGAGTCCGACTGATTGCTGAAAGAGGGCTGTGAGTCTGAACTGTGGGCGCAGGGAGAGGGAGTGAAGGCTTTTGTGGCATAGACAGGACGTTCTAGTTCCTAAACCACTGCTGAGTTGATAAAATCAAAAGTTAAAGATTAGACATGAATCCTTCATTTACCCACCATGGTTCAGTCATTCCAGGAGGTCGACTAAATCATACAGCCCCTGTCTTTATCATTTCTTAACTCCAGTGGCAGCTATAATGGGTCTTTATTCTATATGATTACAGAGGTGAAACAGAGTTGCATATCTTATTATATGCATACTAGAATGAAATCCTACATTAGAAAGTAAATTATGTAAAGGGCATTTTATATTTTTTTCACTCCTGTATCCTTAGGGTTTGGAACACAATAATGCCGGGTGCCCAGTAGGTGCTTAATAAATGTGTGGAATGAATGAATGACAGAATGAATGAATGAAACTTGCAAATAAACCAACCTTGGTTTAAATCCTGGCACTGCCATTCACTAGATTTGTGACTTGGTCAAGGAAAACTATTTAATCTCTTCTGAGCCTCAGTTTTATCATCTGAAAGATGGCCACACACCTACCTCGCAGGGTGTGATGAGGATGAAATGAAATTATATATATATATATATAAAGTGGCCTGGTACAGGGCTTCAAGTACAAATGAACACTTAGTGAATGTTAGTTGAATCTCATCTAAATCTAGTAGTTTTCCTAAAATACACTTCAACAAACAGAATTACAGAAGTTTTCTATGTTCATCACAGTTAAAGCAATGTCTAAGCAAATTAGTTTAGGAGTAACTCCTGGGAATATGAGGGCTAATTAGAGTTAAGTGGGGATCCAAGATAAGCTTAACTTCCAGAACCTGGAGGATTATAAAACATGCTGCCCATGGATGGAAAACAGGGAAACACAAGTTTGTTCTAACTTCACTAATCACTAATCTGAGGGGGCCATAGCCTTTAGAATTATTGCACATACCTGTATGTCTTCAGGTGGTATTTTCTATCTCTTATCATGTGAGGTGCTCGAGAGAGAATGGCATTTCGTAATATTTTTCCAGCCCTGAGGATCTTCTCTGAAGGAACCTGAATTTTAATCAGATGGGAGGAGGGGAAGAGAAAGGAGAGTTTATAGATGGAAAAGAAACCAGAGGCATCACTAAATCACTTTCCAATCTGACTTTTACTTGAAAAATACAATCCACTTGTACATTTGCATTGTTCACTCGTGTGACATGTCACTGTTTTACACTGAGAACTGAGACACACCGAGATATACTGTTTCTAGAAACTGTATCCACAGTTTCTTGATGTGATGCTCTGACATATGGACCACTTCCAGTAGTTACTTAAGAAGCTAGCTCTGCTGGCTCATCAACCCACCTACAGCCCATTACCTTGGTAATGGTGTTAGCAGGACGAAGAGGAACGTGAGGTTCAATGAGAGGTGTCTGAAAAATAAAACGTTAAAGCAAAAGAAAATTAAACAAAAAGCTCACTGAGGAAAATTATGGGTCAGGGAATAACAAGAAACATCCATTTTTATAAAACTCAAAATAGGATTAAAAAAGCAAGAGAGAAAATCTGCCTAAAGAACTTGAATGCACAGGCATTCAAAGGGCAAAATTAAGACCATTCGATTTGCCAAAATTTAAACGTAAATTATTAAAAATGAAAACAACCAAACAGATAGGAATGATTAGATGTTTGCAGGCTTAATGAGAAGGGAATCAATACCTACCCACAGCATAACAAACATCAGGGCAGGGGACAAAACAAAAGATAAACATGAATACAGATTAAAATGACCTATCTCAGGGGATAGGGATAAAGGACTGATTTAGAATGGAAATGAGCGACTTCATCCTCTCTCATGTAGTTAAGACTCTCTTCCTGCAATTTGTATTGTTAGAAAGTTTTAATTTTTTTTTTTTTTTTTTTTGCGGTACGCGGGCCTCTCACTGTTGTGGCCTCTCCCGTTGCGGAGCACAGGCTCTGGACGCACAGGCTCAGCCGCCATGGCTCGGGGCCCAGCCGCTCTGCGGCATGTGGGATCTTAACAGACCGGCGCATGAACCCGTGTCCCCTGCATCAGCAGGCGGACTCTCAACCACTGCGCCACCAGGGAAGCCCAAAGTTTTAATTTTTAAATGATGCTTCTTTGTGGTTTTACATACTCAAGTTCCTGGAACGCACTGGGGCAGCTAGTTTACCATCTCTTTCATCTGCAAAGTGGTATACAAAGTTTCCAGGATTTTGCAACTATCAGAACAGCTCTAGAATCTAGATAAAGCCCCTAGCACTATCCACATTCTTCAGATGAAGGTGCCAAATTGGAATCCCAGGGAAATGACTTGCTACACAGCTACACAGCTGAGTCCCCCAGTCCTACTGAAACCCCTTCACTCTATTTTTCTGAAATAGCTGGTAATGGCAAAGATACATTCTGTCAAAGGTGGTGATAGAACCATCAACACAACGCTGTTTATGCCACTTCCAGAAGGTAAGTAGTACATTTACCTATGAGATTGCGGTGGGCAGAATAATGGCCCCCAAAGATGTCCATGTCCTTATCCCCAGAAGCTATGAATATGTTAGATTACATGGCAAAAGGGACTCTGCAGATGTGATTTAGTTAAGGATCAAAATAAGCAGATTATTCTGATGTTTCTAGGTGGCTCCAATGTAACTGTAATCGTAGGGTCCTTAAAAGACGGAAGAGGGAGGCAGAAGAGTTAGAACCAGAGAGCTAACAGTGGGAGTAGGACTCAGCCCGATTTTGCTGGCTTTGATGGTGGAGGAAGCCAACAGCCAAGGAATGAGGGCAGCCTCTGGAAGATGGAAAAGGCGGAACAATACATGATTTCCCCCTGGAGCCTTCAGAGGAATGGGCCTGCTGATACCTTGATTATAGCCCAGTGAGACCAACTTCAGACTTCTAAACTACAGCACTGTAAGGTTATTCATTTGTGTTTCTTTAAGCTTGTGGCTTACACAATTGGTTACAGCAGTCACAGAAAACTAACACAGAGATTACTATACTTTATACTAAAAACCCATACTTTTTGCAAATAGAAGCCATTGCATTGAAAATAAATTGGTAGGTTTTTCCTTTGTCTTAATATATAATCAATAGGGAAAATGAAAAGTCAATATTAATCTTAAATACTTTAGGTACCTAAATATGAATATACATGTATAAACATATGCCTTCCTTTTTTTTTTTTTTTTTTTTTTTTTTTTTGCGGTACGCGGGCCTCTCACTGCTGCGGCCTCTCCCGTTGCGGAGCACAGGCTCCGGACGCACAGGCTCAGCAGCCATGGCTCATGGGCCCAGCCGCCCCGCGGCATGTGGGATCTTCCCGGACCCGGACACGAACCCGCGTCCCCTGCATCGGCAGGCAGACTCTCAATCACTGCGCCACCAGGGAAGCCCTATGCCTTCCTTTTTATTAACAATAAGTTTCAGATGGGTTGCTGCTTTTAATATTATAATAGAATTAAGGAAAAAAGGGAAAAGAATCCAAAGTTTTAAGAACAGCATAGATGAGACACAGATTAATTTAGAATGAAATCGCCCTGAACTTAAACATTTTCATCACCTTGCTGGCATTTAGACCTTTTCTTCCTCTCGAAATCACTAGAGCACAAATGTCAAGCAATATTATAATATTTGAGCAGCATTCTGTTTACAACTAGCATAGACCAAGGAATGTCAATCTGGTCGAATTCAATAGCAGCTTTAAACAGAGACCGACTTTGTCCTGAAGCAGCCCATGCTCTCTTATGGCAGACCTTTCATGGGAAAGGGACCATGAGCTCACAGACTCCCTGTACCACCTCCTCAAAAAAGACAGAGAGAATTCCGTGATGGCAAATCACCTGGAATCATGTTCAAAAGGGGGGAGGCCAGCATGCACCAGGGCGCTGGAAATATGTGCAGGCCAAACAGTTGATTATTTCCAGGTTGTGAGCTCCCAGTACTCATGCACCTTGTCTCTTTACGTTACGCAGGTTGGTTTATAAGTCTAGGACTGTGCCTGGTTACGTATGCAAATTGTAGAAGCCTCTGGCTATTCTTGAAAATAACAGCAGAAACCCATTTCTTCTTCCTGTCTTAGAAGAAGGAAGTGTAGGTATATGTGGTCTAGAGTAGATGAATGTAGGATAAGCTTCTGAGGTAACCTTTTCTTTCCTATGGGGGAAAAAAACATCTGTTTGCCTTTGCAGTAGTCTTTGAGAGGCTGGCTGAGCCAGAGGTCAAGAAGATGCCCGTGCTTGAGGATAACTGATGAATGTTTATTCTTTGGTAGGCGTGATGAAACATTATTTGAAGATTGCATCTTTTTATTTGTTTCTACAAAAATGACTATATTTAAGCAAAATGCTAATAAGTGGTCCCTAGGTAGTCAATTTGGTTGGACAGTTCCCTTTTTGCTTCCTTGGAGCCCTGAAAAGAAACTATTACCAAAGCAGGGGAAGCATCAGACTTCAACCAGTTCCTTTGATTTGCGACTTCTAAAGGAGCAAAACGTACACAGGTTGCCTTTTAGCGAGATAATCCCAGGACCAAGAGGCTGTTTAATCTGTTGAGAGGCAGCATTCTCAGAACCTTCCCTGGCTCAGAGATTTTAGGTTTGGAGGCAACATAATGAATAGATGCTTTGAGAGGGGGACAGTCCCTTTATTTAAATAAAACCTCCAAGGAACACACGCAGGGTGAAAGCAGGGAAAGTTTTACTTGGAGGGGGAGGGGAATAAACACTTGTCTTTGAAAGGGACTCCATCCCGTATTCAGTTAGGCAAGCTTCTATGATGTAAGAGCTACGTTGGTGCCTAGCAGCCATGCACTGTGAGGCAGAGGGCTGTGACAGGTGGGCCGGGACCCTGGGACACGAAGTCACTGCCAGTGCCTGTTCAGGGGCCCCTTCCATAGGGAGTATGACTTTATTGCTTTTGTATCTGCTTATTTATTTCCTTTTTGGTTTCCCGTGGCTTTCAAGTAAAGTTTTTATCTTTGAGAATTTCACTTTAGCTGAGCTTTAGTGAAATGAGGAAAGGAATTTCATTTTATAAATTTCATTCCCTCAATAGGAGAGGGAAAGAAGCAGGATGGGGTGATTAGTGAGAATCCAAACAAGAAAATCAGCCCTAAAAGCAGGACCAAGGACTTCCTGTGTCAGGCCTTTTACATGTGTTACCTTATTTTATTATTACTCTCATATTTTATTGAGAAAACTAAGGCCAGCAACACACAGGGACTTGAGCTCACACAGATAATGACTGGAAGAGCTGGGAAGTGAATCAAGGTCAGTCTCATTCCAGTGTCTACGCTGCAGGAACAGTGACCCACCGCACCTGCTCTTTTCTCCTACAGATATCATGGCTCACACTGTGGAAGAGTTAACATTCCATTTAATTAAAGTTCATTGAGAAAAATGCATCTAAGCCCTTCTCAGTTACCAGGTACCAGAGTTGATCTTATGCGTTTCCAGCAATAAACGTTCATGACATCCTACTGAGATGACACGTTAGCACCATGCATCATGCTTGGTCTGAATTAACTTTTTAAAAAGCAACTTTCTGGGGCTTCCCTGGTGGCGCAGTGGTTGGGAGTCCGCCTGCCGATGCAGGGGACGCGGGTTCGTGCCCCGGTCCGGGAAGATCCCACATGCCGCCGGGCGGCTGGGCCCGTGAGCCATGGCCGCTGAGCCTGTGCATCCGGAGCCTGTGCTCCGCAACGGGAGAGGCCACAACAGTGAGAGGCCCGCATACCGCAAAAAAAAAAAAAAAAAAAAAAAAGCAACTTTGTGACAATAAAACATTTGGCATTGCGGGACTGCCCTTCCAGGGCTGGAACAAATATACCAGAAAGGTAGGTAGAAGTTGAAGTCCTAGCAGGAAAACGGAAAGCACTCAGTATTTCCCATGGAGGGAATTTAATGCTGGAAACTAGCTTTACAGGTGGTGCAAGAGCTGAGAAGTCAAAGAGGTGATGAGGAGGTAACCTGGATTCTAGCCAAGCAGGAAGCCCTCAGGTGGGGGGACAGAGGAAGGAGGAGGCGTTGCCAGAGCCGGAGCCAGGTGTCCTGGTGGGAGCTGGAACCCAGGAGGGCCTCCTGGTCCTAGAGGTCCAGCCGCTGCTGGAGATGCTGCCACCCTCCCACCGCTGAGGGGAGCTGGAGACCCTTGCGCATCCCATCCCTCTCCAACCATAAACCAGAGAATAAGGAAAAGAATTGCATTTTATAAATGATTAAACAGAAGAGGGAAAGAACTAGCTTGGTGACTGATATTGGTGAGAAGATGGATCAAAGCAAGAAAACCAACCCTAAAGGCAAAACCAAGGCCCTGCGGAGGTCGGCTTCCTTGTGATGCACAACAGAGCACAGGGAGGGCAAAATACTGCTCAGAGGACAAACAGCCCAGGGCCCTCCACAGAGGGTGGTTGCTGTGACCACAGAGTGGGCACAGGGCTGCTCCATGTTCAACCCCAGCCCTCTCAGCCTCTCCTATTCCGTATCTCCCCAGCCACACTTCCTGGTGGGCTACAGGTAAGGAAGGTGGACAGTGCGTAGCATAGAGTGGGCCTTCATTAATGCTTCCTGGGCTTGGTTCCTAGGGCTGCCCTATGTCTTGATCTACAGCCAGACAACGCATATCACAAAGGAGCCCTAGAAGAAACAGACCCCCCTCTCTGATTACATGTCATACCTTTCAACACATCAACCATGCGTTGAGGACAAAAATTCTTCCTCCCTACCTGGGAATGAAAGAATCCGAATTGGGCTGTGAAGATGTGATCCTAAAAAGCTAGGCAGAGAGGACAGATAAAGGCAGAGGTATTCAGCTTTCTCTGCTTTTCTTGGCTTTCTCCCCTGAAGACTTCCCTCAATTGGTTCTTGTTTGCTTCTGGAGACGGGATGCATTCTACTGCTTTTTATTATGCTTATATTACTACCGAAAAGGAGAAACAGTAAGGGAAAATATTCCTTTTGGCACCAGAGCCAATTCAGAAATACTAATCAGGTGATGAAAAATCTGAGTTTAGTCTCTATTACAACACGCACAATATCTCCCCAGTAGATCATTATGAGGTATAAGGCGCTGTAATAGGCCTCGTGAAAAACCATATTCAGGCCCTTTTGAAAGGGGGTAATTCTTTTTACTTAAGTACTTGCTCATAGAAGCCTTTTGCAAGGCACAGCATTTTAAGCCAAGAGACAAGAATAACAGGGTAGATTGGGACACAAAACTCACGGCAGAACCCTGGCAACCCAGCGTAATAAAACGTCATCTAAGCCCACATCCAATTCAAGTATTTAATGAAGGTGTATTATGGGCAGAGCAATGTGCTAGGCTAAAGTACAGACTCTGATAAAGAAGCTGGTCTAAATGAGCTCTTGATCTTTTGGGGAAAGTAGAGCTTCCATGGATTAAACAATTAGTGAGAATCTGAGTCAATGAATAAGTGCAACAATATTCTGGATTTCAAACCCCCCTTTTCTCAGTCCAGGTGAGAAAATCTTTCGGAAGTGGGAAGAATATTTAATGTTTTTAGTGAAAACGATACACTTTTAGGAGTTACGTTCCCTTGTTCTGGCATTTTGGAATAATACAACTAAGGTCTCAGAAGTGTGTGTCTCAGTCTTGTAATAATTGTCATCAGTATCATCATTCTTTGGTTGACCAAATGAAATTAAAAGACCTAAATCAGACTCATACAGACTTCACCACTCTGAAATAACTATGTAAGTTTTCCCATTTGTTAACTCGTGGAAAAATTCATCTATAGACCTCTTTGGCTTCCATCGATAGGCTTTGTAAAGTTTTTCCTAGTTTAAAATTGACGTGTAGATTTCCAGGTTCAGCTTCAACCTGTAAAAGTGGTCACTCCTGCTGTTACGAGAAAAAGCCGAACAGAGTGAAAAGAATGACTTCTCTCAGGTTCATCAAAGAACTGAGTATGCCAAGAAAACTGCCACCCCGAAATCTGGCGAAACGGGGGAATCCAGTCAGAGCTGACATTTGCCTAACCTGGACTGGAAGCCATAAACAGGTAGGAACACTTAAATGGTGCTTAATTAATTAAACCAGGAGGCCGTTAGACTGAGGTGGCTCTAATGCCCGGTGGTCTGTGTAAGCAAACCCAAATCTAAGCCTGCAACTGCCTCAAGGTTCCAACACTGAAACCCAAGAACAACCAGTCACAGCCGGCGAGGCTTTACGCTACTGCCAATCAATAGTTTCCTAATTTTGCCTTCACCTTTTCTCTGTAAAATCACCTCCCAGAGCTCCCGTGGGTGGAGTGCTCCTAAGCACTTCCGGTTTCGTGCTGCCAGGTTCGAATCGACTTTTGCTCAAATAAACTCTTAATATTTTTAATATGACTCAACTGGTCATTTCGATGATTTGCTGGAGGCTGAACGTGGAGTAACCTGGGAGTGAGAAACTCCTGGGGGAGATAGTCTTAGGTGGGCACCCACACTTTTATGGGCTTTACCCCTTGGAATTCCTCCAAATTTTCATGGTGAAGAGTCACAAATGATCTCCTTGTGGCTTTGGCAGGGGGAGGGGAAGAATGAGCATTATGATATAAACCCAGAGCATTCTCCGTAGTAAAGGCCTGCTCTCCAGGGAAAAGACTTTACGAGAGTCTTATCCCACCTGGGGGAAGTGCATTTCCCTGACTCTAGTCTCCTCCGGCCTTCCTGTCTCACTTAAAGAAGGAAAAAGCAGCTAAGAAACGGTGGTGAAAGTCCCATGGCAGGGACACGGGCCCACTAAGTGACTGGGATTTAATCACAAGACTATATTCACTTCCCTTCTGCCCTATGTTCCCCACAAATGCCAATATAAAAATAGTGGATTACAGCTGAATGAGCTGTAGATTCAGACCCTATCAAAGGAGGAGTTCTTAGGGAAGCCCAAACACAGCAGAGGAGACGAAAATAAGGACATGAGAGGAATTTGAAACCTCTGGAATCTACAGCTACAGCAAATATTAAACACAGCCCAACTCCTAGCCAGATTAACATAAAACCTCACACTAAAGGCTTATTTATCTCAGTTCCTATCATGTCTGCTTTTCAACCAAAAATCACAAGGCATGCTAGAAGGCAAGGAAAACAGAGTCTGAAGAGACAAAGTAAGCATCAGAGCCAGACTCAGACATGATAACAAATTTTGGAATTATCAAACAGGAAATTCAAATTAACTGTGGTTAACACATTAACTACAGAGTAGCATTCCATTAATAGTACTAAGAAAAATGTAGACAATATGCAAAAATATATTGTGTAACAAAAGCAGAGAAACTAAGAAAGAAATGTCTTCCTTTCTTCTCCTTCCTCCGTAGACCAGCAAGAGAGAAGGAAGAGCAGAGAGGGGATGGGAATGGGAGAAGGCACAACACAGCCCTCTAACGAGTGCTGGAACCACCAGCCTCAGTCTCTTCAGAGATTCAACTCCACCAAAAGCTAGACGTTTAAAAAATGGATCTAGCCAGTTATGTTGTGGATATTAACAAACTTATCTAAAGTTTATATAGAGAGGCAGAAGACCCAGAATAACCAACACAATTTTGAAGGAGAAGAATAAAGCTGGAGAGCTAATGCTACTCCACTTTATGACTTACTATCAATATAAAGCTTCTGTAACCAAGACAGCATAGTATTGACAGAAGAAGAGACAAATAGATCAACAGAACATAACAGAGAGCCCAGAAATACACCCACATAGACACAGTCAACTGATCTTTGACAAAGAAGCAAAGAAAAACAATGGAGCAAAGACAGTCTTTTCAACAATGGTACTGGGACAACTGATGTCCACATGCAAAAAAATGAATCTAGACACAGACATTAGATTCTTCACAAAAATTCACTCAAAATGGATCACAGGCTTAAACATAAAATGCAAAGCTATAAAACTCCTAGAAGATAACGTAGGAGAATACCTACATGACCTTGGGTATGGCAATGACCTTTTTTTTTTTTTTTTTTGAGGTTGGGTCAGCCAATCTAGAGTGTTTGATCTATTGATTATTTTCTATATACCAGACAGATCATCCAAGGATCCTACAATGTAGGAAAGTGAGACTTAGAGTAAGTGAATGTCCAAAGCCTCAATGCTGTGAAGAGGGGAGATAGGATTGAAGCCCAAGACTGTCTGGTCTCAGAACTCATACCTTCCCACTGTGCCCTGGGGACTCTAGGTTACCACTTTATTATGCAAGGACATAACTCAGGAACAGCCAGGTGGAAGAGATGCGTAGGGCAAGCTATGTGGGAAGTGGTGAAGAGCTTCTATACCCTCTCCAGGTGTACCACTGTCCTGGAATCTCTATGTGTTCACTAACCTGGAAGCTTGGCAATGACTTTTTTAGATACAACACCAAAGGCACACAATCCATGAAATAAATGATAAACAGAACTTTCATTAAAATAAAAATCTTCTGCACTGTGAAAGACAATGTCAAGAGAGTGAGAAAACAAGCCACGGACTGGGAGAAAAAATTTGCAAAAGACACAGCTAATAAAAGACTGTCATCCAAATTATATGAAGAACTCTCAAAACTGAACAAGAAAACAAAAACCCTGTTTAAAAAAATGGGCCACAGACCTTAACACACGCCTCATGAAAGAGGATACAGAGATGGCAAATAAGCATACGAAAAGATGTTCCATACCCTCCACATCATATGTTACCAGGGAAATGTAAATTAAAACAACGAGACACCACTACCCACAGATACGAATGGCCAAAATCCGGAACACTGACAACCCCAAATGCTGACAAGTACGTGGAGCAACAGGAACTCTCATTCACTTCTGGTGGGAAATCAAAATGGTGCAGCCTCTTAGGAAGACAGTTTGGCAGTTCCTTACAAAACTAAACATGCTCTTATCACATCTGATTTAGCTATCGTACTCTTTGGTATTCACCCAAATCAGCTGAAAGCTTATGTGTACACAAGACCCTGCACACGGATATTTATAGCATAACTGTCAAAACTTGGAAGCAACCAAGATGTCCTTCAATAGGTGAATGGATCAATAAACTGTGGTACATCTTTATTCAGCACAAAAGGAAGTGGGTTATCAAGCCATGAAAAGACATGGAGGAACTTTAAATGCATGGTACTAAGTGAAAGAGGTCAATCTGAAAAGGCTACATACTGTATGATTCCAACTATATGACATTTTTGAAAAGGCAAAACTGTGGAAACAATAAAAAGACCAGTAGTTGGCAGGGGTTGGGGGGCAGGGATGAACAGGCAGAGCACAGAGGATTTTTAGAGCAGTGAAAATACTCTGTAATGATACCATAATGATGAATATATGTCATTATATATTCATCCAAACCCATGGAATGTATAACACCAAGAGTGAACCATAATGTGAGCTATGGACTTTGGGTGATTATGATGTGTCAATGTAGGTTCATCAGTTGTAACAAATGTATCCTCTGGTGGGAAATGTTGAAAACGGGGGAGGATATGCACGTGTATGGGCAGAGTGTATACGGAAATCTCTGTGCCTTCCCCTCAATTTTGCTGTGAACCTTGAACTGCTCTAAAAAATAAAGTCTTACTTAAAAAATGGACATGACTATCCTTAGTAACTGAAATAATATTTTTTAGGGCCCAAAGTGACAAAAAATTTATGGACTAAGTCTGAGTGTTGTTACGGTTGCTAAGTACCAGTGGGAAAGAAAGTATTCAACTCAGTTAAGAGTGGTTACCAGGGAGAGATTATTTCATGTGTACATTTCACTGAGTTGAGACTCCTTAATCCACCCAAATAAATATATATGTTCATTTTTTTTTTATGTTCATGTTTTTTTAAATTGTGGGAACCAAAGTCCATAGTTTAGTCTCGGGGGAGTCTGACTATCTAGCCAGGCTTATAGAGCAGAACAAACTTAAGTGTACTAAAGGCTGCTTGGTGAGTCCATAAAACTGGAACAAAGAAGTCCCTACAAGAAAAGTGCTGCCCAGATGCTTCTGCTGACTGGTCTGGGAGTACCGTTCTCTAGCAGGTACTAGCAAACGGTTCAAGTTCCTCTCCAGCATCTCCTAACACAATGCTGCAAGATGGCATGTTTTTAGAATGGTTCAAGCCCTCATCAATAGAGATTGTTTCTGATTTCTTCTAGTGGTGGGAGAGAGCCTCAGTTAGATACTAATCTTTCTTGTAATATACAGGATATTCTGAGTGTTCACTTTCTAAGAGGTGTGTCTACATGTCTATTAGATATGCCTAAGCCAGGTATTTGCTGGCAAAAAGCAAAAGGCTAACTTTCTGGAGAGGCACCCATTCTTAACAGCTGGAATATTCTCTTTGAGGTCTTACACAGAGTGGTTCACGGTTTCCTTATGGATTGGCCTGATCAGGTCCAGATTTTCTTTTAATGGTAATACCAACATATTATTATTAAATTTTCATTTCGGTAATAGGAGCTAAGAGATGCAAAACAAGTAAACCATAATATTCCACAAAGATCACTGTCCACTGTGGCATATCTACCCTCACGACTATAATTTTCATGGAAATATCAACTCTGTGATAAATTATTAAAGCTCCTTTCCCTCCTCTGTTTACAAATCTAAGCCTTCGTCTCATCACTCACCTTTTCTTCCACTACAAGAAATTCTGTCAACAAAGTCCAGAATTATACAAACAGCTCATACAACACAACAACAACAAAAACCAAACAACCCAATCGAAAAACGTGAAGAAGACCTTAATAGACATTCCTCCAAAGAAGGCATTCAGATGGCCAGTGGGCACATGAAAAGATGCTCAACATCCCTAATAATTAGAGAAATAATAATTCTCAAATTATTAATTCACGAATCAAAACTACAATGAGATACTACCTCACACAGGTCCGAACTGTCATCCTCAAAAAGTTTACAAATAACAAATGCTGCAGAGGGTGTGGAGAAAAGGGAACCCACCTACACTGTTGGTGGGAATGTAAGTTGGTGCAGCCACTATGGAAAACAGTATGGAGGTTCCTCAGAAAACTAAAAATAGTTATCATATGATCCAGCAATCCCACTCCTGGGCATATACCTGACAAAACTATAATTCAAAAAGATACACGCACCCCTATGTTCACAGAAGCACTATTCACAATAGCCAAAACATGGAAACAACCTAAATGCCCATCGACAGATGAATGGATAAAGAAGATGTGGGGTATATATATATATGTGTGTGTATGTGTGTATATATGTATATATATATGTGTATATATATACATATATACCCACAATGGAATACTACTCAGCCATAAAAAGAACAAAATAATGTCATTTGCATCAACATGCATTCAACTAGAGATTATCATACTAAGTCAGAAAGAGAAAGACAAATACCTTATAATTTATATGTGGAATCTAAAATATGGCACAAATGAACCTATCTACAAAACAGAAACAGATTCACAGACATAGAGCACAGACTTGTGGTTGCCAAGGGGGAGGCGGAGAGGGATGGACTGGGAATTTGGGGTTGGTTGATGCAAATTACTTTATTTAGAACGGATAAACAAGGTCCTACTGTATAGCACAGGGAAGTATATCCGATCTCCTGGGATAAACCATAATGGAAAAGAAGATGAAAAAAAGAATGTGTATGTGTATAAAACAGAGTCACTCTGCTGTACAGCAGAGATTGGCACAGCACTGTAAATCAACTCTACTTCAATAAAAAAAAAACAAAGGCCAGAATCAAGCACTGCCTTTCTTCCTATTCCAAATTCGGGAATAGTGTGTTGAGCACTTTTGGGAAACAAAGTGAATATAAGATTCAGAGGCATGGTTCAATTCTTGAAACTTTTGTGAACTGGTGCTTATTAACATATGAGCTAACAAAAGACCACCACATTTCCTTTTATAATCTCAAATTTAAATCTGGGCATGGTGGATTCTGGAAGTTAACATTTATTTATAACGTAATTCTTTAAAATAGAATGAATACAGAAGAGCTATGGTTGAAGCTTTACTTCCCTGGAAGCCAGGGAATAGGGCTCCTGCTGGGTTGATTCCAAAGGTAGATAAATGGTTTACACAACGTGTCTCAGGAAAAGCTCTTGTACTGAACATGCTAAATTAATTGGCATACACAAGCCAGTATAAATACATATTCTTGTATATTGGCATTACAAGCTAATATAAATACATATTCTGTCCCCTACTCCTCTCCCACACAAATGGTATGTACACTGGCCTGACCTTGCTTTTCTCACTTAATGTCTCTTAGAGATCTTTTCATATCAGAACCTAAAAAGCTACTTCATCCTTTTTTTTGTTCCTACATGCACTTTTGGGTAGCTGCATGGTATGCTATTATGTGGATAGGCTATACTTTGCTTAACAATCATTTATTGATAGATATGTAGTATTGTTAACCTGAGGCTACTGTATGCATACTGAAGGATAAAGCAAATGAGAAATTATGGGATATCCTATTTCTATCATCTCTGTGTCCTTGGAAACCCAGGATTCTCACTGTGGAAGAAGAAAGACATGTAGGTAAAGCTTTGAAATAATGACCAAACCAGTAGCAATGAACATCTTGAGTTTCGAAATCAAGTCTTCTTGGGAGAAATGGCTGATTCCAGGGACAAGAAATGTATAAAATGACCCTGGAATATCTTGTTATGAAAGCCAGGAAGGAAGCTATCAAAAACTACAAGGGTCACATCAAAAAGGACTCAGAGCTACCTTGGGTGCATAGAATCATAGATATTTTAGGACTAAAAGGGGCCAGAGAAATAATCTCATCATTAATCCACCTACTAAGCACTGCCTATCTGCCCAACACTGCACTGATTTTGCAGAGGAAAGAAAAGACACGGTGATATTATCTACGATTTCTATAACTCTGCAGTCCAATATGTTAGCCAGTAGCCACATGTAGCCATTTACATTTAAATTAATTAAGATGTAAAAAATTTTGCTTCTCAGTCTCATTCGCTGTGCTTCAAGTGCTCAATAGCCATATGTGCCTTGTCCCAGCCACGGTCACCTCCTGTCTAGGATCATGACAGTGTCCTAAGGAGTCTACAGGCTTCCATCCCTACCATTGTCAACTCCATATCCAACATGACCCTACATCTGATGTGGGCCAGATGTTACCCCTCCAACAGCTTCCCCTCCCACTCAGAGTGAAAGCCAAACTCCATACAATATACAGTCTATCTATCTGGCTCCTCGTCACCTCTCTGATCTTACGCCACTCTCTCTTCCCCTGCTCAGTCGACTCCCCACTCTTCTCCTGCCTGGACACACTCTTGCCAGCGCCCCCATGGCTCACACTCTCACCTCCTCCAGGTCTGTACTCCAACACACCTTCTTAGGGAGGCCTGCTCTGCCCATGCGAGAGTATACTGTATCCCTGACCCAAATCTGGCATTCTTTATCCCTCTTCCTCTAGCGCTTATCATACTTGACATTTTATATATTTGTTTCTTACCTGTTTTCCCCACTGAAATGTTAGCTCTCTGAAGGCAAGAGCTCGGTTTTGCTCTCTTTTCTACCCGCCAGCTCTTGACATGCAGCAGCTACTCAAGTATTTATTGAATGAATGGAGGAATTTCTTCATGGGTTCATTCGTTATAGCAGACTTCATCAGTGGGTGAGTGAAGGGAAAACTCTCTGTGAAGAGTTGGTGAGGGGTAACTTTTACGAAGGGATGTTGAAAAGGAGATGACTGGTGGTTTCCACTGCCATGAAGAAACGGGTTCAATGGCTTGCAACCGAGTATAAACTTTTTAATAGAGAGGACTATTAAGTATTAATAATGCCTCTCTTTCTGCCTTTTTAAAAAAATGTGTTTGATAAACTGAGGAATGAGTACTTCTCAAATTTTAATAACTGTATGAATGACATGAGGATTTCATTAAAATGCAGGTTTTTATTCCATTGGTCTGGGGTGTGACTTGAGATTCTCCACTCCTGCCTAGTAATGTTGATGCTGCTGGTCTGTGAACCACACTTTGAGCATCAAGGAATTAGATGACTACCAGCAGCATCCTTTGGGTCCATAACTTCATAAAATGTGAGTGTTTCCTAAAAATTGAGTCCAGTTGATACAATCATAAGGTCATCACCCTAACAAGATTTATACTACACAAATAAACCCATATGTTTTCTGGTTAAAGGAATCATTTCCCAGCTACTTATAGTTTTATTTTCTGAATACTCAATCAAGTACCTCCCAGGAAAATTAAATGCTTATGATTTATTAAAGAAAATGAATTTGGCCTCTAGGAGTATTTGAATAAGATACTTAATATTCACAAATAACATACTTCAAAATTTCTGAATTATAAATAACTCATCTCAACCAAATTCATTATATAAATATGTAATAAGGTTCCCACGCATAGGTATAACACAACATAATCCTTACATTACCCTCTTCAGGGAATAAGGTGAAAAATAATCACATTCAATACTTATGAAATTAGTATTTGAAGGTGAAGGAGTGTTTACAATGAGAATCTAAATGTCCATAGCATAAAGTATTTTCAGAATTTGCTGGGTATCTCAATCTGCATCCTTATTCTAGCTAGTGGAGGCACAATAGGAATTTCTTCACAGATAATAAAAAAGTCTCTGGAAGAGCCATAGAGACAGGGCGAGGGATGACTCAGCCATGGACAAGGCTCAAACCACACTGCAGGTTCCTTTGGCCAAGCCTCACGGCCTCTGCCGCGGCACATCACTGATGATCACAAAGTACATGCGATGGATCCCAGAAACTCTGCCACTGCTCACCCCAAAACCCAGCCTCTCCCCTGCTACCCTCACCAAAAGAAATGGACTCTGCAAAGAGTGGCAGTTTGGGTCACATCCTTGAGCTTTAATTGTAGGATTGGACTTCGAAAAAGCCCAAAGTTCGCATTCCTGCCCTACCAAGAAAAACCTGGGAGAAATGGCTACCAACCCGGGTTGTTAAAATCTAAGTGTAGAGAACAGATTTATATATAAACATGCACGTTTATATCATATAATCAAGATTACAGCTATCTTACATATCCTGAAAGAAAGGCAAAGTTCCCATCTCTTAAAATTTGGAAGTATTTTCAAAAATAACACTTACAAAGGCCTTCGGTAGAGATTAATCCTCAAAATTGTGTAACATAGTAACACACAATAACACAGTAACCTATAATATAATGAACTATCATGTTACGTAATTCTAGTTTGAATAAAAACGTGTAAATATCAACTTATTCCACGGACATTTGAGAATGTCCTCTGCACTGTGCTAATCTGATTCCTTAGAATTCAAACGGGATTATTCTGGCAAATGATGCTAAGTATGGGTGACAGTGCTAGGCTTGGGCTACAAAATGTTTAAAAATGAGATTGGCCCAATTAGAGATACACCCTCTGATACAATCTGAGAAGTTACAGAAATTACTTAAATCAGTCCACTACAGGTGATTTTTCTCATCCTTGGTGCTTTGAAGATTCATAATCAGTGCCTTAGATGAAACAATTTAAAGAACCATTTAGGGAGATTAGTGATCATGTAAGGGTATCCCTGAATTTCTTGATTTTGAGAGATCTATGGACCATGTTCCCTACAGACATCAATTGTGTCCTGAGTTGACCTTCGGGCCCCTCTGCATCTCCTGAATTTCCATTACTGCAAATATTTCACTGTGCCACAGTTATTTACATATCTGTTTCTCTGAGTACAAGACAAGCTCATTAAAATCAAAAATTGTGTTCTTGTTATTTCAGAAGCCCCATAGTGCTTTGTTCGTAGAGATTTTGCATTAAATATTTATTTAACATGTGGAGAAATCTCTGAGGAGTTTTTACTTGGCCATGGTACGAAAAGAATGGAAAGAATCTTCCTCTTTTCATTTCTGAAATTTGTTTTGGTCGTCATGGTTAGATACAGAAAGGCTAAGTTTATCGGACAATTTGTGGACTATTTTGCTTTTGTTTCTGCCTTCCTAGGAATAACATTTCTTTTCAGTTCATATCTGTAATATGTATTTTAAGAGTGGAAGGGAGAAACATTAAAGTTGACACCTTTGTAGTTCCTTTAGATCAAGGAAGTTCTTGAAAGCAGATTGCCCTACAGACATGAAACCATCCTTCTCTGTCATCTTGACTTCCTCTTATTTTTCTCTTGATAGACACAAGATTAGTTTTGAGTTTTTCCTGTTTTGTTAAGTACTTCTGAATTTTTTTTTTCTTCTGAATGTTTTTTAGGCACTTTTGGAAAATTTCATACAAGTGATGGAACCTTCAAATGCACATACATACATCCAAAACTCTGCATATAATTTCAGGGGTTAACAGACTTCCAGAAGTCCACACATGGATCCTAAATGTATGAATGTGTATTCCTAACACCCCCGAAATCCATTGCGAGACAAAGGCCCAAAAGAAATGTGTGCATACATTCACCAAGAGTCATACACTAAATGTTCAGAGCATAGCCATTCACAATAGCTCACCAACCACAGAACAGACAATATTCTGTGGTATATTCCCATAATGCAATGAGAAAAAACAATTTACAACTGCACACAATGATGTGGATAAAACTCACAAACATAATATTAAATGAAGCAAGCTAGATACAGAAGGTATTACCAGGTGATTTCATCTATCTAAAGTATAAAAACAGATTATCTTTAGTTGAAGGAGTGGCTAGAAGCAAACACGAGCTTCCTTCTGGGATGGTGGTAAGGTTCTGTTTCTTGACTTGAGGGGCGTTTACCTGGGTGTGTTTCTGAAAATGTATTGAACTAAATGACGTGCATTTTTTAACATGTATATGCTAACCTTCAATAAAAGGTTAGAAGAAAACACCTGTTTCAGAGTAAGAAATTAAAGGAAAAAAGAGAATGCATGTATGCTTGGAAAGCACCTGGCAAAAACGTTACCACCATCAACCTCCACAGAGGGTGGCCTTCAGGAGTAGGACACTTGGCTAGAGAGTGAGCCTCAACCACCTAGCATCTTTAGACATATTCATTCATTTAGTGATTCTGGAAAAGTTTGGGATACTGATTGCAAATGTCAAGTATCTACTAATTAAGACACCATTAACGCCCTCAAAGGTAGGTAAATACATGAAAAATCAAAACAAAAAGTAGTATAGTAAGTCAGACTATAATTAATGTTTTACAGCTATTTGTTTTAAATACTAGCTATACCTGGTGAAGCACACCTTCTAGAAGATCACTGTAAGTATTAATAAAATATCAGTGTGCTTTATTTATTCATATATTCCATTGTAAACACAATATGATCTCCTGCTTCTCAGATATAACACTTAAGAAGCCCAAAAAGCTGACGGTTAAGAGAATGACAAGTGGTTATCTATAACCAAATATAGGGTTCTGAAGGTATAAGTTGATTCTGTCAAAAGTCTCAGAAATTTTCACAAATTCTTTTAGGTAATGCATAAAATTCAAAATAACAGACACACATTTAATGTTACATGTTGTGGAAACTCTACAATGGATTTTTTTCTGGTTACTTTTTTAAATTGAAGTATAGTTGATGTACAATATTATATAAGTTACAGCTGTACAATATAGTGATTCACAATTTTTAAAGGTTATACTCCATTTATAGTTAAAAATATTCCCTGTGTTGTACAATATATCCTTGAAGCTTATTTTTTTTTAACATCTTTATTGGAGTATAATTGGTTACAATGGTGTGTTAGTTTCTGCTTTATAAGAAAGTGAATCAGTTATACATATACATATGTTCCCATATCTCTTCCCTCTTGCATTTCCCTCCCTCCCACCCTCCCTATCCCACCCCTCCAGGTGGTCACAAAGCACCGAGCTGATCTCCCTGTGCTATGCGGCTGCTTCCCACTAGCTATAGGTTTTATATTTGGTAGTGTATATATGTCCATGCCACTCTTAACTCCATCCCAGCTTACCTCTCCCCTTCCCCATGTCCTCAAGTCCACTCTCTAGTAGGTCTGTGTCTTTATTCCCGTCCTGAACATAGGGGTGCATGTATCTTTTCAAATTAGTGGTTTTGGTTTTTTGGATATATACCCAGGAGTGGAACTGCTGGCTCATATGGTAGTTCTTTTAGTTTTTTGAGAAACCTCCATAGTGTTTTCCACAGTTGTTGCATCAATTTACATTTCCACCAACAGTGTATGAGGGTTCCCTTTTCTCCACATCCTTGCCAACATTTGTCATTTGTGTTCTTTTTGATAGCTTTTGACAGGTGTGAGGTGATATCTCATTGTGGTTTTGATGTGCATTTTCCTGATGATCAGTGATGCTGAGCATCTCTTCAGGTGCCTGTTGGCCATCTGCATGTCTTCTTTGGAAAAATGCCTATTCAGGTCTTCTGCTCATTTTTCACTCGGGTTGTTTGTTTTTGAGTTGTAAGAGCTGCTTATATATATTGGATATTAACCTCTTATCGGTCATATCATTTGCAAATATTTTCTCCCATTCAGTAGGTTGTCTTTTCGTTTTGTCAGTGATTTCCTTTGCTGTGCAAAGCTTTTAAGTTTAACTAGGTCCCATTTGTACAAAGGACTTTTTAAAGTTAAGGTAACAAACAGTCAGGAAATGCATATACTTTTCCAGGTCCTCATTACCCATTTGTCAGTGTCAGCACTGATAAATGAGCAGGTAGGTTTCACAAAGTCAGACAGATGTCTGGTGCATCCATTGTCAATGGGCACAAATGGATGAAAATCATATTTAGCTGAACCCTATATACATAGGTATTTTATGGAGACAGAGGGCAAAAGTTGCTCAGGGTGACTCAAGGAAGCCTCTCCAGAAGAGGTGGGATTTGAATAAAGTCTTTAGGAGGATTTGATGGGTAGAGAGCAATCAGAATGGCACTCTAGGCTGGAGCCAAAACCACAGACAAAGGAGTTCAAGGTATTCTGAGTGCCCTAGGATTTTGGCAAAAAGTTCCCCTCACTCACTCATATTTGGAGTTATTTTCTTAGAACCAATTCCCAGAGGTAGAATACCTAGGTCATGGTTCTTGCCACAGGTTGACAAATTGTTAAGCTTGCATTGAAGGTAACTTTGGTTTTTAAAAAAAGTTTTTAAATTTATTTTTTAATACAGCAGGTTCTTATTAGTCATCAATTTTGTACACATCAGTGCATACATGTCAATCCCAATCACCCAATTCATCACACCACCCCCACCCCACCCCCGCCATTTTCCCCCTTTGGTGTCCATACGTTTGTTCTCTACATCTGTGTCTCAATTTCTGCCCTGCAAACTGGTTCATCTGTACCATGTTTCTAGGTTCCACATATATGCGTTAATATACAATATTTGTTTTTCTCTTTCTGACTTACTTCACTCTGTAAGACAGTCTCTAGATCCATCCATGTCTCAGCAAATGACCCAATTTCGCTCCTCTTTATGGCTGAATAATATTCCATTGTATACATGTACCACATCTTCTTTAACCATTCGTCTGTCGATGGGCATTTAGGTTGCTTCCATGACCTGGCTATTGTAAAAATGCTGCAATGAATATTGGGGTGCATGTGTCTTTTTGAATTATGGTTTTCTCTGTGTATATGCCCAGGAGTGGGATTGCTGGATTCTATGGTAATTTTTTGTTTTTTTTTTTTTGTTTTCCCCGGTACGCGGGCCTCTCACTGCTGCGGCCTCTCCTGTCGCAGAGCACAGGCTCCGGACGCACAGGCTCCGGACGCACAGACTCAGCGGCCATGGCTCATGGGCCCAGCCGCTCCGCATCATGTGGGATTCTCCCGGACCAGGGCATGAACACACGTCCCCTGAATCGGCAGGCAGACTCTCAACCACTGCGCCACCAGGGAAGCCCTTATTTTTAGTTTTTTAAGGAACCTCCATACGGTTCTCCACAGTGGCTGTATCCATTTACATTCCCACCAACAGTGCAAGAGGGTTCCCTTTTCTCCCCACCCTCTCCAGCATTTGTTGTTTGTGGATTTTCTGATGATGCCCATTCTAACTGGTGTGAGGTGGTACCTCACTGTAGTTTTGATTTGCATTTCTCTAATAATTAGTGATGTTGAGCAGCTTTTCATGGGCTTCTTGGCCATCTGTATGTCTTCTTTGGAGCAATGTCTATTTAGGTCTTCTGCCCATTTTTGGATTGTTTTTTTTTTTTTTAATATTGAGCTGCATGAGCTGTTTATATATTTTGGAGATTAATCCTTTGTCCATTGATTTGTTTGCAAACATTTTCTCCCATTCTGAGGGTTGTCTTTTCGTCGTTTATGGTTTCCTTTGCTGTGCAAAAGCTTCTAAGTTTCATTAGGTCCCATTTGTTTATTTTTGTTTTTATTTCCATTACTCTAAGAGGTGGATCAAAAAAGATCTTGCTGTGATTTATGTCAAAGAGTGTTCTTCCTATGTTTTCCTCTAAGAGTTTTATACTGTCCGGTCTTACAATTAGGTCTCTAATCCATTTTGAGTTTATTTTTGTGTATGGTGTTAGGGAGTGTTCTAATTTCATTCTTTTACATGTAGCTGTCCAGTTTTCCCAGCACCACTTGTTGAAGAGACTGTCTTTTCTCCATTGTATATCCTCACCTCCTTTGTCATAGATTAGTTGACCATAGGTGCGTGGGTTTACTTCTGGGCTTTCTATCTTGTTCCATTGATCTATGTTTCTGTTTTTGTGCCAGTACCATATTGTCATGATTACTGTAGCTTTGTAGTATAGGCTGAAGACATGGAGTCTGATTTCTCCAGCTCCGTTTTTTTCCCTCAAGACTGCTTTGGCTATTCGGGGTCTTTTGTGTCTCCATACAAATTTTAAGATTTTTTGTTCGAGTTCCGTAAAAATTGCCACTGGTAATTTGATAGGGATTGCACTGAATCTGTAGATTGCTTTGTGTAGTATAATCATTTTCACAATATTGATTCTTCCAATCCAAGAACATGGAATATCTCTCCATCTGTTGATATCATCTTTAATTTCTTTCATTAGTGTCTTATAGTTTTCTGCATACAGGTCTTCTGTCTCCCTAGGTAGGTTTATTCCTAGGTATTTTATTCTTTTTTGTTGTAATGGTAAATGGGAGTGTTTCCGTAATTTCTCTTTCAGATTTTTCATCATTAGTGTATAGGGATGCAAGAGACTTCTGTGCATTAATTTTGTATACTGCAACTTTACCGAATTCATTGATTAGTTCTAGTAGTTTTCTGGTGGCATCTTTAGGATTCTCTATGTATAGTATCATGTCATCTGCAAACAGTGACAGTTTTACTTCTTCTTTTCCAATTTGTATTCCTTTTTTTTTTCTTCTCTTATTGCTGTGGCTAGGACTTCCAAAACTATGTTGAATAATAGTGGTGAGAGTGGACATCCTTGTCTTGTTCCTGATCTTAGAGGAAATGCTTTCAGTTTTTCACTGTTGAGGATGATGTCTGCTGTGGGTTTGTCATACATTGCCTTTATTATGTTGAGGTAGGTTCCCTCTATGCCCACTTTCTGGAGAGTTTTTATCATAAATGGGTGTTGAATTTTGTCAAAAGCTTTGCTGAGATGATCATATGGTTTTTATTCTTCGATTTGTTAATATGGTATATCACATTGATTGATTTGCGTATATTGAAGAATCCTTGCATCCCTGGGATAAATCCCACTTGATCATGGTGTATGATCCTTTTAATGTGCTATTGGATTCTGTTTGCTAGTATTCTGTTGAGGATTTTTGCATCTATATTCATCAGTGATATTGGTCTGCAATTTTCTTTTTTTGTAGTATCTTTGTCTGGTTTTGGTATGAGGGTGATAGTGACCTCATAGAATGAGTTTGGGAGTGTTCTTTCCTCTGCAATTTTTTGGAAGAGTTTGAGAAGGATGGGTGTTAGGTCTTCTCTAAATGTTTGATAGAATTCACCAGTGAAGCCATCTGGTCCTGGACTTCTGTTTGTTGGAAGATTTTTTTTTTTTTTTTGCATTACGCGTGCCTCTCACTGTTGTGGCCTCTCCCACTGCAGAGCACAGGCTCCGGACGTGCAGGGGCAGCGGCCATGGCTCACAGGCCCAGCCGGTCCACGGCATGTGGGATCCTCCCGGACCGGGGCATGAACCCATGTCCCCTGCATTAGCAGGCGGACTCTCAACCACTGTGCCACCAGGGAAGCCCTGTTTGTTGGAAGATTTTTAATCACAGTTTCAATATCATTACTTGTGATTGGTCTGTTCATATTTTCTATTTCTTCCTGGTTCAGTCTTGGGAGGTTATACCTTTCTAAGAATTTGTCCATTTCCTCCAGGTTGTCCATTTTATTGGCATAGAGTTGCTTGCGGTAGTCTCTTAGGATGCTTTGTATTTCTGCGGTGTCTGTTGTAACTTCTCCTTTTTCATTCCTAATTTTATTGATTTGATTCCTCTCCCTCCTTTTCTTGATGAGTCTGGCTAATGGTTTATCAATTTTGTTTATCTTCTCAAAAACCAGCTTTTAGTTTTATTGATCTTTGCTATCGTTTCCTTCATTTCTTTTCCATTTATTTCTGCTCTGATCTTTATGATTTCTTTCCTTCTGCTAACTTTGGGTCTTGTTTGTTCTTCTTTCTCTAATTCCTTCAGGTGTAAGGTTAGATTGTTTGAGATTTTTCTTGTTTCTTGAGGCAGGGTTGTATAGCTATAAACTTCCCTCTTAGAATTGCTTTTGCTGTATCCCATAGGTTTTGGATTGTCGTGTATTCATTGTCATTTGTCTCTAGGTGGTTTTTGATTTCCTCTTTGATTTCTTCAGTGATCTCTTGGTTATTTAGTAACGTATTGTTTAGCCTCCATGTGTTTGTGTTTTTTACGTTTTTCCCCCTGTAATTCATTTCTAATCTCATAGCATTGTGGTCAGAAAAGATGCTTGGTATGATTTCAATTTTCTTAAATTTACTGAGGCTTGATTTGTGACCCAAGATGTGATCTATCCTGGAGAATGTTCCATGCGCACTTGAGAAGAAAGTGTAATCTGCTGTTTTTGGATGGAATGTCCTATAAATATCAATTAAATCTATCTGGTCTACTGTGTCATTTAAAGCTTCTGTTTCCTTATTTATTTTCATTTTGGATGATCTGTCCATTGGTGTAAGTGAGGTGTTAAAGTCCCCCACTATTATTGTGTTACTGTCGATTTCCTCTTTTATGGCTGTTAGTATTTGCCTTATGTATTGAGGTGCTCCTATGTTGGGTGCATATATATTTATAATTGTTATATCTTTTTCTTGGATTGATCCCTTGATCATTATGTAGTGTCCATCCTTGTCTCTTGTAACATTCTTTATTTTAAAGTCTATTTTATCTAATATATGAGTATTGCTACTCCAGCTTTCTTTTGATTTCCATTTTCATGGAATATCTTTTTCCATCCCCTCACTTTCAGTATGTGTCCCTAGGTCTGAAGTGGGTCTCTCGTAGACAACATATATATGGGTCTTGTTTTTGTATCCATTCAGCAAGCCTGTGTCTTTTGGTTGGAGCATTTAATCCATTCACATTTAAGTTCCATTCACATGTATGTTCCTATGACCATTTTCTTAATTGTTTTGGGTTTGTTTTTGTAGGTCTGAAGGTAACTTTGGATAGGACATTTCTGGATAAACTTCTGGATAAACTCTTAGAAAAATGGTCTATCATTGGCCTCTTGAATATAGCCATTGGCTTTTGTACTAAGAATAACAAATATTAATGTGGAACAAATTAATCAATTAAGACAAAAATTTCCAACAGGAAAACAAATTCATTTTCCTAAGTTTAAGATGCATGCTTTGCAAAATGCCCTAAGCCATAATTTTAATAACATAGTAACTCCCAGTTGGGAAATGTAAGATAATTACCATGAGAAAAAGAGTTCTTTATCCTTCAGTTTGAAATGGAAATCATGCACTCAGTTGACTTTTGTAGGTCTTCTGCATGTAGGTGTATTTGTCTGGAAATTTAAGATATTTTTTTTCTGCCTCAAACAACCTAGTAGGCTAAAGCTACAATAAATACAGTCTTAGTACCAATACAGGACAAGAGCATTCAAATGATTTTGATACTCTTTAGGGACTCAGGAACCTGAGAACAGCAATATAGTGGGTCTATGTTATGCAAAATTCCTATAATAGCAAAAACCTATTAATGTTCTCAAGAATTAAGCCTTTACAAAGCTCTTCAAAACAAAAATGATCAAAGGCCTAAAAGGCATATCATATAAAATATGAAAACAAGGCAGAAAAGTAGCATACTACATTAGACATCAAACTCATTTCACATCTGGCTCGTAAACCAGGTTCCCCAAACCCAGCCATCTTTTTTTTTTTTTAAACCAAGTTGCTCTGATGCAGATGATGTTTTCAATTAGATATGAAAAGTGCATATCCTGAAAGGCCAAAGAAATAAGTAGTGTGATATATTAAACTTCTAAAATTTGATTGCACTTATATTTTTCTTTATTCCCCTTTCTGTATTTTCTAATTCCCTAGAGTGTGCCTAAGAAGAAAAAAACCCAAATTTTAAGGCCTTACTATTATAAGGTATAATAAGGCATTATAAGGTATAATAAGGTATTATAAGGTATAATAAGCTGATGGAGCCTTAAGCATACTTTAGAAACGTTGCATTTCTACCTCTGGGTCGTGGTTTTTTATTCAAAGGAATTTGAAAGGCTTTAGAAATACTTGAAACATCTGCAAGTACAATGAGAAGGAATCAAATGTTATTGTGTTCTTTTATTGACTAGAAACTTAAAACTGTGGACATAATTTTGGGGGAGAAATAAGATGACGATTCTAGCTCACCCTCAGGACAGATTTTCACAGTATCTCTTCGAGAAAGGAGAAACGTTCGGCTGCATATCACAAAGCTCCAACAGCCCCTTGATTAAAGCGTTCAGCCAGACTGGGGTTAATCATCATAAGATTTGGTGATTAACAGGCTGTTTTCAGAGAAAGTACCAAGTATCTTGCTCCCATCTGTTTCAATTACATGAGGCTCCAGATTCTGGAAGGGTTGGGTCTGCAGCCATGAAACAGAAACAGCCTAAGTGGAGGAAGGTAGTCACTATCTGAGGTAGTGGTGCTACACCCCTCTCTGGGCACCCACCCAAGATAATAACACTCCACTGCTTACCTATTTTCTTGTCTCTACCTTTATCTGGCACTGGAAACACTACAAATCTCTGTTTTGTGCTGCTTAAAAATTTAAAAAATGACAGGCTGCATTTTAAAGTAAACCTCCTTTCCAAATAAAGAGTAAACTTTTAATATGTTAGTGTCTTACTGCTTAAAACCTGAAAAATTTTGAGAACCAAAAATTTCATTCTTTTTACACAGTGGGGTTCTCTCCAGAATGCAGGTGAGGGTGTAGTACCACGAATGGGGAGGAAGGTGAAGGAGACAGCTTCAGATGTTCATGTTTTGGCTAGAAGTGAGGGAAGCACTTCTCCATGCGATTTAATCTTTGTATTAAAATATCTTATTTCAAAACTTTGCAAGTAAAATGCCCTGGATGATTCGCTACACCTGAAAACACCATAAATAAATGGTCTGTTATCAGTTGGTAACATCATTGCTTTTTCTGACTTATTCTATCATTAGGAGTTTACACCTCAGTGATCTTACCGTATCTTTAAAGAAGGGACATGTGGGATTCTTTATGAAGATACAGAGCAGAGAAAACTCTAAGACTACATAGTTCTTATAAAAACTGTTCTCAGAATATCAAAGCACACACAAACTGGAGTGAAGGACAAGATAGTGAAAGTGGTTTTCCTGTCTGATTTGGGTTGTCGGGTAGGGGAAGTTGTTCCCTTCTTTCCTCATCTCATATGTTTAAGGTGCTTCAGAATAGGATTCCAGAAAAGAAGAGGAAGAAGGAAGGTTTGCAAATTCATCCTATAAGGGACTATTCTGGTCTCAGGAGAGGATAAGAACAAATATTTATTAAGTGCTGTATGCTAAGTGGTTCACATGGTTTATCTTACTGAACACTCACAACAACCCTTTGATGAGGTACTTGTATTATTCCCATTTCACAGATGAGGAAACTGAGACTACAGAAGGTCAAGTCTCCTATCTTGGGTCACATGGCTGGCAGGTGGCAGCTTTGGTACCTGAATCCTCTAGTTAACCCCAACGCTATTCTGCCTTCTATGGATAATGTCCTTGTCCTTCTTTCCTCTGGAGTAAGGCTCATTTTTAAAAAGAGCCAATCTGATCATGCCGTTTTTCTATTTAAAACCCTTCAGTAGTTTCCCATTCTTCTTGGAACAAATCCAAACTTCTTAACACTATTCAAAAGGCTCTTCATAATTTCACCCCTGCCTACCTCTCCAGCCTCATTTTCCATTCTCCTTCTTTTTGCTCAGAATGTTTTCCAGTCCCTCAAATATGCCAAACTCTTTTGTTTTACAGATTTTGCCCAATCTGTTCCCTCTGCTTATAACATGTATTCCTCTCCCTTTTCCTGATGTCCTCATCCTTCAAGTCTCAGCAAAATGTACCAGGCTCTAGCATCTGTTGCTAGAGCTGCAATGTCCAATATGCTAGCCACTAGCCAGATGTGACCATGGAGCACTTGAAATGTGGCTAGTCTGAATTGAGATGTGAGAAATACATGCTGGAGTCTGAAGATGAAGTACAAGAATAAAAAAAGTAAAATATATTGGTAATAATGTATTATATTGGTAATATGTTGAAATGGGAATCTTTTAGATTTATTGGGCTAAATAAATTATTAAAATTAATCTTACCTTTTTCTTTTTACTTTTTAAAATGTAGAAAAGTTTAGAATTACATACGTGACTCATATGTCTATGTGCCAGTGCCGCTTTAGGGCATCCTGCACTTCCTTTAGTAGCACAGGGTACAGTTGTAATTACTTGTTTACTATCTGACATTTTTACCAGACTATAAGGTCTAACAGGGAGGGCCATGTTTGTTTTATTCCCCCTGGTGCCCCAGTGCCAACCACAGCAGCTGGCATAGCGTACTTAAATTGAACTGTTGAAATAACGAAGGCTAAAAAAAAAGGAGGGACCAGTTGGAAAAAGGAAAGTAGCAAAAATACTATCTTCTTTAGCACAAAATGTGAATGTGGTCCTTAAATCTTGATGTTAGAAAGAGGGAAAGAAGATGGTGGTTATGAGTTTGGGTTAACAGAATTAAAAAATATATTAGAGATATAAATGAGGCAAATTAACTTGTTTATGATCAAAAGAATAAAACATTTGTTGAATGCACACTGTGTGCCACGTACCGTGCTGTGAAAACTTTATACGCATGTTCTAATTTAAACCTCACAACAAACTTAGGAGGTAGGTGCTATTGTTATCAACCCATTTTTTACATGATGAACCTGAGTCTTAGAGAGGTTAAGTAAATTGCTCAAGGCCACATAACTAGGATGTGGCAGAGCCAGCATCTGAACTCAAGTAGTCTGGTTCCAGCCTCCTTGTCTGTTTACTCCT
This sequence comes from Phocoena phocoena, assembly GCF_963924675.1. Taxonomy (NCBI): domain Eukaryota; kingdom Metazoa; phylum Chordata; class Mammalia; order Artiodactyla; family Phocoenidae; genus Phocoena; species Phocoena phocoena. Next base: position 55,386,468 of record NC_089225.1, on the reverse strand, counting down.
CTGGTATATTTCCATAATACAGCTTCCACAGGCGTATAAAGAGAAATCTCTGCCCGTAAACACAGTTTCTACCCTAGCTCTCCTAATCCTTTATTTTTCATAAGCCTCAATAATACTTATAACCAAAAAAGCATTTTGTCAAGTGCTTATTTTTGTCAGACAAGGCAATAAGAACTTTCCATGGATTATTTACTTTCCACAATAACTTCATGAGGTGGACACTTTTCTTCTTTATTTTAAAGAAAACTAAAGAATAGAGAAGTTAGAAACAACCAAAATATGCAACATTATACAAATGGTTAAAAATAAGTGATGATGTATCAGAATTGGGGGATATTTTGTAGCCATTACAAATAATGTTTCATGGAAGAGTTAAAATACGTGGTAAAAATGATTATACTAAAAATCTAATAGCAAGGACATCCTTTCTCACTCCTACTCAACATCATAGTGGGAATCCTAGTTAGTGCAATAAGAAAAATAAATAAAAGTTACTCAGGTTGGAGAGAAAGAAATAAAAGTCTTTATTTGCAGACAGCATGATTGTTCTATGCAGAAAATCACAAAGAATCTACAAAAGAACTCCTAGAACTAATAAGTGAGTATAGCAAGATCATAGGATATAAGGTCATAAATAAATAACAACTGCTTTTCTATATACCAGTAATAAACAATTGGAATTTGAAATGTAAAAAAATACCTCTTACAATAGCAACAAAAGAAAATTGAAATACTTAGGCATAAATCTAACACAATATGTACAGGATATGTATGCAGAAAACTACAAAACATGAGCGAAAGAAATCAAAGAAGATCTAAATAAGTGGAGAAATATTCCATGTTCATGGATTGGAAGAAGAAACAGATTCTTTGAACAGACCAATCGGTAGAAGTGAAATGGAATCTGTAAAAATAACAAAACCTCTCTGCACACAAAAGTCCAGAACCAGATGGTTTCACTGGGGAATGCTACCAAACATACAAAGAAGAACTTATACCAATCCTTCTCAAACTCTTCCAAAAGACTGAAGCAGAGGGAACACTCCCAAAGTCATTCTACAAAGCCACCATTACCCTGATACCAAAACCAGACAAAGACACTACCAAAAACAGAAAAATCCTCAACAAAATATTGGCAAACTGAATCCAACAACACACAGAGGGATCATACACAATGATCAGGTTGGATTCATCACAAGGATGGGTCACAAGGATGGTTCAACATACATAAGTCAATTACACCACATCAACAAAAGAAAAGACAAAAATGACACAATCATCTGAAGAGGTGCAGAAAAACCATTTGATAAAATTCAACGTCCACTTATGATAAAAACTCTCACCAAAATAGGTATAGAGGGAACATCTCAATATAATAAAAGTTATTTATGACAAACCCATAGCCAGCCAGCATAATACTCAGCGGTGAAAAGCTGTAAGCCTTCCTACTAAAATCTGGAACAAGACAAGGATGCCTACTCTCAACACGTCTATTCAACATAGTTTTGGAAGTCCTAGCCATAGCAATCAGACAAGAAAAAGAAAGAAAAAGCATACAAATTGGAAGGGAAGAGGTAAAATTGTCATTATATGCAGATGACATGATACTCTATACAGAAAACCCTAAAAACTCCACACAAAAACTATGAGAAGTGATAAATGAATTCAGCAAGGTAGCAGGATAGAAGATTAACATACAGAAATCAGTTGCATTTCTTTACACTAATAATGAAATATCAGAAAGAGAAAATAAAAAAAAAAATCCCTTTTAAAATCATGTCAAACAGATGTAGAGAACAAACATATGGACACCAAGGAGGGAAAGTGGCGGGGTGGTGGTGGTGCTGGTAGTGTGATGAATTGGGAGATTGGGATTGACATGTATACACTAATATATATAAAATGGATAACTAATAAGAACCTGCTGTATAAAAAAATAAATAAAATAAGATTCAAAAATTAAAAAAAAAATCACAACAAAAAAATACCTAGGAATAAACCTGACCAAGGAGGTGAAAGAATTATATGCCGAAAACTATAAAACATTGATAAAGGAAACTGAAGATGATTCAAAGAAATGGAAAGATATTCCATGCTCTTGGGTGGAAGAATTAATACTGTTAAAATGGCCATACTACCCAGAGCAATCTACAGATTTAATGCAATCCCTATCAAATTACCCATGGAATTTTTCACAGAACTAGAACAAATAATCCTAAAATTTATATGAAACCACAAAAGACCCAGAATTGCCAAAGCAATCCTGAGGAAAAAGAACCAAGCTGGAGACATACCCCTCCCAGACTTCAGATAATACTACAAAACTACAGTAATGAAAACAGCATGGTATTGGCACAAAAACAGACATATGGATCAATGGAACAGAATACAGGGCGTAGAAATAAACCCACACACCCACGGTCAATTAATCTTTGACAAAGAAGGCAAGAATATACAATGGAGAAAAGACAGTCTCTTCAGCAAGTGGTGTTAGGAAAGTTGGACAGCCACATGTACATCAATGAAATTAGAACACTCCCTCATACCACACACAAAAATAAACTCAAAATGGCTTAAAAACTTAAAGACATGACACCAGAAAACTCCTAGAAGAGAACATAGAAAAAACATTCTCTGACATAAATTGCAGCAATGTTTTCTTAGGTCAGTCTCCCAAAGCAAAAGAAATAAAAGCAAAAATAAACAAAGAGGACCTAAATCAAATTTATAAGCTTTTGCACAGCAAAGGAAATTGTAAACAAAACGAAGACAACCTATGGACTGGGAGAAAATATTTGCTAACAATGCAACCAAGAAGGGCTTAATTTCCAAAACACACAAACAGCTCAAACAACTCAATACCAAAAACCAAATAACCCAATCAAAAAATGGGCAGAAGACCTAAATAGACATTTCTCCAATCAAGGCATACAGGTGGACAAGAGGCACATGAAAAGATGCTCATCATCACTAATTATTAGAGAAATGTAAATCAAAAACTACAATAAGGTATCACCTCACACTGGTCAGAATGGCAACAATCAAAAAGTCTACAAACAATAAATGCTGAGAGGGTGTGGAGAAAAGGGAACCCTCCTACACTGTTGGTGGGAATGTAAATTGCTACTGCCACTATGGAGAACAGTATGGAGGTTCCTTAAAAAGCTACAAATAGAGCTACCATCTGATCCAGCAATCCCACTCTTGGGCAGGTATCTGGAAAAGATGAAAACTCTAATTAGAAAAGATATATGCACCCCAATGTTCATCGAAGCACTGTTTACAATAGCCAAGACATGGAAGCAACCTAAATGTCCATCAACAGATGAATGGATAAAGCAGATGTGGTACCTATATAAAATGGATATTACTCAGCCATAAAACTGAATGAAATGTCATTTGCAACAACATGGATGGACCTAGAGATTATCATACTAAATGAAGTAAGTCATACAAAGACAAATATCATATGATATCACTTATTTGTGGAATCTAAAAAAGGATACAAATGACCTTATCTACAAAACAGAAACAGACTCTCAGACATAGAAAACAATCCTATGATTACCAAAAGGGAAGGGGGATGGGATAAGTCAGGAGTTAGGGATTAACAGATACAAACTACTATATATTTAATATATAAACAACAAGGACCTATTGTATAGCACAGAGAACTATATTCAATAACTTGTAATAACCTATAATGGAAAAGAATATATGTGTACATATGTACCTATAGATACATATATATATATCTAACTGAATTACTTTACTGTACACTTGAAACTAACACATTATAAATTAACTATACTTCAATTTAAAAAGCTTGAAAAAATACAATGGGCAAAAGATCTTAACAGATGTCTCAACAAAGAAGATATACAGATGGTAAACAGCATATGAAGAGTTGCTCAACATCTTTTGTCAGGAGGAAAATGAAAATCAAAACAAGAATGAGATACCACTACATTCCTATATTAGAATGGCTAAAATACAGAAAACAGACAATACCAATTGCTGGTGAAGATGCAGAGCAAAGTAACTATCATCCATTGTTAGTGGGGATGCAAAATGGTACAGCTGCTTTGGAAGACAGTTTGGCAGTTTCTTACAAAGCTAAATATAGTCTGACAGTACAATCCAGCAATTGCACTCTTAAGTATTTACCCAACTGATTTGAAAATTTATGTTCACACAAAATCTGCTCACACATGTTTATGACAGTTTTATTTATAACTGCCAAGAAATGGAAGCAACGAAGATGTCCTTCAATAGGAGAATAAACAAACTGTGGTACGTCTATACAATGGAATGCTATTCAGTGATAAAACAAATGCTCAAGCCATGCAGAACACTGAATCTTAAATGTACATTTCTAAGTGAAAGAAGCCAGTCTACATACTATTTATTTGACTTTCTGAAAAAGGCAGAATTATAGAGAGAAAAAACCAGTGGTTGCCAGGGCTTCAGATAAGGATGGATAGGTGAAACACAGACAAATTTTTAGGACAGTGAAACTGTTCTGTGATACTGTAAAGGTGGATACATGATATTATGCATTTGTCAAAATGCACAGAACTTAGCACCTGGAGTGAAAGTTAATATATGAAGATTAAAACTATGATTTAGGAGGTTAGGGATCCCAGGATGGAATGCAGACTGTGACAAAAGAATTTGATTGTATTACAAATGTATGAAATAACCTCCATGGAGGGAGTAGGGTGAGGGAGGTAGGGAAGGTGCTGACTTAGATAGTTTTAGAAATGAGCAGTCTGTAAGACTAAAGGCAAAACACTATACATAAGTACTCCATTCTAACTGATAAAGTTTGTTTCTCATAGGGGTACAGGTAATCAAAACCACGATACATACATGCTGGAATTAGACAATTAAATAGATGACAGATGGTACAAGTCAAATTTCTCAATGTTAGAGTGAGAAGTTTCAAACAAGCAAGAAGAAAAGGCTAGAATGATCCATTTGGTAGTGGATTACAGTTAGAGGAATCGGTATGAACTCATACTTGGCTAAATATAGATACAGATAGATGTGTGTATATATATATGTATTTATAGATATGCATTATGCACAAGTTAGTATACCCACATATATTTCCTTGCTCTTTTAGCTGAGAGGGCTTAGAAGCAATAACATCTCAGTAGTAACAAGCGCACATACCACCCAGATCTTGGTTTCTAATACCAAGATCTTCAATAAAAGGAACAAAGGATCCTTGACAAAATGCCTACTGCTAAGATGGGGACAGGGAATATACAAGCATCTAGCTGTGTCAAAAAATGTCCAAAAATATAAACCAAAACGAAACACGATTATGGAATATGTCAATGAAACACAGGAGCCAACTTAAAGAGCTACCAGTGGCCAATGCTGGAACAACTTGACTAAGAAAATAAATAATATTGGCTTACAACTCAAAATATAAAATAAATACCTTTGAGTCTATGCTGATATGAAAAACAGTTGAATAAATAAATAAATAAATAAATGTGGTAGAAGAGACAATCTCCCATGAGAAGAATTTCAAATGATTTATGTAGATATCTGCTATCAAGGAGGTAGAGCATAACTCCCTTCTCAAGTGTGGGCTGTGCACAGTGACTTCCTCTCAAAGAGTTCAGTCTGGAAAGGGGATGACTTTACAGTAGAGAAACTTGGAAAATACTACCTTAACCAAATAATCAAAGTCAATGTTAACAACGATAAATCACCTTGACAGTATATATTCTTGATATGGTGTGATGAAAATGGTACATCTGTTGTCTTTCCCAGAAAACCTATAATCTGAGTCTGATCTTGAAAAAATATCAGACAAATCACAAGTGAGGAACATTCTCCTAAAGACCTGACCAGTATCCCTCAAATTGTCCAGTTCGTCAACAACAAGGAAAGTCTGAGGAACTGGAACAACCAAAGGAGTCTAAGGAGACAGGACCACTAAATATGAAGTGATATCCTGGAAGGGGTGCAGGAACAGAAAAAGGATACTACATAAAAACAAAGGAAGTCTGAATAAACAATAGACTTTCGTTACTAATAATGCATCAATACTGGCTCATAAAAATGCTAGAAGATAAAAATTGTCAATTCATAATTCTCTATCCTTTAAAATATCCTCTAGGAATGAAGGTAAAAGAAAGACCTTCTCAAACGAAGAAAAGCGTTGGTGAATTTGTAGCCAGCAGACCCGTTTTACGAGAATTTCTAGAGGAAGTTCTTCGGTCAGAGAGGAAATGATACCAGTCAGAAACTTAGAACATCAGAAATGAAGGAAGAACAACAGCAACGTAACCAAAAATAATTCCAAAAATGGGAAGGGGATGAAGTGAAAACTGACTTTAAAAGATATTGATGGCTGTTTGAAAAAAAAAAATTATTGCAGAGGAAATTCATTCTCCAATATGGTTGGGACAATATTAAAGTCCTTTCAAAAACTTCACTGAAAAGATAGGATGTGAAACTATACATACAGTGTAAACTAAAATTTGTTTCTATGTATTAAATATAGAAACACTCAGAGCTCTGGGTGGTGGCATTTTAGGAGATGTTAAAAAACAGTTTTATATGTTTCCAAATATTCAACAGAAGTACTATTACACTTATTATCAGGGAAAGATAACCATGATTTAAAAATCCACTGTCTTGCTGGACTTCGTCTTAGACTCTTGGCATAAACATTTCCCTTTAGGCACACAATATAAGCTTCAATGACTCATCTGAATGTAAATTTGGCTCACAGACTTTAAACCAAATAGATAAAAAAGAATTCCTGTAATATCCTAGGACACATAGGCTTGCTGCTATCATCTACTGGCTCAGAACCCACATCTAAGTATCTCAAAAGACTTAACAAGATCAAATCTTGTTAATTTCCACATCATTCGTGTTAAGAAGACAGTGAAAAAGAAATTATGGCTCTGATTGAAGGGAATGCATGTAGTTTTTAAAGCACAATGCTTAGGGCAATCAAAGCTGTTGCAAAATGTGATGTCAACATTATTCTCCTAACTGCTTCTGTCCTATTTCTTCATAAACAAGGGATGAAGACTAACCCCCAAATGTGATATTGATTGCATTATGCTGTTATCTGAGTACACCAGAGGAGGGAGACTGATATTTCAGAAGTCAGCTGAATGTGCGTCACCGGGGAGGAATAGTGAACAGCTACTATTTCCTGTCCTGCCTTCTTCCAGGGCCAGACCTCCCCACTGTCAGAGCTGAGCCCACAGTGGTATCTCACCCACACTGACTCAGAATTGGGGTAGAGGGACCACAGGACCTACACTAGACCAGTCCGTGTCCTTCCCCAAGGTTTTCTAACAGTAGCTGCTGGGGAAAAACCAGGAATAGTTGGTGACCATGTTTCCAGGCTTGGGGAGAGGTGGAAGTAGAGCCCTTGGCCTCTATTAGCCCAAGGCCAGCGCCACAGCAGCTCTTCCTGTGGACTTTGCCTTTGAACTGGCTTAAAATGGGTTTCTGCCCCCTGTATCCTCCATAGTTTGGAGTTATACAGTAACTTAGTAACTGCATTCTTTTGAATCAGGAAAACATCAGGGGTGGTGAATAATGAAACTTTCTTTTTTCAGAAATCCTTTGGGTTCAAGTGACGTGGCTCTTACAATGTGTGAGGTATTTTGGCACTTAAGTCCAGTCTCTCTCAGTACCACATTCTGATATAATTATCCGTTTAACCAGTCTCTGTCCTAGGCTGTTTAAGCTGTTAGGCTGTTTGCTCTTTGAAGTCAAGAATTCGTTTTATTGGACTTTGTAGCTCCAGAACCAAAGTTTGTATCTGCACGGCACATAGTGGGCACTTAATACATGTCAGTTGATTTTAAAAGAATTAAATATAATCATTTTTCTCCTATTATGGAATTACTTCACTCCTTCAAACTTAATTGGAAATTTGTGGCTTGGCTGGAAAACTTAATTTATTTAAGAAAAAGAGGGTTATTAACCCATTTAGTAGGATAAGACACTATAAAGAGAATGATTAAACTAATTAAGAAAACAAATTGTTTCAAGCAGGTCATAGCCATTTAAATCATATAGAAATAATTTGTGGGCTAAGTTACAAATAATGTGCCTCTACCTATTCATCCTAGGTCCCTGAGGATTTCTATTAAGTCACACTTTGTTAGCTTGATTCATTTACTATTTCTACCTGAAATATTCTATAAATCAACTTTTCATTAACCTTTTATTTGAAAGGTGATACCTGCAGTTATACACAAAATTTGCTCACAAACATAAATTCTCTTAAAATCTACAAAATATAACAGAAGGAGGGAGCCAAACCTAATAAAATTCTTGCTTATTTTTGTCTTGTATTTAATTCTTTCAGAAACATTCTAATTTTTTTCATGCCCCAGGCATATACTATTCAGTATAAATACCTAAAATCAAATCTCATTACCACTAATCTAATGTTTATTATCATTAACGATTGACTGGACGGGGTACAGTACAAAAGCCTACTCATACCTCATTCCTGGATACTGTCTAGTATAACGACCTTCAAACTAGGTGTCCAAATTCACTTCATCCTCAGTCTCCCCTTTCTTAGCTGTTGGAGCTGTATCCTTCTGCGTGATTGGGCCAAGAACCCTTAAGTTGTCCTTGACTTCTCTCCTTCTCTCTCACCTCACATTTAATTCATCAGAAGATCCTAGGACTCCATTTTCAAAATCCACCCAGAATGCAACACTTTCCACAGCCTCCAGTGTGACTACAATCTCTCTCTCTCCCCATTAGCTGCTCAGGAGTCAGAGTTTAGTGACATTGCTATGTCAAACTATTTCCATTCTCATCTGCTGATTTATGTGAACAAGCTTTTCCAGTGCTTACATATCTAAAAACCAAGAAGTGGAGAACTGATGTTAACCCCCTGCTGCCTACAGATAACAAATTCATTTTTAAAAAGCACCCAAGTCATTCAATGATGCCTTTACAGTTATAATTTAATATTTAATAATTATTTCTAAATATATATAAAATATTTATTTTGTTTTGACAATTGTATACTACTACTAACTATCATTCAACTCAGAAGAAAAAATTTTAAAGGAAACTTACGGTCATTAGAAATTTTAAAACATTAAGATTTAAATATATACTTATTTTTGATACATGAAAGTATAAGAGTGTGATCAATTAGAGACTTTCAATCGTAAAAATACATTACAACTTGGAGGTGCCACGTTAACCCTGCCGAGCTCACATTTGGACACTTAACACGAAGGAAGATTATCTTCCGTTTTATTTAAGACACTTATGTTTGGGTCTTTGTTACTGTAGCTAAATCTGTATATTGACTAATACATTGTCGTAATTTAAAAGTAATCAGGTCTGGACAAAGATTCATTACAATAGGATAAAATTCTATGTGGCAAATAGAATGGGAATATAGTTTAAAGGAGAAAAAGAAGTAATATAACATTGCCAACTGTCACAGAAGAGTTTATTCATATATTTTTAAAATGATGAGTAACAAAATATTTCCCATAATGTCCAACTCTGGGCTAATACACAGTAAGCATTCTATAAAAACTTGCTAGTTAATAGAATCACTTCTTGGGGAAAGCTGTTTGACTTACAGGATTGGGACTTAATATCTTTCTATGGACTTGCAGATCAGATGCCCCTTCATTTAGTAAAGTGAAATTATCAACAACATATTAGATTGGAAGATATATGAATGGATGAATGAATGAATGAATGAATGAATGAATGAGTTGGATATTTTGGATAATTCAGAGGTTCCCAAGTACCAGTCATCTTACAAAAGAAAATAAAATTTACTATTAATATTTCCACTTTCATCCAAACATTTTGCGCCATGTAACTAAAAACTTCAGCTGTAAGGTTAGACATGTAGAAACACTGGAATGGCCACCAGAGGGAGCCCAAGTGTTTTTCTGAACATACCAGACACCAAAAAGAAAACATAAAGCTGGGGGAACAGGGGACGGGTGTGTGTAGCGGAAGGGACCATTACCGGTTTCAGTCACAAGAATATCTTGTTGAATGACACAGCCATTTTTGCAATATGTTAGAAATTCCTTTACTAGGCAGTTGTACATTGCAATGCTTTGAAAATTTAAATAGAAGAATTTGTTAATATAATATTAAAAAAGCTCACATACCCTAAAACTAGAAGGTGCAGGGTGGACTACCATGATGACATCCATGATTCTCTGCTGGGCCCCCAAACGAGCCAGGTGCCTTCTCCAGCTTATCTTCTTTACTCTCTTACAGCTCTTACTCTCTACCCCATCCGTCTTTGTAGTCAACTTTGGGTGTGGTTTCCTCACTTTGTCTGGGATTGGGCTATCAAATTACAGCACCAAATCAGTGCTTGGTGTGACTTGGGAATTGTTCATTCTCTTAGCTGAGCTAAGTTACAAGGACATTAAGATGAATGACTTTTCATTTGGCATCTTGCTGTCTTCCCAGAATTGAGCACTGGACCAAGTCCTAATAGGACGCAAGCTTTTATAAGGTTTCTCAGACCCAATCTCCTCCTAAACCAGAACCTCCTGGACAGCCTCAGAGATCCCCAGTCTAGGATAATATCCCTGGACTGAGGTTACCAACAAGGGTGTGATCTCCTTTGGAATGAAGCTCCAGGGAAGCTTAATGTAGTGTTTTATGTTTGGGAGCAGTGTAAAGTTTGGGAATTCCCCCCCTGCTTTACCTTATTTGATCTCCTAACAATCCTTTTGCTGTGGTTCACTGGGGAAATCACCATTTTATCGATGAGGAAACTGAGGGTCAGAGCGCTAAGACTTGTTCAGTGTTGCTGGCTATTAAGTGTCAGGGACAGAAGCTGATGCACCTCTGGGGACACAGACTATAACAATGAATATGTATTGAATCCAGTCATATTAGTATATTCTGAGACAGAAATAAAATTCTCATCTTCCTTTTCTGTCAAATTACGAATAGGTAGAAAGTCGGATGGAAGTGAATTTAATGGCTTAGCACCTGTTTTACGGGGTATTTTCACAGTATGTTTTCCTAAGTTTCTTTTTCGTGTCCGGATGGGATAATTTTATCATGTATGCAAATAAATGAGCAGAAACCAGATTAAATTCCACAAGGTTAGGTCCTCTGCTGAATGCTGCTAGCTTTAACATGTTGATTAAAGCCTTGACTATGGAATCAAAAGCATTCTTATTAAATTTGACAATGACACCCAGTTGGGTGGGGTGGCTGGCACTTAGGAAAACTGGAATGAAATTTAAAATAACCTTGACAAATGGAAAAGGAAAAAGAGGTCAAAATTCAATAGAAAGCTTTGCAGAGTGATTCATTCAAGAGAAGGGGGAAAAAAAACAAAGGAGAACCACAGAAATCAGAGAGCACTGACTGGGCAATTATAGCAGAAAAGGAGCTGGAGATCAGAGTGAACAATAGGCTTCAAAGGCATCAGCTCCAGATCTGTCATTTTTAAAAGGAAGGCATGATATTGGGATGTACAAATAGGGGGAAATTCAAGCTAATTCCCCATCTGCATTCAAAACAGATCAACCTTTAGTTAACGAAAAAAAAAGGGTGTTTTGTTGGAACCCTGAAATGCCTGATGCTTAGAAGTCAGATTTTGACAACTTTGCAAGGGCTCCTAGCAAGTAGAGTCCAAAATAATGAAAAGTTTTTTATTTTGAAAGGTTTTGAAAAGCTCTGGTACTCTGTTCCTTTGTTCATGCATCGTTCTCCTTTTCCCTTCCACCTGGGTAACATCTACGTCCCACCAAAAGCGCACGGAGGCATTTCCTCCTCTTCCGGGAGGGCTTCTCTGAGCCCCTCCCCTTCTCCTGAGAACCACACAGCCCCATGTGTGCCTCCTGAGAGTATGTAGGGGTGCCAGCACTGGCACTTGGCCTGCCTCATCTCACTAATCCTCCTGGCAGGCCCCTCGGCTTCCACCGCTATGCCACTACTCCCACACTACTGTTACTCTTACCCCGTAGCTGGGGAAACAGAGGAGTAAGAGGTTAACTAACTTGTCCACCTTCACATGGTTAGTAAGCGGCAGAGCTGGACCTAACTCAAGCCCGCAGAGCCTCTAAGGCCACACGGTCATGCCACGGCCTCCAGACCACACGTGCCACAGCGCTGCAGTGTGCTGGCTTGTGTTCACACGTCTGCTTCCATCCCCGGCTGCAACTCCCTGAAGGTGCTACACTATTTTCATGGTTCCACGTGGCGCCTGGGATCCATCAATACATATGCATTCGATTAAAGGTTTTCAAGCAACTAGACAGCACATTCTATGGGTACTTCTGAATCATTCTTTGACTGAAGGAAAACAGAAAATAAAACAAAGCTGGAGAGAACTTGAACATTTATAAAAACTGGCAATAAGAATTCTGAATAAAGCCTGATCATATTACGAAAAGTTGGTGTTACGATTTTCTTTTCTGGAAATTCTAAAGAATGAAAATGGTTAAATATAAATTTATATATACATCTGCATGTGTCCATACATGTACACATGGGTGTGTATATGTGCATCTATCTATAATGTAATTTTACCGAAAGGTAAAGAGAACAACTATAGAATATTTTAATATCTATGGACTCAGGGCGGTCTTGACACCGAATTATTAGAAAAGAATCCAAATCCTAAATGACATGTAATCACTGGATTAATTTATCCAGTCTAAGAACACTACAATTTTCTCTCCTAAACCTAAGATGTATTTTGCAAATAATTTGGTTTCAATTTGTCAAAACAAGGACAATAAACATTCAAACACATCAAACATAAACGATACTATATATTTTATTCCTACAGTCAATCAAGATAACATGCTAGCAGCGCCAAGTGACTGGTGATGAACATAATTGCCTGCAGCACAGAACAAAATATTTCTGAAGACAGCAGTGTACTCTCCCATAACTCTGGAATCAGCAGTGTAGTGTCTTACTATCAACATGACATTAAGTTCCTGGCCCTGCTGAGAGTGGAACTAATTCTCAGCAGGAATGCCAATAGTGAACAGCCTCACCTCAAGGCCGTGGCATTTGTTAAAGTGAGAGCAGGGAGAGGCTGCTGGCTAGAGAGACTGGGGAATATCATTTCTTTTATGATTATTATTTTTAACCATTAAACACTACCCAGGTTCTCTGTGATATCTTGCCCAAGTCAAATTCTGACTACAGAAAACACTGAGAACATATTCAAAGCAAGGTTATGTGGTTAACTCAGCGGCAGCCCTAGATCAGCATGGCAGCAATACTCAAAGGCTCTCCTCCTAAAAATGTAGAGACACCGACATTAGAACACTGAATCAGTCACCAACATTAGAACACTGAATCAGTCACCAAATATAATTTGTAATATTATAAAAATAACTCTAAAATATATTTGCGAACCACCACCCCAATACACCCCGATAGGTGCCCTTTCGTCAAGCAAACTCATGGCTTGCGGGGCCTGCGAACACTGCCGAAGAACATTCAGAGGCAACAAACACATGGCATAATTGACAACAGAAGGTCAGATGTTCAGAGAGTTCCCTGCACTTACTATTTACTATGTAGATGAAGGTCAAGCACACATCATCGTAAAAATTCAATCAGAAACAGAAACAGACTTACAGATATAAAAAACAAACTTAAGGTTACCAGAGGGGGAACGTGGCGGGGAGGGATAAATCAGGGGCTTGGGATGAACGTACACACACTACTATATATAAGACAGATAACCAACAAGGACCTACTGTATCGCACAGGGAGCTCTACTCAATATTCAGTGATAACCGATAGAAGAATCTAAACAAGAATGAATATATGTATATTTATAACTGAGTCACTTTGCTGTACACCTGAAACTAACACAGCTTTGTAAATCAACTACGCTCCAATAAAATTTTTAAAAGAGAGAAAAAAAATTCAATCAGTATGCCACTGCAGAAGCTAGAGAGAGATGGCACAGGCCAGCTTTTATATGAGGAGAGGAAGGGATGGAATAAAAAGCAGAAAGAAATTCAGCAAGGGCCTCTTGCCCCATAAAATGCATAATTCACAAACATAAAAACAAACATTTCTTCAGAGACCAAGAGTTGAAGTTGTCCTTGGCACCATCGGCATTAACAGGCTGTTTTTTCCCGGGAGGTGGGGCAAAGTCAGTCTTGGCTTGCTGAGCTACACATTCTTATAGGCCAGCTAAGGAATGAGTATTTACACGCTACAAACGCGTAATTTCGGGCCAGCAACACTGCTAAATCTAATCTTCTCTTGGGTGATAAGCAACTTGTCCTTCAAATGAAAACGAGCAGCTCAGGATTTTCTGCCTTCAAGCGTTTGGTTGGTTTGCTCTCCTGTGTAGAGCTTCGTACCCTCAGCCAGTCACATGTGTGTTGCTTCGGTGTGGTGACGGTGCTGGTTAAAACATTCTCACCCTAGACCAGAGGGAAATGGCTGCTGGGGTAAAGCTGTGAACTCTGGCCAGGATGTCCCAATCAGCTCTGGATGCCTACCAGTCACGTTTTAAAGTAGGATTTTAAAAACTGTGTTCCAACATAAACTGTTGGTTTGAATTCAATTTGAAAGCTGGAGTTGAAAGGTTTTACCGAGTTTTATGGAGTTTTCTAGGTTTTTTTTTTTTTTTAATATTTTAAGTCTCTATAAGGACACACAATTTCCTTTTTCTTCATCTGACCCAGAATCATAGCCAATCTACAATGGTAAAATAAGACATCATCATTTAATTGGTGGAAAATATTCTAATCTGTTTTCTCTAACCTTGAAAAAGAGCAACAATAGGGATAAATGGTACTATAGTCCCTAAAAATTCCTAAAATTGCTAACCTATTGACCCTAGTAATTACTTATTATTGCTCTCTCCTTAATGAGAATTTTCACAAAGCCTGTAAACCATGTCCTTACCATTTGCCATTTAAAACCTTATGTCTTTATAATAATTTCCAAAAATTATTCTTCATATAAATAACCCATGATTTTTTAAAAGTTTGGGAAGATTTAAGTAATCTTCTTAAAAGGAGACCAACCAACTAGCTTCACAAAACCCCCAGTCTTGCTTGTTATTAGCATCTAGCATCAGCTCTTCCAGTGCTTGGGAAACCTCTGGGCTCTGAGTTGACAGTCCTTTACACTGGGGACGTATCCTTGCGTATTTCACAAGAAGCTTACTAAGCACACTGTGTCAACGTTATCACTGCCTAAAAGATGAAGACCTCAAATGACCCTTTTGGAAACAAGATGTTTGTAAATCAGAGAATGGGATTCTTTTGCTATCTCCCTGAGTCTATTTTCTGGCTCCTTCCACACTGAGGAAGAAACGTATAAACTTCTAAAACTACAAAACTCCTTAGCAGTTGCCTCTCAAAAGAATGGAGCACGGCAAGCAACAAAGTCTATCTACGCAGCAAAATATCATAGACAAGCTCATTCCGTCAAAGGGCAACCGTGACATTCAACTAGAAAGCGTCCTTTTCATTGCGATTTTTATGTTCTGTGTTAAACATGGTCAGTCAGGTATGCCACTGATCGGAGACAGAAAAATAAAATAAAATTTAAACAGATCAAAGAGAAGAATCTATAAAACCAACAAGCCCAAACAACTGCAACCTTGACAAAACGGTCTTCTTGCTTTATTGGTTCAATGTTAATTTTTCTAACACTTTTATCAATTATTTTACAGGTTCCAGTAACCTGTGTCATCTAAAGTTGAATGATGTCCCTATGAATTATAATAAGTAGTAGACAAAATAATCCAGCAAGTTAACTGCCAACCTATTTGTTTCTATGGAAGTGCAATTTATGAAAAGAAAGTTCTTTTTATGAAAGGTAAGGCTCGGTCTGGAAATAAAATATAGCTGGCAAGGCAGCTAAAAACACCATTTACTGACGTTTGCATATTTGATTGAAAGCTAAACATGGTGATTAACAAAATCAGGAGTAGAGCTAGAAAAAAGAATTTATTCTTTCCATAAAGAATCTGTTTGGACACTGAGACAATAGTCTAAGTGCTTTTGTTTCAGTCCACAGGCATATTATTGCTATTTAGAGAAACATAAAGGGAATATAATATTGCCCAGCATGTAGTTAAAGAAGGTAAAGGATGAAAGAAATCATCCTAACACAACTTGTCTCTCTTTTTCTTTTTAAAGTAAGACATTTCTGTATTGCTTGTTTTTGCTTTTGTTTTTTTTTAAATATATTTATTTATTTTACTTATTTATTTTTGGCTGTGTTGGGTCTTCATTGCTGCACGCAGGCTTTCTCTAGTTGCAGCGAGCGGGGGCTACTCTTTGTTGCGGTGCGCAGGCTTCTCATTGCAGTAGCTCCTCTTGTTGTGGAGCACGGGCTCTAGGTGCATGGGCTTCAGTAGTTGTGACACGCAGGCTCAGTAGTTGTGGCTCACGGGCTCTAGAGCGCAGGCTCAGTAATTGTGACACGTGGGCTCAGCCGCTCCGCGGCATGTGGGATCGTCCTGGACCAGGGCTCGAACCCATGTCCCCTGCATTGGCAGGCGGATTCTTAACCACTGCGCCACCAGGGAAGTCCCCAACTTGTCTCTTACAAAGGAAAAAATTCAATTAACATTAACACCACTTTAAGGCTCTTAGGCTTTTTATCTTTCTAGAGCTTCAACTCTACTCATGAATGTCTTTCATCTCATTTGCTTTATTTTGACTGATGGCATTGGAGAGCTTTCCTAATAGCATGTGGTGACGTTGTATCCACTCTACTTGCTGACAGAGGAAAAGTATGCTTCCTCTTGCTAGTGAGTTTGACATAGAATGACCCAAACGAATACAAGTAAGTATATACTATGACTAGTTATTGGGGAGACAGGCTGGCCAGCCCCCTAAATCTCTGAGGGCAAGACGCTGTTAAATTCATTGTATCTGACTTTCTGCAAACTTCAAACTCCTCTTTTGTCATGAAGTGAGCTACATGACAGCTGGCAGGCTTTCTGATTAGAACGTTGTATCTGTCGTTCTACTGTGGGGAGGTCCAACCTAAAGGTCACCAGGCGCCTAAGAGAGACAGAGCATCCTTTTGAAGCTTAGAACATTTGAGACCTCCTGGGGCCTGGCCATTCTGTGTGTGCTCTCCACACCACTGACAGTCCCCTGATGAGGAAGCACCAGGCCCTTTTATCATCTTTATTTGGCTAATGATCCATGTATTATTTGTTACAGCGTGCTTTGGGACATCCATGTCCAAAATGGTGCTAAGATCAGTTACTTTAGCATCTAAAGCCTATGGTTTTAGACTCTCCACGAACCTGATCATCTACAGCTTTACTCAACATACAAAGATACATTTTTTAAATAGCAAAATACCATTACAAAGGTTCACTGAACAAACACATCTTAAGGAGGGTTAGTAGACATTTGATCATGTCCAAAACGTCCATTGGATATCTGGTCCACATCAAAAGGTCCTTGAAATTTGGTTGTATCCAAGAAGTTCATAAGCATATTTGGTCCATGACAAATGGTTTTGGACAGGACAAATATCAAGGACCTTTTGGCATGGACCAAATGTCTCTATAGATGCTTTTGGACCAGATCAAATGTCCTTCAAGGTTAAGGAGAGCCATAAAATGTAAAAGGACAGTTACTTTATAAGGGGTAGGGCATTTTTCAGAGGAGAAAAGACAGCTAGAAAATGATACAAGACTTGATAAAATAATAATTATTGCAACAGTCCTCACCTTTACTGAGCTCTATTGTATGACTCTCCATGCTTTCCACAGATTATCTCACTCAGTACTCACGATGGCCTCTTAAGGTAGTCACAATCAACACCCACATTTTAAAGACGAGCCAGGGATGTTTAGAGAAGTCAAGTGGCTTGCGCAAAGTCCCACAGCTAGGAACTGAAGTCCTTTGCTGAACCAAGTCAATGAGGATTTGGTGTGACATTTCAAGTGACACTGCTAGGTCTTGAACCCAAATTTGTAGTGGTATAGCAGTGGACCAGAATTCCCAACCAGCCCTTTAAAACCAACATTATGAAAGCAGGAGGACCTAAAGAAAGCTAGAGTCAGACCTCTGAAAAGCAATACAGAAATAGTCTGAAATTACCACAGACACCGGCCCCGAAATAGCAGGGAAAGGACAGAAAAGGGAGACAGTTCTGTAACACTGTCACTTGGGTACAGCAACTGAGGAACACAATGACAGGTCAATACAATTGAGAGCCACCAAGCACCACTTCAGATTAATCCCTACACACTTCCGTATTAACCCTTCCATGCTGTTGTCTAAATTTAGATTCCAGTTAATATCATTATTATTTGCATGCAAAGACAATGCCACTACACCACTACCAGCCTTAGAAGGAGTACTTGGCACTGGTTCTTGGTGACAGGTTTATCCTAAAGCACCTACTGGCACTGGTTCTTGGTGACAGGTTTATCCTAAAGCACCTACTCTTACCTGTTTGCCCTGACCAAATAGAGCAATTCATTATTTTCGACTTCAAAGAGAAATACTGACTTCTAAATGCACTTGGATACAATTATAAAATCAACTGGCCTGAAATCTCCTATTTTGTATTCCTCCTAAGGAAAAACAGCTAATTTTCTATGTGCCGTTAAACTAGTGGTTTTCTCTACTGCCACGTATGCATCACGGGAAAAAGAAAACACTTATCAATTATACTGTTTGTCCCTAGAATAACCTTTCTTCGGACTAGTTAACATCAAGGACATGTGATGACCACGTCAGAGCAATCAACCTTCTCCCCTTCATATTTCAAAGTGACTCACCAAAGATGCCAGAATAAGATTAGAAAAATATTTACTGCCCTGTTGAATGTGGATAAAGAGCTCTCTTTGATGGTAGCGTTACCACAATTATTTTTTTACCTTATGACAGTTTCTAGAAATTAGGCAGAGACAGAGTAGCTACTCACGTTCTCCTTGTCAGGAATCCCTAGAAGAGGCAAGAGAGAGAGAAAGAGCATGAGCTGTAAGATCAACTTGCAAAATGGCAATGAAATCCCCTGCTGAATCAAACCAGGTTACATTGCGGTGTTTCCAATTTGTCTTTCCGTAAAAACGTACATAATGCTGCTTAGAAACACAGCAGCACCTACCAAAATCTGTAACATAAATAAATCAATGAATCAGGAGCAGGGCTGTGTGCCAGACAATAAAATCTCATACTTATTTTGCTTTTCTACCGTACGCTTTGCTCTCCTAGAGGTGAAAATCCAGCCCTGCTTATTTTACACCATGCGAGCAACCGTCTCAGAGCAGTTACTCTGTCTTGGGCACCAGAACACTCAGAATTTTAGACCAACACGTCAACCCTTAAGTTGCACGGATTGTATTTTTCCAAGGCAAACCCCCTTGACACCGCTCCAGGGATTTGAACCTGGGGGCAGGTCGCACGGAAAGACTACTAACACACAACTTTTATTTTGGGCAAAGCAAACCGCTGCTGCTTCCAAGTCAGGTCCCAGCAGGCGATGGCTGTTTGCAGGGGTGTCTCAATTTTCTTAGCAAATAAGTTAATCATTTGTCCATTCACTCATTTACACACATTTCATGAGCACTTGGTCCAGGCTGGCACTGGTCCTTTGCACTTCCTTTGGGTCTGCTATTCTGCCATGGTAAGGGTGGCCATACTGGAAGGTCACCAGCCCCAGCAGAGCTTACTGGCCCCAGTACGAGTGAGAACAAGCGGCCTTATACTGAAGCGACAGAAGTCCAGGTGGTTTTTATGTGTGGCTTGCACCTAGCTTAGAACTACTGGGGTGGTGTGAGGGGGTTTGCAATGCAAAAATACAGTACATCCAAATTCTGAGTGAGCAGGACTTTATGTGTTTAATAAGGGGCCACACAGGACTTAAAATATTGGCATTAAAAGCACCGAGTGCCCATCCTAATAGCCAGCAGCAAGCAGGAGGGGTAAGAGAAGAATAGATTATTAGGAAACGTACCCTAATTAAACTTTGACCCCCAACCTGGGATAGTATCGGGACATAACAGCTCAGGCAGGAAACAAGGGGACAGAGAGGGTTGTCCTCTCAAGCAGAGTATTAATGAACATGTTTGCCATCACTTCTCCGATCTGCCAGAAAGAGTAAGCGTGGCCCAATGTCAGCACTCCGAAATTCGTCTTGAGTTCATCCATCCATTTATCCATCCATCCAACGACCACTTGAAAGGACTAGAGTTGACTAATGAGGAGATACAGGGTTGTAACAGAAGCTTACTTTCTAGGAGGTTTATTAAGATAAACACACAGTTGTACAAACCATCATATCAGAGTGGATAGAAATTAGGGTATCTGTAGAGAAATAATACTGAAAAGGTGCTCTCAGGCCATGCAGGAACTTGCAAGTTGGGCTAAGGCATTAGCAGTCTTGGAATTTCACCTTGTATGCCTGGCCATGGACCATCATTAAAGGTTCTGAGCAACAGAGTGGTATGATCAAGAAAAAGGAGGGAAGGGACTTTTCAAAATTAAAAGACACCTAAGACATAAAAACCAGAGGCAATGGCACGGTCCTTCATGGAAGCCCAGTTTGAACGATTAACTACAAAGACATTCAGTTGGGGAAATTCGGACTTGGACTGAGTGGTGGATATTATTAAGGAAAATCATACCAGTAATTAGGTATGATAATGGTGTGGTTTTTGCATGGAAAAGTCTGTATTTTCAAAAATGCCTGCTGAAGTATTTGGGGTGAAATGTATATATGTGATTAGAAGAAGGAAATATGGCAAAATAATAAGATGAAAATACCTATCAAATTATTACTAATCTTATTTAAGCATTAAAGTTTAATATTAATTAAAGTGATGACAATACAGGTATTAACTGTATCATTCTGTATGCTTGAAATTTCTCATAATACAAAGTAAATTTAAGAAGTTCTGTGTAAGTCAGGTGTAGGGTACACCAAGAGTGAAATAATGAAGGTTCAAAGCCAGCTGAGCCATCTTTGCTCTCAGGTCAAGGGTGATGAGGCCCTCAGCCAGGGGGCTGCAGAGGGGAGAGAAAGGAAAGAATATGAACACTACAGAGGAAGGAACAAGGGATGGACAAGTGATTAACTTCAGGGGGGTGGAGGTGAGAGAAAAGAGGACCCCGAAACAGTGGAGGTTTAGTACCTGGTATGGGAGGACAGTGGAGTTATGA
Organism: Phocoena phocoena; assembly: GCF_963924675.1. Taxonomy (NCBI): domain Eukaryota; kingdom Metazoa; phylum Chordata; class Mammalia; order Artiodactyla; family Phocoenidae; genus Phocoena; species Phocoena phocoena. The sequence continues at coordinate 55,365,313 of NC_089225.1, read as the reverse complement.
ATGGAAATACACTTTCAGGAGGAAGGATGGTTTGTGGGAATCACGATGTATTCCGTTACTGATATTTTGAGTGCATGAGACCAGGAGGACATCCGGGTGGAAAGAGAATCGGATCAGTAGTCACTTGGAAAGTTAGGCTGCCCTTTGTAAGACTCAAACAGATTTGTATCAGTTGCAAGAAAGGATGCAACGGTGGAGCGGTCAGTATAGAGGAAAAAAGAGAAAAACAGCCAAGGCTGTCTAGACTTCCAGCTGAGGGGAAGAATACCCATGAAAGAATACAAGGGGCCAGAGAGATACAAGAAAACCAGGATAATGCAGTGGAGGCGGGGACCCAAGGGAGGATGGAGTCCGAACATGGAAAATCTTACCCAGTCACAGAGAGTGTGTAATAGTAATGACTGAGGCTGGCTATTGGTTGGTCACTGGAGAATTCAGATGGCTTGAGTCAAGAAGTATACGGCAGAAGGAGGACTGTGAGGGGTTAAAGAGTAACTGGTGGTGAGGAAATAATAGCTCACATCACTTGGGTGCTTCTTATACGCCCGGCACATTTGCTTCTAAACATTTGACACGTTTTGCTTCATTTAATCCTCACAACAATCCTATGAGGAAACCGAGGCACAGAGACACTAAGTGCCTTAACGGAAGTCACACAGCTAGGAGACAGCACAGCTGGGATTTCCAGCTCAGTTACTGGTCATCCCTAGATCAGCCAGGGGAGAAAAATCAAGAACAGGGGAAGAAATGAAAGGAAAGAAAGATCTGCCCTCCAACACCCACCTCTCCAAGGACAGAAGAGAAACAGAGAAAGAGAGGACACAGGCTGCCCAGAAACTGGGAAACAGAGGGGACAGAAGCTCACTTAAGATCCTGGTCAGGCGGGAAGGAGGGTCACCTGTAGAGAGTGACAAGTCTGAGCGTGAGAATGAGAGTGGGAATTCAAGGAGGTAGGAAGAGGATGGGAAGGGTGGCTCTGGCTCTGAAGAGGCTTGGAGTGGAAGTACTGCTCGATCCATCAGCGTGTCAGTGTTGAAGTGCCACAGCTTCAGAAACCCCAGGGCTCGCTGCCTCGTAACACATATACGGACAAGAGCCAAGTACGGGGACCCAGAGCCTCAACGAGCAACTCCCAGGGATGGTATCGAGTGCTAAAAAGATGCTTCTGACATGCATGAACAGATAAACAGACTCAGGACACAGGATTTCTTCGAGTCTAGTGCGCACCCATTAGAAAAGAGCATCACAGAGAAAAACTTCCTTTCTTTTATGATCAGCCAGAGACTCAACTGGCTGAAGGCCTGGAATTGGAAGAGGCCACGATTTAAGAAGAAGAAAGAATGAATCCCGCTGCTTCTCTCCTTGATCAGTAGCATCAAAGTAAGCAAGAGGTGTGGCCCTCAGGTGTCTACGACGAACACAGCTCTTGAACCCCATTTTTAAAAGAGCCCAGAAACAACACTTTAAAATGAAGGTATTTTGGGAAAGCATGCTGAAGTTCCGACTAGTACCAGAGCATACCTCCCTCTATCAGCTAAGACCACGAAATTATACTATAGGAACAATTTTTTAAAATAACTCAAGTGTGGGCTGGTGGGTCTGTTTATCCACAAGAGAGTCTGGAGACTTACTGTCAAGCTGGTGTAGGAAGTATTTTTGTGTCACATGAAAACACATGCCGCACAACAGACTTTTATATACAAAATGTTCATGTTTTTCACTTACTGTCATTGTTAGAGCCTGTTTCCATAACACCATAAGGAGGAGCCAGAAGTCCTGCCATGTACTGTCGATACTTCTGAAAGACAAGATTGTAAACTCAGTGTACGGATATTTACTCACTTTGAACATTCACGTATTTACATGTTAAGAAGCAGTAACGCTGGGTGTCAGGAAGCATCTGAGTCTTGTATTTATAGAGCCACGGAGCGTGCTGTCTGGGCTCTGGGGCCTAAAATAAAAATGCTGTGTTCTAAAGAGGTCTTCCCGGATGAGACTGAAAGAGCCCCTGTTGGGGAGGGAGTTCTATCACAGCCCGTTCCTCCATGTATTTGCGGCCGATTAACCAAACGGTGCGGGCTCTTACCCTCCCCTCCACCTCTCGCCAAGCCTCTCATGCTCTCAAACACACGCTCAGGTTTTTGAGGAGGGAAAAGACATTTGGTTTTTGCAGACGCAGATACAAATAAAAGTGCCGCCTTCTTAACAGGTGAATAGCACTGAATCAGCTGTCTTTCAAAGCAAAAAGAAATGCATCTCTAGAAAATGTCTGTTTTGAAAGAAGCTGATTCATCGCCATTTACCAACTTCCTTTTACACTGTACACCTGCCCGTTATGTGACCTCCAAAGAACTTTCGATTTGTTGTCAAATACAATAGTTTGGCTTCATTTAGAACTATGTGGATTCCCCTGAATTGTCTCCCCCTAACTTTTGGTCCAGGCCTGCTTTAAAACCTGGGGCTCAGCGATACATATTAGCCTTGGGAGTCTGTGCTGTTTTGAAGGGATAAGGCTTGGTGAGCATAAAGCGTGTAGGTAGAGCACCCAACAAGAGAGGAGTGACATTTATGAAGAATGGAAAGTGAGTGTAAGACATCGTCTCTTCTCAGGTAATAAGTACAGCCTCCTCCCCTTTCAGAGTGAAAAGCTGGGCAATTTTATTTATTGCATGGTGTCATGTATATTTATGGTGTATAATTATGATGACACATAAATGTTAAACAGCACCAAAGGAATCAACACTATAACGTGCTTGTGGGTTACACAAACGTCAGCAGAAAAGACTTCGTCTGTAGCAGTGGGCAGCCAGCAGCACGCAGTATTGGAGCAGCCATCTGGCCCATTTGGTAGATTTGAATGGTGTTTGTAAAGTAACATTGAAGAGTTCTCAAAAGAGCCTTCTTCTAGTCAAGATGTGACTAGCTTTTTTTAAAATCCTTTTTTCTTCTCGTTCTGAGGCAACTATACTAACACCTGCATGCAAACATTTAAAATCATGATTTTTCTCTGCCTCTGAGTTAACTAATCACTCCAACGTACACATGGGACCAATCCATCACCCTGCATTCCTGAAATTTCCTTTGATAATTCCCCGATTCTGCTTTTCCACTTTCTTATGATACTGTCTACTTTTCTTCCTCATGAGAAAGCACTGATCAAAGCACACTTCTGGGCGTGATATTATGCTGGACTCGGAACAAAACAGGCTCAGAGAGAGCAGATGGGCTAGGTTATGTCCTAAGAAGGTTCTATGACCCGCTACAGCCTTTTGAGGTATTTCTGTCACTGTTAGCAACTACATTAACAGGCTCCTGAAAGAAATAATTCATGTTAAATTAAAGGAGCAATTTTGCTTTGCTTAGAGATGTTGTTTTGGATGCAATGGATGCAATTTGTCTCGGGCACCTCAATGTCAATTTCCATGCACTCCACGGAAGCACCTTGCTGACTCCTAAATGAACAGGACTCCGCCTTCCTTCAACTCCATAGCACTAGGTCTGAGGCTGGCTCAGACCTAGTTGGAGCATGTTACCAGGGCTGCCACTCCTGGGAACAGAAGACAGGGCAGCCGTTTGGGGCGCAGAGTGCGGGCTGGGCTTCAGCGTGTGTTTGTACTGAGCATATACTATGTGCAGACTGTGTCCTAGACACTGGGCTTACTGCAGAGAACAAGCAGACAAGGCCTCTTGCACTTGTGAAACATTGATCTCCTGCAACACAGGGTACCCTGTCTTGCACATAATAGGATATTAACACTTACCGTTGACTCTGGGAATGTGAATGGACATTTTCAAACATACATAAAAATAGAAAGAATACCACACCGCGTACTTAACATCCATCCTCAATAATTATTAACTCATGACTAATGTTATTTCATCTACAGTCCTATCCACTTGCCCCTCTCAGAGTTATCTTGAAGTAAATTCCACATATCATATCATTTAATCCATAAATATTTCAGTAGGAATCTCTAAAAGGTAAGGATTCTTTTCTTCCCCCAAACAAAACCATAACACCACTATCACAACTAAGAAAAGTAACAACATCTCCATAATATCCAGTCAAGTGCAAATTTCTAATTGTTTCATAAATGTCATTGCTGAATTGAATTTAAAAATAATGTATTAGATACACAGACGAATGGAACAGAATACAGAGCCCAGAAATAAACCCACACGTATATGGTCACTTAATTTACAACAAAGGAGGTGCTGGGAAAACTGGATGGCCACATGCAAAAGGATGAAACTGGACCACAATCTTACACCATACACAAAAATTAACTCAAAATGGATGAAAATCTCAAACATTAAGACCTGAAACCATTAAACTCCTAGAAGAAATCATAGGCTGTAGGCTCCTTGATGTTGGTCTTGGAGTGACTTTTTTTGGATTTGACAGCAAAAGCAAAGGCAATCAGAGCAAAAATCAGTAAGTGGGACTACATTAAACTGAAAAGTATTTGCACAGCAGAAGAAACAATCAACAAAATGAAAAAATAACCTACTAAATGGGAGAAAATGTTTACAAACCATGTATCTGATAAGGGGTTAATATCCAAAATATGTAAATATAAAAAACTCAGACTCAGAGATACAGAGAACAGATTGGTGGTTGCCAGAGGTGGAGGGTGGCGAGTGGGTGAAATGGGTTTTTAAAACCTATTTCTGCAGAACCCTGGGCTCCTTGGAGGACCCTCAGGCAAGGGTACCATGGAAGCAGAACCTTCAACTAGAGTGTCTTCACTTTTAGCTGATATATAATTTAGAGTTCTAAGAGCGATTTCATTTGAAAGATGACTTTTGCTTCTAAAAAAGAAAAGTTTACAAACCACAAAATTAAATAATCCCTCAACTTCCAGCCAGACAGATGTCACTCAAAGATCTCCATGAAGAATCAACAAAGACCAAATTAGGATTTGCCTATGAAGTGTCAGGTATTCTATTCTCTGTTAGAAAGACGTCTATGGTTGTAGATTGGCCAAATGACAGGCTGCTCCATACCTGAAAGGGTTATCAACAAAACCGGTAGAACTAAGAATTTAACTGAGATGCATCATGGCGCAATGCTGCCCTTCTCAAACTGAGGTGTGCAGATCCCCCTAGTGTAGCGCCCAGCAGGGCAAGAGGGTATGTGACAAGGGTTAACGGGAGCTCTTCCTAGAGCTTACATTTTATTCTATGTCAAATAGTTTAAAGCATTACTTTCATATTATGGAGCAGAAAACTAAATCTGCATAAATTTTAAAGATTAAAGCATATGCGACTTCAAAGAAAGTTTGAGCTTGCTCCTGGCTACTTCTAGCTACAAAGGGTCTAGACCCAAGGCGTTATGTATTGATTTCCTCTACATTCAGAGAACTTCAGTGGAAAAACCCAAGCACCTCTGATGTAACGGAAAGCGTGCAGATGCTGGAATCACACAAGAAAGGGGTCTTAATTCTGATCCTGCCACATGCCACCTGTGTGAACCTGAGTAAGTTACTTACCTCAGTTTCCTGGGATAATATCACCCATCTTTCAGGGCCATTGGGAGGATGAGAAATAAAATCTAGAGAAGTGCCCAGCACATATTAGGCACTTAATAAATGATTACTGTAGTAGTAATAAACAATCAAGGATTGATCAAACTAATCCCAATATATCTGATGATATTTCCCAAGCAGAGTCTCCAGCTTTAGGGAAGAACACTCTCTAAGTGACTTCTCATCACTGAGGCTGTTGATACACACACAATATAAAGACCCACAATACATCCACTGACCTGTCTGCTAAAGGGAGCTATGGAGAAATAAGAATTTAAAGAATAGATGTTCTAAAGTAATTTTATAATACACTGCCTACTTTCATACCCACATGGCAAAACAGTCCAAAGAGAAGGGAAGAGCCCAGGAGAGAAAGCCCAGAAATAACTGAACAAAAGTAAGGAAAGCCTTTCAGCCACCAGAACTGATTTGGGTTAACAAAATCTTAAAAAAAAAAATCTCTAAATTACAATTGGCCAGTTTTTAAAGCAAAGTCAGTGCAGGGAAGAAATCCTCAGGCTAGTGAGGCCAGAAGCCTGTTCTTAAATCAAGGTGGAGATATGCCACTGGCTATCCTAATGTTTTCTGAGAAAAGACAAAAGATGACAGTCTTAGGAAGGTTAAAACCTGGTCCATGTCTCAGCCCCTTCACTGTCCCCCCAAAGCCACTGAGGAAGGCTGGCTGGGAGGCTGGCAGAGCAGCCACCAGGCCGAGGGAGGCTGTGGGTAAATCCAGCTCTACTGCACAGCCTTGAGCCCCAGGCTGGGGCTGCTCCCACCCAGAGCAGGGGGTACCTTTCTCTACTCTGTGCAATCGCTCCACATGGCCCAGCTGTAGCCTAGGAGCCAGATATAAAAGTTGGGTGGTGTCTGCTGGAGGAGGGGGCATAGTAGACATATGTCATATTCTAAAGGCCAGTCTCAATTTGCCAAGCAGGACACACAGAGAATAAAGACTGGCAGCCTGAACCCCAGCTAGATCCTCTGTGACAAGAGAAGGAGGGGTCCCAGTGGGGCAGAACTCCCCACCCTGGAAGTCAAGGCTTTCCTGACACACTGAGGGCTTTCCCGGGTGTTCTCTGAGCTGCTGCCAAGGCATCTAGGCTGCCAGCACGCAACTGTCACCGCATTCCGCAGCAGCCAGGTGCGGACCTCAGCTTTGGGTACAAGCCTTCCCAGCAACTGTCCCCTGCCTTCTGCCACCAACCCCATCCACCTAGGAGATCTTCAGGTTTCAGGAAAAACGTAAATAACATCCTTAGGCTGGGATATCAACTCTAGAAAAACATTCAAAACAGGAAGCCATGAGGATGATTGACAGGCCTTGCCGTGAACACCTGAGGGTAGGGGTGATGCACATGTGTCAGAACAGGGACATGCTGATGACAGCTCACGGTGGGCAGTGTCCAGGGTTGGGGAAGAATAGAGGGGACTCTACCAAGGGTGTGGGGATATGTCGTGTCATCATGTCCCATTCGTTACGTCTGTACTAGGGTCTCCCAAAGTATTAAAGCTCAGTTCATGAAATGTAATGACAAACAGGTTGCCTGTACTTTCTCTGAAAGTATCCTGATTATGCGGTAGAATAACTTAGAATAGGGAGGTAAAGTATAGGCCCCCCCTCTTTTCTTGGCAAGAGTTCTTTCTTGGCAAGAGTTTCTTGGCAAGAGTTCTTTCACAACTTCTGTATGTGTAATAGGTGGTGGGAAAACGGACATGGCACATTGCTCTAAAATCCCAGAGATCTAGAAAATTCTTAAACATGTGAAGAGGAGAAGGGGAAAAAGTAAAGCAGTTGTAGAGGGAAACCTTCATGCAGAATTTTTCTTTTTACCCTTTTAGAGCCATATGTACTGCTTCTCTCACAGCAGATCACTGGCTGGACCGAGTTTACCTCTTACTGCCGGCTTATTCTTTTTCCTTGTTTCTTGATTTCTCTAGCATCGATCTAACAGGCACAGAGAACTTCTACTGCCTCTTCTTCAGTGATGTTTAATTCATCCTTCAGCTCTAGTATAGATATACCTAAATGGAGGCAAAATCTGTTTGCCAACTCCCGGCCATTTTTAATTCATGAGTTACCGGCAAGAGCTGTAGTTTGGAGGGCAATAATCACAACTATAGCTCTAATGGAGGAAGTTTCCCAAACCTGAATCGCTTAAGAATTCTAGAATGAAGCCCGAGTAAGATGATGCTGCAAGTAAGCAAATGCAGTCTCCCACAGAAACTTCCTTTTGAAATTCTCTCTCCTCCTGGCCTGTGAAGGTGCAGAGATCCCAACCAATTTGTGGAGGGTCCCTCAAATTCTCTCAAGTGAGAGCAGGGCGGTGAGGAATATAGCTTAGGCAGCCCTCACTCAGTCACAGAGATGAGTCAGATTAGCCCAGAGGGAAAGGGAGAGAAAAAGGCATTCACTAAATCAGTCAAGGGGAAAAGAGAAGCACAGTGGGGTCCTCACAGTGGGATCCCCATGGGCTTTGCTTCTAGGGATGGGGACAGCCATTCTCATGTGATCATACAATCATCTCAGTGCAGTGGTGCCAGGGGATAGAAGTAAAAAAGGTACACTGAAAACGTGGCTGGGTGGTACAGCGTGGGGCAAATTCAGATCTGGGAGTCAGGGCAAGGACGTGAAATCTGAGGCTGAGAGGGCTTGGAGGTAAGGGTCAGAGGGCCTTCCAGGTAGAGGGGGAACAGGGGTGGTGTGCAGACAAAGACGCGTCTCTGGCAGGAGAGTCAGGATGAGGGTGTCGGGAGAGGGGAAGGCAGTGGGGACAGAGCGGTGCACGGGCCAAACAGGCAAGGCCTTGGAGGCCATGAGAGGAATTTGGAACATTATCCTACTATAATTGGAAGCGGTTTAAGTGGAGAAGTGACAAGAACAGACATGTGTTTTTAAAAGATCATTCTGGCTGCTGTGTGGAGAACGGTTTTGATGGGAAAATAAAGAAGGCATTACGCCCTTAAGGGGAGGGCAGGCCTGGATGTGGCCCCTCAAAGGGGCCTGAGATTAGCGGAGAGGGAAGAGAGAGAGACGGGGAGCAGGGGTGGTAAAGACCCTTCGTTCCTCAAGGCCGAACAATCTCCAAGTACTTAGACTTGATGATAAAGCCTCGGATTTCTTGCCAAAGCACACTCAACACACGTGCGCTTTTAATATGACTAAAAGGTTCGGCGATTTCAGGAGGCTCATGAATGAGCTCATGAATGATTATAATTTTAGTGCATGCTCTGTATCTTTGAGGGACTGAAATAGCCATGAGCTTCTCTTAGAAAAACTCAAATTGAGAGGAAGACACACACACACAGTAGGTCAACGCTACTTAATTGAGTCATAAAATAATTTGTTCTGGAGCTGTTATTGCACAGGAAATCCTCCTAAACTCTCTTTTTGCTAAGCCTGAACCTACTACAGTCCACCTGATGTATAAATGAGACTATGAACATTGTCTCTAAATAACTGCTACCTCCTTGCTTATATAAAAACCTGTTGATTGACATTTTATTTAAACATATTCGTCTTCAAAGTGATGACTATTAAGTATAGTTATCTTGAATTAAAATGATGAAGCCCAGCACTTATAAAACTAACAGGAATATCGTACTACATACCATGGGAACATGCAAATTCCAAGAAAGTGCTTAAATATTGATAATACAAAATTAGGATGCATCAATCATTTAGAAACCTAAAATAAAGGATCATTTCGCAGAAAGTAACAGCCCTGACTGTCATCCCATTAGAACAAGCTACCAACATTTTGACTTCGCATTCTTGCTCTACAATGTACTTATAAAGGGCAGCAGGCAGCGTAGGAGGGGGATTGGTGAGTAGTGATTCAGGAGGTGCTATAGTCTGGCTGTGTCCCCGCCAAATTCATACGCTGAAATCCTAGCACCCAAGGTAACGGTATTAGGAGGCGGGGCCTTTGGGAGGTGCTTAAGTAGGAGGGGGAAGCCCCCATGAATGGGATCAGTACTCTTCTATGCAGCCTGGGAGAGGGCCCTTACCCCACCATGCTGGCACCCTGATCTCAGACTTCCAGCCTTCAGAACTGGAAAGGATAAACTTCTGTTGTTTCAAAGTCCCCTAGTCTGTGGTATTCTGTTATAGCAGCCTGAAAAGACTAAGACAGTGGGGTAGGGGGGTCTTTTCGTGGCCCAAACAGGTACCTGAACTTCCACTTTAGAGGCATTTCTTTAGTTTCTGTCTTTGTCCCTCAAAACCCGAAACCACTGTGGCATAAGTACTATGCATTTCTGTGGTTATTTTCTGACCGAGTTTCTCTAGAAGCATCCACAGGCTTCTCTCACCTGACCTCCTTAACCCCAATCCTACCTGAAAGCCCACTGTGCATACAGGATCCCGGCTTTTGCCATATCCACGAATGGAAACTATACAAGGGCAGTGACTTTTGCCTGTTTCATACATTGACAGAACTCGACAGCCTGGAGTCGGCTGCTTCTTACCTTCAAACATTCCTGACCTTTGGAGCCTTTCTACTTGAATTTGTTGCAAACTCCCGCAGCTTTTCTGCTCACACATACGGTGCCTACTTTCTTCATCTCCCTTCACTGGTAACATTTCTACTAGCTCTGCTCCAAGGTGCTGTAAACAACCTTGAATCATCCTTGTCAATCCAATCCCATATATACTGACTGCCTATATCTCGGGAATCCCAGTTAACAACTCTGTGTGGTTCTGGAAGCTTCTGTTTCTTGTGGAATACCATACTCCTTGAATTCCTTGAGTGGTTCCTGGTTCCTGTCACCTCTCTGCTCTAGATCACCTGAACTGTTTTCCTTGCAGACTGTGCTCTTAGGCATCTCACCCAGGCCCATACTTTCTAATCCCCTCTGTATCATCAAGTAACAGACTAGGCCTCCACTTCTCTCCTCACGAGCACTAGGAGGTGTCAATAATGAAAGCGGTGCATTCGCCATTCTGGAAAATAGTGTGGAAGAAAACACTAGAGTGGCTTGTGTCCTAGGGGGTAGGGCATGAGACAGGGCAAGGCTGAAAGAGTTGGGGGGATATAAGCTTTAGGATCTAGGCAAACATGAATTCCCATCCCCGTCCTGCAAACCGCCACTGGTGCTAACAAGATTTTTGAGCCTTCACTGGACCTGGCCCCCAGCTGCCCCTCCAGCCTCAGTTCCTACACTCTTCCCCTTTACTTGTCTCCAATCACATTGGCACTTTCAGATCCTCCAGCACATTGAGCTTTCCCCTCCAGGCCTCCTGCTGCCTGAAGCACACTTCCCACTGCTCATCCTTGCCAATTTCCACTCACTCGCACTTACGCATGACCTTCTCTGAGCTCCCGGTTTACAGGAGTCTCTTGTTATTTTCTCTCCCAGTGTCATACCGTTGCTGTCAGTGTGCCCAGGTACTGTGTGGTTCTGTACTGTATCTGAGTGTGTGCTGGTCCAGTGGCTCTCTCCTCTTTTCCACTATAGGCTAACGGAGGGCAGGGACCACATCTATATTCCCCCACTGCGTACCTAAGACCCAGCACAGGGCCTGGAACATAGCAGACTTTCAATGAATATTTGTTGAGCAAATGAGTAAGTGAATGAATTACTGATAGTATTTCTCAAACATTCTGAGGTTCAGGTTCCCCAGTAATAAACCAGAAATATTACCATATACCCCTCATGGTTGATGGAAGGACTGAATGAGATAACCTGGGTAAAGCACCTCACAACCCAGGCACACAATAAATACTAGTCCCCATTCCCTCTACATCATGATTTCTTCTCATACTGATTTGGCCAAGGGCTACGTTCCCAGTTAAAAAATTAATGCCTGAAAGAGAAATAAGTCTAATGGATGAAGATCTACAAAAATAAATCTGGGGCTTCCCTGGTGGTGCAGTGGTTGAGAGTCCGCCTGCCGATGCAGGGGACACGGGTTTGTGCCCCGGTCCGGGAAGATCCCACATGCCGCAGAGCGGCTGGGCCCGTGAGCCATGGCCGCTGAGCCCGCGCGTCCGGAGCCTGTGCTCTGCAACGGGAGAGGCCACAACAGTGAGAGGCCAGCGTACCGCAAAAAATAAATAAATAAATAAATAAATCTGATAATCTGAAGATACAATGAAAGAAACCATCTGAAACCACATGATGTCCATGGTCAAATATCTCTGTGATGTTTGTTTGCTCTTTATGAATAAGCTTCTTGCTTTTAGAGAAGGGACAGGAGAAGCATGAAGATCAGTTGATGCTGATAAAACAAGACCTAAACTTAACTCATCAAAAATCTCTAAGTACTAATCAATTTTGTAATTTAAAAGAAAGTACAGAGGGATAGAGCAGCCAGTCTTCTCTACCAGAATTAGCACCAAAATGCACTCGTTAGTGAAAATTTAGTTTTAAGAGACCCATGTATGAATCTAGCTGAAAAAAACTGGCAGCCATATATAAATAGATGATGGTAGAAAATGATTCATTTTATATATCCAACTTATTTTTTCATAATTCTGCCTATTGCTGTCGTTTTCAAAGCCACATCATTTTTAAATAAGTTTGCTTTTTATTTTGTTCTAACTACCACTGTCCCTTTTTCTCTCCCGCTCTTCCTCTCTAGTATAAAAATTTTTATTGCTATAAAATAAATAAAAGCACATGGCAAAAAATTTAAACTACACGGTTTGTAAAATGAAAAAAAATAATTCTCCCCTCTCACTCCCCTCCCACCTACTGACCTACCCAGGCTACTGCTGACACTCATTTCTTCTGTAAGGTCCAGAGTTTTTCTATGCTCATGCCAACATATACCTCTCCATTGGCTTTAAACAAAAGGGATCATATGGTACATGATATTTTGTCCTTTTGTTCCTAATAATACATCTTGGATAGCTTTTGCTATAAGAACACATTTCACCATCGCTTTCTTGTCAGACACCTCATTTGGGGGCTACACCTCCATTTAACTCAACTGGGGGAGATCTGGAAAATATATCGAATTTGCATTGTCAATAGATCTTTCCTGAGTTTAAGACAAAAAGATAAAGATCATATATACAGATCTTACCAAGTGGTGATTTCAGTTTTATTCTTGACAATCAGACAGCACTGTAAAAATTTAATTCCAAGGCAAACAAATGTGCAAGCATATCACTTGGAAACGTCTCTGATCTCTCTGGTGGCTTATCTAATTGGTGTCATTATGTTGTAGTGCCATCGGCTGCCAACTGTATTTTTTGTAAACTTGAAAAAGGCTTCCATTTGAAGAAAAACTATTGTGTGTGCTCCCTCCCCCAACACTGTCAGAAGAAAAAAGAAATTTAATTAAATTTCAATCTCTGACAGTTTAAAATAATAGAAGAGAAATTATAAAACATTATGGATGAGAACTACCATACGACCCAGCAATCCCACTCCTGGGCGTATACCCTGAGGAAACCATAATTCAAAAAGAGTCATGTACCACAATGTTCACTGCAGCTCTATTTACAATAGCCAGGACATAGAAGCAACCTAAGTGTCCATCGACAGATGAATGGATAAAGAAGATGTGGCACATATATACAGTGGAATATTACTCAGCCATATAAAGAAACGAAATTGAGTTACTTGTAGTGAGGTGGATGGACCTAGAGTCTGTTATATAGAGTGAAGTAAGTCAGAAAGAGAAAAACAAATACCGTATGCTAACACATATATATGGAATCTAAAGAAAAAAATGGTTCTGAAGATCCTAGGGGCAGGACGGGAATAAAGACGCAGACGTAGAGAATGGACTTGAGGACATGGGGAAGGGGAGGGGCAAGCTGGGATGGAGTTAAGAGTGGCATGGACATATATACACTACCAAATGTAAAACCGATAGCTAGTGGGAAGCAGCCGCAGAGCACAGGGAGATCAGCTCGGTGCTGTGTGTCCACCTAGAGGGGTGGGATAGGGAGGGTGGGAGGGAGACGCAAGAGGGAGGAGATATGGGGATATATGTATATGCATACCTGATTCACTTTGTTATAAAGCAGAAACTAACACACCATTGTAAAGCAATTATACTCCAATAAAGGTGTTAAAAACAAAGCAAAACATTATGGATGGTGTCTGAGTATTATTTTCTGATTTTGGTAACTGTGTTGTGGTAATATAAGAAAATGTCCTTGTTCTATGGAAACATACCCTGAAATATTTAATATTTAGTAATAGAGGAATACAATGTCTCAAATTACAAATGATTCAGAAACAAATGAAAAAGACAAAGAAAACGAGGCAAAATGTAAATAATTGGCAGAATTGGAGTAAAAAGCTTAGGGGAGTTCTTTATGCTATTCTTGCATTTTTTCTGAGTATATTTAAAATTATATAAAAATTAAAAGTTTCCAAGAAATGACAAGGAGTCAGAGTTGAACCTTTAAGTGACTACTCTTAGTGCATTTATTCTGTCAACATCTGCCTTCCCCAACTCGGCTCAGTTACAGGCTCTGCCCCCATTTTGTAGGTCCAGCTGCCTCTGACTCTCCAGCAAGTCCTTATCCAAGTGGAAGCTCTGTCCCCACCAGCAGGGACAGTGGTCCCTGGATGCCATGTGTCTAGGTATCTGGCATGTGGGGAGGAGGTATGCAGGGGTGGAAAGGGTGAAAAGAGCGACAGCCTTCCCCAAATCCCACCTCATGTGCTTGGCCCCATAGCTGGACTTTGACCTTGACTCCTTATGTGTCCACTCCTCGGCTGGGACTCGAGTCCGGCCCTCAATGCCGTCCACAGCCTGCTTGCCCTTGCCTGCCTCCTTCCCTAGAGGATATTTCTTGTCCCTTGTACCTCTGGTTCTAGCCTGAAATACTGCCCAACCTTGACAGATGACACAAAACTGCAATGCAGTCACCTGGTCCGGTTTTTGTTTGTTCTTTCTCTGCTGGCAACCCTTTTATCCAGGCCCCACCCATCAGACCAGAGGACCCTCCTGGTCTCAATGCCATCCTGGATCAAGGCGGACTTTGCTAGGCTCTCCGAGCACTGTCATTTTGATTGTTGGCCACTGCCCTCAGGGGTCAGCCTTCCAGCCTTTTTGTAACCAGGTTTTCTGGGAATTGCTTTCTGGCCTCTTTGCATTCTCCACACTGGGCTGTCTTGAGGCCCGAGGACACCAGATGTCTCATTTCCACTGTAGGCAGAGCTGAGGAGTTTAACAGTCCTACGCAGAGTAACCTCTGATCACACACAAAAACAGACTGATTTCTGCTGCAATCTAGAAACTCAACTTCAAATGTCAATTCTCAGAAAATTGTTACATCGGGCTTTTCTATAAATTCTCTCTCTAGTGCTAGAAGGAAAGAAACCACCTTTCCACCAGTCAACGCAAAATCTAAACAATATGATATACTGTGCCATGCTTATGGAAACCCAAAGTATAAGACATGAATTTGTGTTTCCCAATATTTGTAATATATAGGTATTCTTGATTTTATTGTAGGTTTAAATAAAATTCCTGATGTTTTGAAAATATCATTGCATTTTGCCCCAATAAACATGGATATGGTTTTTTTTAATAACATCCATCAAATACATTGAGGTACATTTAAATTTGGGGGGAAAATTAAAGCACACTGCCTCAGAGAGTTAGAACAATCTGGAAAGAAAACTTTAGGGAGTGGAGGAGTACCTTATTAAAAATTCCTCATAAGCCTCACTGGGAAAGGAGATATTGCCAACCGCTTTTCCACACGGCACACAGCTAATGTGGACAAAAAGGATGCCTCTTCCTCCAGTGAAAATGTCAAGCTGAAAATGACACCTTTAAGGAGAGATGTGGCAGCCAAGTGAGGGACTCTGAATCTGGACCCCAGGACCTATGGGCATCTTATCTGAACCTTCTCTGCCCACCCTCAACACTGCCCCCCCCCCCAAACGATGACATTCTGGTTTGTCCTCCAATTAGAGGTCCAGCCTGTCTATATCCCAACGAGCTGGGACATCTGCCCAAGTGCCTCTTCATCTCACGTATGGGTGTAAGGGAGCTGGCCAAAGGGCAGTATATGAGTCTGAACAAAAATGCTGACCGGAGGGGCCTGTCCAAATGGGTCTAGAGAGTGCGGGGGCCCTGAGGAAAGGTATGGAGTTGGGGAGGGGGGGACGGTGGAAAGTACGAAGCACGGATCAGAGTCACTCAGAGCAAAGAGGAGGTGGTTGGGCAATGCTGAGTGCGAGGGGTACGCTGTGTGGCTGGTGGATGCATTCAGGGGGTGCAGGATTTGGCAGCCACGCTGGACTTCTCCCCGGCTTTCCTGTGCTCTCCACTCCAGCTTCTCCTCCCTCAAGGGTGGCCCTCTTCCCCATCTGGTTGTCTACCATGACATGACCTCCACCTCCCTTTCAGATCTTTGTCTCCTGTTCTGACAACCCTCCATCTTGATGTTTGAGCCCGCACAAGCCCCCAACCTCCTATATGGAAATCCTCTGGTACCTCCAACCCTCTTCTCAGCTTGGATCCACTTCTGGCCACTGGCTCTCCTGCTGTCCCCACCCTCGACCAGACCTCACACAGCTGGGCTCAGGTTGCTCAAATGCCCAGGCTCCAGCCTGCAGGCCTACCCCTCTGATGTTGCCAAGTAACACGGTTCCTCTCCTCCAGGCCAGTCACCTGGGAACTTACCAGCCCCAAGCTCGTCATGCTGCCATTTCTGCCTCTCAGCTGCAGTTTGACAGAAAGTGCTCTGCACACTGTAAAGTGCCATGCAGATGCTGTGTATGAGTACTGAATACGGCTGTTATGCCATGAAACTAAGACACAGGCTGCAGAAGGCAATTCCAAAGATGCGAACTTCCGTTTAAAAGCATCCTAGAGAATGTCCACCTTCCTTTCATTAATTTACCCAAAGCTGGGTCTGCAGAGAACACTAACTGGGGTCTAGTTTGCCTTTTTGGGGTGATAAAAAGGTTCTAAAATTGATCGTGGAAATGGTTGTACAAAATACTAAAAGCTATTGAATTGTATACTGTAAGTGGGCAAATTGTACGGTCTGTGCATTGTGTCACAATAATAAAGCTGCTTGAAGAAAAGAGAAAACACTGAATGGCCTTGCAGGATGTGGACCTACCTTACCCACCATATCCACCTGGCTGTCAGAGGGAGGGATCAGAAAAAGATGTCATTTTCCAGGAATCCTGGGTGGGCTCTGCTGAAGTATATACCCTGATTTTACCTGCCTGAAGCCCCAGTCTGTCCATCCCTGCTGCAGGCAGCTCCTCACACAGGAATGCTGCACAACAAGAGAACTGGCATGTGTAGGTTTCTTGGTGCCTATAGCATGCAGCGCTATGCCTACTTTTTTCAGCATTTGATTTTTCCAAACAAAAGGAGAAACCAAGCACATAAAACCCAACAGTGAATTGATGAGCAACTTTGCATATATATAGAATTTCCAGGCAATAAAGCATGCTCTCCAACAAGCTTGTCTTTGTTTGGAGGAAAATTATGCTTTGCTTTCACACAATGCCCTCAGCCAAGCCCAGTGTGCCCTCCTAATTTAAATTAGTCTTTCAATTGTATGATCGTTCCAAAAGAAATGAATTTTCACTACACTCATTCAGGGAACTTAACCAAAACTTGCATTTTTCTTGGGGGAGGTGGCAAACCCACACAGTGAGATTTTCTGCTTTGCCACAATCTTAAGATTAATCATTTTCTGAATATCTATAAATATTATTTTGATCATGTGAATGGCTTTAAATAGCTGTTTATGAAAAACTCACAGTACTGTACGTCTGCAAAGAAATAAGCCTAATATAAAATGTGAGCAAGAGAATTATACCCAAATTGCACAATTATATTCTAATTTGTAGATTATAATTCAGTGTGTCATAATGATTTATCCTGAAAATTATGTTATCTCAAAAAGAAAGTAAAAAACTGATGAGGATAACTTTTCTCATGAATCCTGAGACGCTTCATTCACTGGGTAATTTTGGTCTGTCCTATCTCAATAAGGACATTTCAAATCAAAGACCTCAGACGGAAGGTTAATAAATCTTGACAGTTTCAACAGGCTGTTTTCTTACTGTATGTTAAATTCTGTGTGAAGTTCATATAATCTGGCATAAAATGGAGGATTTTTAAAAAATGTTTAAAACTTGGCTTTTCAGAAAATGTCTTAATGGTATCTCTTCCTCACTGCTGGGTTATTTCCCAGAAAGAGCTCCATTTCACTGTAATTTTTCTAGATAAGGCTCTGAAAGAAGAGGATACCACGGCACTGGGGAACATGAGAAATCTGATCAACAGTGGGTTAATTTTTTTAATTGTCATAAATATACAGCTCATTCTATAAATTCATGATCTGGACAAGCCAATCATTCTAAATGCCTTTGGGGCAAATTCTGCTTTTTTTTGTTTTTTTTTTTTGGAGAAAGCATTATTTTTATCCCTACCCTTCCTAACCCTCTCCCTCCCATATGCAAAATGAGATATTCATCTCTGAATGCCCTTGGTAACCTGAGCATACGTATTTTGAGGACAAATTATGTCAGCATAAAATTCAGAACTGGCAGTCTCAGAGAACAGAGGCAGAAGTAGGTTTGCTATATAGAAAATTAAACCATTTTAGTAATAACTAAAATCACAGAAAATTATGAACCATAACTCAGGAAATACGCCTCTTTTGGCAAGTTCATGTAAGTTACAAATCAACACATACAGTTTATCTCAGGTAAAGCATGCACTGTGAACTTTCTACCAGGGAGCTGGTAGAAAGCACTCAACCCTTGGATAGGGGAGGCTGCAAAAGCGGTAAAAAGGGTCTCAGATGGCTTAAAAATATTCACTGGCTCTGTTTTCTAGCAGTTGCCAATGACAAGTTCCAAAAAGCCAAACTTTTAATTAAATACTAAAATACTAAAATACTAAAAAGTAGGATGCCACAACCCTTAAAAAAAAAAAATCAGAATGGCTCACAACAGGACAGGGACTCAAGAGTAAGTACTAAAAGTAGAACCCAGCTGTTGTCTCAAAAAAGACTAAAAACAAAGAAGAACTGAAAACATTAAAGCAAAATGGTTGCAGGGATGCTGCCAAGGGGGCATTTAAAACAGACCCAGAAAGTAACAACAAATCTCTCCCCTCTCCACCACCTTCCCTCACATACCAGAAGCCATAGGGAGCACTCTAAAGAAAATTCAAAAACTGTTCTTCTGTTTGGTATACTTTGAAGGTGTTCAGAGTACAAGGCATCAATCAGCCAAGGAACACATAGAAAGTTCAAGACAGTTCAAGTCCAATTTTGCGATAATGATTATGCAATGTTCATTGCCCACTTCAAAGGCCAA
Source organism: Phocoena phocoena (assembly GCF_963924675.1). NCBI lineage: Eukaryota > Metazoa > Chordata > Mammalia > Artiodactyla > Phocoenidae > Phocoena > Phocoena phocoena. The sequence continues at coordinate 55,346,510 of NC_089225.1, read as the reverse complement.
AATAGAGTGTGCACATGCTTATGTAAGTATGAGCATTTTCCAAAAGGTTGGCACACACTGGAATAAGAAAGCAGATGGCAAGACATCTATGCCATTATTTTTGGCTTCTCTGAAATGCTCCCTCAGAGCAAAGATTTCAGCACCCACCTCTTCTAAAGTCACAGTTGAGTTTTCTCTTCTTATTAAATTTTTTAAAAATTAATTTATTTTAATTTATTTTTGGCTGTGTTGGATCTTCACTGCTGCGTGCAGGCTTTCTCTAGTTGCGGCGAGCGGGGGCTACTCTTCATTCCAGTGCGTGGGCTTCTCGTTGTGGTGGCTTCTCTTGTTGCAGAGCACGGGCTCTAGGCACGCCGGCTTCAGTAGCTGTGGCACGAGGGCTCAGTAGCTGTGGCTCATGGGCTCTAGAGCACAGGCTTAGTAGTTGTGGCGCACGGGCTTGGTTGCTCCATGGCGTGTGGGATCTTCCCAAACCAGGGTTTGAACCTGCATCCCCTGCATTGGCAGGTGGATTCTTAACCACTGTGCCACCAGGGAAGTCCTAAATTTTAATTTTTGCAGTCAATCTCAAAGCTCATGGCTAAATTCCTATTCAGATTGAAATGAATGTTTCATTTTTTTCCTACTTCTCCAGATAGTCACTCATATGCACTTCCAAAATAAATCTTCGGTTTTTTACAAAATGACTCTTCTACTCTCTCCCACTAAATCCTTTTCCCTAAAAGGAAGGGAGGGAGGGAAGGGAGGAAAGGAAGCAAAGGAAGCAAAGGAAGGCAAGGAAGAAAAATGTAAGAACTAGGATGATAACTTTTATAAAGCTTACCCCTGATTTTCTACTGTAAGCCTTGCAGTAAAAGGTAGTTTAAAATTTGGATTCAATACCAGCAAATCAATATAATACAACACATTAACAAAATGAAGGATAAAAATCATTTGATCATTTCAATAGATGCAGAAAGAGCATCTGACAAAACTCAACATCCTTTTATGATAAAAGCTCTCAACAAAGTTGGTACAAAGGGAACACACCTCAACATAATAAAGGCCATACACACAACAAGCCCACAGCTAACATCATACTCAAAAAGCTAAAATCTTCTCCTCTAAGATCAGGATGCCCATTCTCGCCATTTTTATTTAACATAGTACTGGAAGTCCTAGCCAGAGCAATTACGCAAGAAAAAGAAATAAAAAGCATTTATACCATAAAAGAAGTAAAACTGTCACTATTTGCATGAAATATTATATATATAAAACCCTAAAGACTGCATCAAAAAACTGTTAGAATAAACAAATTCAGTAAAGTTGCAGGATACAAAATCAAGATACAGAAACGTGTGGCATTTCTATACACTAATAATGAACTATTGGAAAGAGAAATTAAAAAAACAATTGCATTTACAATTGCAATTAAAATACCTAGGAATAAATTTAACCAAAGAGGTGAAAGATCTGTATACTAGATGTTAATCAAAGAAACTGAAGAAGACACAAATAAATGGAAAGATATTCCATGCTCATGGATTGGAAGAATCGATATTGTTAATAAGAATTGATATGTCCATACTACCCTAAATGATATACGGATTCAATGCAATCCCTAACAAAATTCCAATGGCATTTTTCACAGAAATAGAACAAAGAAACCTAAAATGTGTCTGAAACCACAAAAGATCCCAAATAGCCAAAGCAATCTTGTGAAAGAACAAAGCTGGAGGTATGGGAGTGTGGGAGGGAGACGCAGGAGGGAGGGTTTATGGGGATATATGTATACGTATAGCTGATTCACTTTGTTATACAGCAGAAACTAACACAATAGTGTAAAGCAATTATACTCCAATAAAGATGTTAAAAAAAAAAAAAAAGAAGCCATTGCTAGGAGGGAACCTAATGGGGCCCCAAAGAAAGGAGAGATACATTTCTGAGCCCAAAGAAATATGAACACTATTTTAAACCACTTAAAAATAAACACAGCATGATAAATAAGACCATTAGACAATTGTGAAATTATGTTGATTCATATACTACATATAAAATAATAAAATATTTGTTGTTCTCCTAAAAAAAAAAAAAGCTGGAGGTATCATGCTTCCTGATTTCAAACCATATTACAAAGCTATGGTAATTTAAACAGTATGGTGTTGGCATAAAAACAGATACAAAGATCAATGGAACAAAATAGAGAACCCAGAAATAAATGCACACATATATGGTCAATTAATTGACGACACAGGAGCCAAGAATATACAATGGAGAAAGGACAGTCTTTTCAGAAAAATGGTGTTGGGGAAATTGGGCAGCCTCATGCAAAAGAATGAAATTGTATCACTATCTTATACCATACACAAAAATTAACTCAAAATGGATTAAAGACTTGAATGTAAGACATCAAACCGTAAAACTCCTAGAAGAAAATATAGGCAGTTAGCTCCTTGACATCAGTCATGGTGATAATTTTTGGATTTAACACCCAAAGCAAAACTCAACAAGTGGGACTACATCAAACTAAAAAGCTTCTGCACAGGAAAGGAAACCAGGAAACCATCAACAAAATGAAAAGGCAACCTACCAACTGGGAGAAAATATTCGCAACTCCTGTATCTGATAGGGGGTTAATATCCAAAATATATAAAGAACTCATACAACTCAATAGCAAGAAACCAAACAACCTGATAAAACATGGGCAGAGGATTTGGACATTTTCCCAAAGAAGACATTTAAGTGCCAACAGATACACGAAAAGGTGCTCAACATCACCAAGGATGTGGAAAAACCCTGTGCACTCTTGGTGGGAATGTAAATTGGTGCAGTCACTATGGAAAACAGCACAGAGGTTCCTCAAAAAAATTAAAAGTAGATTTATGGTATGATCCAGCAATTCCACTTCTTTGTATTTATCCAAAAGAGATGAAAACACTAACTCAAAAAGATATCTGCACCTCTGAGGTTCATTGCAGCATTATTTACAATAGCCAAGACATGGAAACAATAAATGCCCCTCAATGGATGAATGGATAAAGAAAACGTGGTGTGTGTGTGTGTGTGTGTGTGTGTGTGCACGTGCACACACACTGGAATATTATTCAGCCATAAAAAAGAAGGGAATCCTGCCATTTGTGACAACATGAATGGACCTTGAGTGCATTCTGCTAAGTGAGATAAGTCAAACAGAGAAAGACAAATACTGTATGACCTCCCTTATATGTGGAATCTTAAAAAAACCAAACTGATAGATACAGAGAACAGATTGATGGTTGCTGGGGGGGAGGGGTGGGGAAAGGGGGACAAAATGGGTAAAGGTGGTCAAAAGGTACAAACTTCCAGTTATATAATGTACATATAGGGATGTAGTGAGCAGCGTGGTGACTAGAGTTAATAATACTGTGTTGTGTATCTGAAAGGTGCTGAGAGAGTAAGTGGATCTTAAAAGTTCTCATCACGGGGCTTCCCTGGTGGCGCAGTGGTTGAGAGTCCGCCTGCCGATGCAGGGGACACGGGTTCGTGCCCCGGTCCGGGAAGATCCCACATGCCGCGGAGCGGCTGGGCCCGTGAGCCATGGCCGCTGAGCCTGCGCGTCCGGAGCCTGTGCTCCGCAACGGGAGAGGCCACAACAGTGAGAGGCCTGCGTACCGCAAAAAAAAAAAAAAAAAAAAAGTTCTCATCACAAGAAAAGAAATTTTGTAACTGTGTATGGTGATGGATATTAACTAGACTTATTGTGGTGATCATTTCGCAATATATACATATACTGTATTGAGTCATTCTGCTGTAATCCTGAAACCAATATATGGTTATATGTCAATGATATCTCAAGTAAATAAAGACTCTTGAAATCATTACAGGAAAGCAATACTGTGTAGTGCAAAGAGGCTAAAACCTCTGGTCAGAGGCGTACTACTGTGAAGTGCCTGTTTTTACACGAAAGCATCCATGATGAAGTTGTGAATGAACTTGAAAAGGCCTATGCACAGATCTGTACGTGCAACTCATCAGACTCTAATGTTCTCCACAGACCACTCCACACCAAACAGGCAGTAAGCACGTTCCTTGGAACAGTGGAAGAAGAAGAAAGAAGGTAGCCCAGTGGTTATGGGGACAAGGCTATGGATCACCCTAGAAGTTATGTGCAACTGACAATTGTGACAAGTCTTGCCCATGATGTGTCCTTTGGATGCACAGATAAGTAGCATCCTTACCAAGCATTTGAGCAGAATTCTCGGTTGCCTTGTACCTCAAGGATCAGACTGTAACACTGCGAACAGCAATATTCCAATGAGTGGGGCTAAGATTGGAGGTGCATTTGGAAGTGAAAAGCATACTGGTAGTGGCTGGGAACCTGGCCGTGATGAAAGCAACCAAGTTTCAGTAAACGTATTTTAGAGTCACGTTTCTTCAAGTCTTTGAGGCATTCCTGGAACCCTTTCTTCTGAAGAAGACAAGAACGTTAAGATTTGCCCTGAACAAATGCATCATATTGACTAGGACAGTGGCTAATAGGCCCCTGAGACCCTAACTAAATCAAGAAACTCATTTTTTAAATATAGAAATAAAGTTGTTATAACATTAAAAAGAAAAAAAAAGATCCCAGAATCTTGAGTCAAAAGTCTTGTGCTCACCTCCCCACGGTTTGGGGCAGCAATCTGTGGATCTGCTTTGTATGGTGCAGAGGGCTGCAGGAATGCAGGTGCTATTGTTACAAGGTTTCAGGAACGCTTTCTTTTTTTTTTTTTTTTTTTTTTCCCTTTTTGTGGTACAAGGGCCTCTCACTGCTGTGGCCTCTCCCGTTGCGGAGCACAGGCTCCAGACGTGCAGGCTCAGAGGCCACGGCTCACGGGCCCAGCCACTCCGCAGCATGTGGGATCTTCCCGGACCGGGGCATGAACCCGTGTCCCCTGCATCGGCAGGCGGACTCTCAACCACTGTGCCACCAGGGAAGCCCCAGGAACGCTTTCTTAGTCTCCCACCAGCTTCCACTGTCTTTAATAGGGGACATCAGGCAGGTGCTTTCATCTTCTGATACTGTGCCCCAACTGCGTGTGGCTCTCCCCCAGGACGGAGCTGCCGGTGCCTTTGCTCAGGCTTCCTCCTGCCTGGCCATGCCCTTGCTTGGTCTGCCCCACTGGGTCTTACCCATTCATCCTTCACAGCTTCTAATCACAGACGTACAACTGACCGTTGCCATCGAGTCCTACTATACTCTGGGCAGATTTCTAGCATCATCTCTCTCTGATAGACCGTACATTCCCATTAGGCAGGAACCATGCCTTGTTTCTCTTTCTGACACCACCCTGTGGCATGGTGCCTGACAAAAGCTGGGACCTCAGTAAAGTTGACTGCATAGATGCACATACAGCAAGATGCCATCAATATACGGGAAAACGTGCAGCATGGGAATGTTTTTAAATTTCCAATTTTCTCTTCTAGTCATCAGTTCAAAGTTTGAAGAACTATACTCCAAAGAATGCCACAGCTGAAGCCATACGGAGGGCTGCCCTATATGCACGCTAGCCTGGCCAGCACCGCATCCTCGTCACTCACTCCATGCATCTCTTAATTTGTACTCAGAAGAGCCTGAAACTAGGACTTGGATGCGGCTCATTTGGGAGGTGATCCCAGGAAGCAAGAGGGAAGGACAGGAAAACAGACAAGGAAGGAGGAAAAGACAGTAAAGCCTGTGTGAGCTGGTTATCCCACCGGGGACCCAGGTAGAATGCATCGCAGAATTCTGCCTCCTAAAGCACAGGAGTCTGGGGAATTTATTTGCAGACTCCCATCCGCATTAATTGAAGAGTGTCCCCAGAGGCATTAACTCCCCCCAAACTTCCTAACTATCCAGAGTTTAGGTTGTACAAGCTCTTGTGGTTTAGGAAGAAGCAGAGGGGCTGGGAATAGCTGAGGTGGGGCATGCATGTGCACAGGAACTGTCCATCACAGCTGCAGCTGACGTGGAAGGTAGGCCACAGCACACGGTTAACTATAGCTAAGAAAAGGGCAGCATAAGTAAATACTGATAAAGTCTTATATCATGTATTCCTGGATTATGCAGCTAAATTAAAAACCTGATTCCAAGACACAGTCCATTAATCGATGAAAAGAAAATGCTTAATGGGGCTATGAAGATGTCCTAGCTGGGCCTTGGGGACAGAGTTCCCAGGAAACCAGGTGACTCTGCCAGCTGATGCTCAGGAATATCCAAGATTTATAATCTTCCCCGACCCCCAACCAGCCCTGACTCCAGCCCTCTACCTTTCCTTCTATCCCGTTCGCGGGGCAAACAAAGGGCTAAGAATTGCCCTACAACTTTCTCACTCACTGTGACTTCTTTTCACCATATAAATTGGTCTCGATGACCATTTTATAAAAATGAGTGGAGGGAGAAGCAAAGAAGAAAGGAGGAGGGACTTGCTGACCTAAGTTCAATCACTTAAAGGTAGCTTCCCCTCCCCTCTCTGGGCTCTGATGATCGATTAGAAAGAATTCCCATCTACCTTACATGCTGGGAGAACCCACTACAAAATGTGAGTAAACTTATACTATTTAGCTTTCTGCAGGTATATCTGATAAAGCTCTTGGTACCCACCGTCACCATAATTTTCGAAGCCAACTGGAAAAAGGACAGACCAACTGCAGTGCCTTTGTTATTTTTTTACCTGAATCTCTGAACGCACTGTTTCTTTATTTGGTAAGGATGACGTCAGGCACCCGCCCATCCCTCCCGAGTGCACGTGCACCCTCCATTGATGCAGCCCATCTGCTTTTGCTCCCACCACGCGGAACAACTGTCAATGAATTTGGCCCTTTGTTCCTTGCAATCAGTCTCACTTTTCCAACATGAGCCTCTTAGCTTAATACTGGCCCAGAATTTTGAGATAAACAGATGCCATGGCAGTGAGATGAGGAAAAGGGACATAAAAGCAGAAATCAGAGCTGGCTTCTAAAGCAAATGTCTTTTAAGAAGCAGCAGCAGAGAACTGTTCAGGGCAGTGAAAATACACTGTTATGTATCATAATGGTGGATACACGTGGATACATTTGTCCAAGTTCGTGGAATGGACAACACCAAGAGTAAACCATAATGTAAGTCATGGACTTTGAGTGATTATGATGTGTCAGTGAAGGTTCATCGGTTGAAACAAATGTACCACTCTGGTGCAGGATGCTGATAATGGGGAGGCTGTGCGTGTGGGGGGGGGCGGGGTGGATATACAGGAAATCTCTGTACCTTCTGCTCCATTTTGCTGTAAAGCTACTAAAACTGTTCTAAAAAATAGTCTATTTTACAAAAATGAATAAGTAGAAAAAAAGAGGAAGAGAAGGAACAGGGGAAAAAAAGGAGACATATATCGAAACAGAGAGAAATCAGAAAAGACCAGGGACACATGCCTGAAATTTAATATCTGTCAGATGTCACAGGACAGTATTTGTTAAGGTCAGGTAAGACCTCAGGTAAAGAAGGGAAGGAAGGACATAAAATCAGGGCTGGTTTCTTAGATGTGCTACCCATGTGATCACATGGGACCCCGTGTTAAGAAAGGCTCTGCCCTTGGTTTAATGTTCTGCTCCTGCCATCCCGAAATACTTAATAATTTTTAAACAAAGTCCCCATGTTCTCATTTTGCATGGGATCCCCACAAATTATGTATCTAGTCCTGGGTAAGATAATAGGAATTGTGAGACAAGATTTTTCCTTTGCAGGCTAAAGCACAGCACGGATGTATTTGCAGGAACATTCTCAAAGCACTCCTCCCCTTCTTACTGATCCATGTTAAACTGTTTCTCTTGGTTTAAAGACTTGAGCAGTTTCAGACCTCCTTGTGCCTTGTCCCATGCATTCAGTGGACAGGTGGGGAGATGGGAGGAGTGAATCAGTGCCCTGGTTGATGAGTGCTGAAAGCAAGAGGGCTTAATGGAGAAGTTCTAAATGGATGAGATCCTAAACCCCCTTCCCTGGCTTCCTTATTTGCAGACGTGGGAAAATAATACCTCAAAAAATAACCGACGATCACTCTTCAAAATGACATTCACTCGTACACTGCCTAACTTCACTGTGAGGAAAATGCCTTAAAAAAGTCATCTGTAGTACTGCCGGATTAGAAATCTACTTTCCTAAAAAAGAGCAGAAGAGGCAACAAAAGGTCTCCCACTAGTCCCCAGGGACAAGTGTGGAAATGGCTGTCGCCAGTCTTCTAATTCCTGACTCTGAGCCTTAACTCTTATCAGCCATCAAACTTCCTCTCCTTAAATAGAGCCACTACAAATGTCACCACCAGCCTTCCTCGGATAAATTCAGGAGTCTGGCGTCAGAACTCCAGCTGCCAAAATAAAAACTCTCTAAATGACTGTCAGTTCACATTAGACCTTCCTTCCTCACATGTTCTCAATTTACTCTTTACCACTAGGAAGCTTGTTCAAGTCTTGCTTTCAGTCCTCAGGAGTTCACCCTAGTGGCTTTTTAGCTTGACAGCTGTAAAATACTGAGACACAATCCCTTTTTTCTCCTAGGGCTACAGAAAAATACCCAGTGCACCATGAGGCATTCCCCCAAACTGGTGGATATAATCCCAGACGTACAGTCTAACTTAAATGGCTTTGCATGCTGTAGGAAGCTGTCCTTCTCAAAATCTGCTAAAAGAAGACACTTACTATCTAGAAGTTTAAATACTGGCTTGGATCTGAATCTTACAAAATGTCTATCCATATTTTAAATTTTTTCCTTGCTGACTGACATTAAAAAGTAAGGCAGGGCTTCCCTGGTGGCGCAGTGGTTAAGAGTCCGCCTGCCGATGCAGAGGACACGGGTTCGTGCCCCGGTCCGGGAAGATCCCACATGTCGCGGAGCGGCGAGGCCCGTGAGCCATGGCTGCTGGGCCTGCACGTCCGGAGCCTGTGCTCCACAATGGGAGAGGCCACAACAGTGAGAGGGCTGCATACCACAAAAAACAAAAACACAAACCAAAAAAAAAAGTAAGGCAGACACAATCAGAGATGCACTGGTTAGCTTGAATATATGCATACATACATTTGATTAAAGCTCATCCTTGTGTATAGACGTGTCCTCTTGTGAAGCCTTGTTCTGTCAGTGGAAATTCTAAGTTGAAATGACCTCTATGGGAGAAGAGGCACTTGTTACTTGGATGCGATCCTAATTACAAAGTAGCTGGATGAACAGAGACCAAATACTGCCCATGTTTCTAGCAACAGGACACAATTTGGTCTCTCAACAATTGAAATCTGTTTGTAAGCAAACAAGACCTCTTTACTGACATTATTACTATGCATAAGTATTATTGCCAAAGCTCGAACAGTGGAAGTCCAGTACAAATGGACTTCTTTCACTATAAAACATGCCCCAAAGACGTTAAAAAAAACTTGAAAGTGGACAGTGTCATAGGATCTCTCCTGGCTAAGTGGTAAGGGAAAAAAAAGAAAAGTGCCACAACCCTTAAAACGTAACTTTATAAATATCAAAGGAGAAGTTCTAGTTTGTGAGTTCTCATTCAAATAGACCTTTGACGTGATACATATGATTTTCCTGGTATTTAAAACTAGGTCCAAATTGCCTATCAATTTCAGAAACTGCTCATCAGCACTCACTCTTTCCTTTCCTCTTCTCTCCTTCCCCTCAGTGAGGAGGCATCTAGGAAGTCTATGAACACTCATCCTTCTCACACCATAAGTGGTTACCAGCCCCAGGAAGATGGACAACTGGGCTCTTTGCCAGATCAAATTTTCCCTATCGGGCAGCTGGAGACTGCGAAGCACCCAGCAGTTAGCTGGCTCTAGTAACATGAAATCACCATCACTCAGATAAATATGGGAAGCTCTTGAAAAATGCTGTTTTCCATTTTTAATTTGATCTTTCATAGAAAAGGGGAAAATATTAAGTTGATCATAACAGGCCAGATCACTAAACTGCTACTGCAAAGGCCACTATGGAATTAGAACAGCTTTAACAACATTCACATTTTACAGGTAAGGTAGAGGCAATACCAGGGACTAAGAATCATCCTTGTTTTCCAAAAGGAAAAACAGAGAGAGAATCAACTTATTCGTCTGCAAATGAAAGACGGAGGGAATAACAAAATTCTCTAATCTGCTCCCTGCTGCTGGCTGCCAGTCCACCAACAAACACCCCGCTTCCTTCACCATGGTAATAAGTATTAATGACTTTTACTAAGCATTTAACTCTCCAGTTAACACACGATGTCTAGTCAGCCTCCACTGGAGGGTTTCTGTAAGGTGGTGCTGCACAGGTGAAGAAGCAATGGATTGAGATGTGGGAGAGTTCAGTCAACTTGGGCAAGTCCCCTCCTTGAGCCTCAGCTTTTTTTTTTTCCATTTGTAAGGGCATGACTGGGGAAAAGTGGGACAAAAATAATTCCTAAGTACTTTACAGATAAAAATTCTATAATTCCTCCAACTGCTGAATGTGTCTCTGATTAACCCCACGCCTTTCCTGTGCAAAGGTTATAACATGCAACACTCCAATATTAATCAGTCACTTCTTGAGCATCTACTTAGTGCCAGGCACCTGGGTGAGGCACTGAATAAAGATACAGAAGCCCATCCTCTACAGCTCATATTCTAGTAGGAGGTAAACATAAAACTAGGAATTATGATACAGCTAGCAATGATAAATGCTTTAATACACATCTCTACAAAGTGCTGTGGGAGCTCAGAAAAGGAAAAAAAAAAATTGGGAAAATTCAGAAGCTTTACAAAGGAGACAAAAACCAAGCAGGGCCTTGATAGCTTGTGTGAGTTTTCTAAGCAGGAAAGAGGAGAGTGGTCTTCTAGGCAGAGGGAATGGTATGTGCAAAGGCTCAGAGGCATGAAAAAATCTGATTAGCAGAAGAAATGGTGAGAGCAGACAGTCATGGTAAATATAAGAGTTTCCAAGAACAAAGACCAACAAATTTTTTTTCCTGTAACAGGACTGAGTGTAAATATCTTAGGCTCTGCAGGCCTTTGCAATTACCCCTCTACCACTGTAACACAAAAGTGGATATAAACAATATGTGAATCAATGAGTGTGGCTGTGTCCCAATAAAACTTTATTTACAAAAACAGGCAGCAGTATGGCTTTGGCCCAAAGGCCGTACATAGTTTTACAACCCCTATCCTAGGGCATGACAGGAGATACGAATACAAAGTTGGAAACCAGATTGGAGAAGTTCCAATGGGCACTACAGAGATGCTTGAGAAATATTAATTTATTTTTTTTTAGTAAAAGAATAAGATGACATTTGTATGCTAAAAGTGATAATAGCAGCATGGCATATGGATATTTTCACATCCTGTATCATGAAAAGAAAACCTATTAACTTTCCCTACTTCACTGTACTCTGATATCCTCAAATTAAATCTAGTTAGGGCATGCTTTCCCAAGAAAATATAGAAATGGGATTCTTTTCAACCAAGTAAACATCTGGAAAACACTTTACATAGTACATCATGTCCCACTTGGTCTGAAACACCTGGCCAAGAAAACGGTAACAGCTTTACCTCTTTAGTAAAAGCGCTGTCTATAAAACTAATAAACCTTACAGTGGAAGTAGGAATCTGACTTCTACCTGATAAAGAGCTTTAAGAAAGTGGTACTGCATACTCACAGAGGAAATGTTTTACTTGGTATGCATAGTACTGCCCTCCCCCCCCCCGCCGACAAACACACACATGCACAGGCACACAGTTCACAAGGCAAAGGCAAATAATTAGGAAGGAAGAATGGCAACATTTGCAGAAACTTTGTTTCAATAGCAAAGATCAATAAAACTAAAAGCTGCTTCTTTGAGAAGACAAACAAAACTGATAAACCATTAGCCAGACTCATCAAGAAAAAAAGGGAGAAGACTCAAATCAATAGAATTAGAAATGAAAAAGGAGAAGTAACAACTGACACTGCAGAAATACAAAAGATCATGAGAGATTACTACAAGCAACTCTATGCCAATAAAATGGAAAACCTGGAAGAAATGGACAAATTCTTAGAAATGCACAACTTGCCAAGACTGAATCAGGAAGAAATAGAAAAGATGAACAAACCAATCACAAGCACTGAAATTGAAACTGTGATTAAAAATCTTCCAACAAACAAAAGCCCAGGACCAGATGGCTTCACAGGCAAATTCTATCAAACATTTAGAGAAGAGCTAACACCTATCCTTCTCAAACTCTTCCAAAACATAGCAGAGGGAGGAACATTCCCAAACTCATTCTACGAGGCCACCATCACCCTGATACCAAAACCAGACAAGGATGTCACAAAGAAAGAAAACTACAGGCCAATATCACTGATGAACAAAGATGCAAAAATCCTCAACGAAATACTAGCAAACAGAATCCAACAGCACATTAAAAGGATCATACACCACGATCAAGTGGGGTTTATTCCAGGAATGCAAGAATTCTTCAATATACGCAAATCAATCAACGTGATACACCATATTAACAAATAGAAGGAGAAAAACCACATGATCATCTCAATATATGCAGGGAAAGCTTTCGAAAAAATTCAACACCCATTTCAGATAAAAACCCTGCAGAAAGTGGACATAGAGGGAACTTTCCTCAACATAATAAAGGCCATATATGACAAACCCACAGCCAACATCATCCTGAATGGTGAAAAACTGAAAGCATTTCCACCAAAATCAGGAACAAGACAGGTTGCCTCCTCTCACCACTCTTATTCAACATAGTTTTGGAAGTTTTAGCCACAGCAATCAGAGAAGAAAAGGAATCCAAATTGGAAAAGAAGAGGTAAAGCTGTCATTGTTTGCAGATGACATGATACTATACATAGAGAATCCTAAAGATGCTATCAGAAAACTACTAGAGCTAATCAATGAATTTGGTAAAGTAGCAGGATACAAAATTAATGCACAGAAATCTCTGGCATTCCTATACACTAATGATGAAAAATCTGAAAGTAAAATCAAAAAAACAATCCCATTTACCACTGCAACAAAAAGAATAAAATATCTAGGAATAAACCTACCTGAGGAGGCAAAAGACCTGTATGCAGAAAATTATAAGACACTGATGAAAGAAATTAAGATGATACAAATAGATGGAGAGATATACCATGTTCTTGGATTGGAAGAATCAACATTGTGAAAATGACCATACTACCCAATCTACAGATTCAATGCAATCCCTATCAAACTGCCACTGGCATTTTTCACAGAACTACAACAAAAAATTTCACAATTTGTATGGAAACACAAAAGACCCCGAATAGCCAAAGCAATCTTGAGAAAGAAAAACGGAGCTGGAGGAATCAGGCTCCCTGACTTCAGACTATACTACAAAGCTACAGTAATCAAGACAGTATGGTACTGGCAAAAAAACAGAAAGATAGATCAATGCAACAGGATAGAAAGCCCAGAGATAAACCCATGCACATATGGTCACCTTATCTTTGATAAAGGAGGCAGGAATGTACAGTGGAGAAAGGACAGCCTCTTCAGTAAGTGGTGCTGGGAAAACTGGACAGGTACATGTAAAAGTATGAGATTTGATCACTCCCTAACACCATACACAAAAATAAGCTCAAAATGGATTAAAGACCTAAATGTAAGGCCAGAAACTATCAAACTCTTAGAGGAAAACATAGGCAGAACACTCTATGACATAAATCACAGCAAGATCCTTTTTGACCCACCTCCTAGAGAAATCGAAATAAAAACAAAAATAAACAAATGGGACCTAATGAAACTTCAAAGCTTTTGCACAGCAAAGGAAACCATAAACAAGACCAAAAAACCCTCAGAATGGGAGAAAATATTTGCAAATGAAGCAACTGACAAAGGATTAATCTCCAAAATTTATAAGCAGCTCATGCAGCTCAATAACAAACAACCTAATCCAAAAATGGGCAGAAGACCTAAATAGACATTTCTCCAAAGAAGATATACAGACTGCCAACAAACACATGAAAGAATGCTCAACATCATTAATCATTAGAGAAATGCAAATCAAAACTACAATGAGATATCATCTCACACCAGTCAGAATGGCCATCATCAAAAAATCTAGAAACAATAAATGCTGGAGAGGGTGTGGAGAAAAGGGGACACTCTTGCACTGCTGGTGGGAGTGTAAATAGATACAGCCACTGTGGAGAACAGTACGGAGGTTCCTTTAAAAACTACAAATAGAACTACCATATGACCCAGCAATCTCACTACTGGGCATATACCCTGAGAAAACCATAATTCAAAAAGAGTCATGTACTAAAATGTTCATTGCAGCTCTATTTACAATAGCCCAGAGATGGAAACAACCTAAGTGTCCATCATCGGATGAATGGATAAAGAAGATGTGGCACATATATACAATGGAATATTACTCAGCCATAAAAAGAAACAAAATTGAGCTATTTGTAATGAGGTGGATAGACCTAGAGTCTGTCATACAGAGTGAAGTAAGTCAGAAAGAGAAAGACAAATACTGTATGCTAACACATATACACGGAATTTAAGAAACAAAGAAATGTCATGAAGAACCTAGGGGTAAGACAGGAATAAAGACACAGACCTACTAGAGAATGGACTTGAGGATATGGGGAGGGGGAAGGGTAAGCTGTGACAAAGCGAGAGAGAGGCATGGACATGTATACACTACCAAACCTAAGGTAGATAGCTAGTGGGAAGCAGCAGCATAGCACAGGGGGATCAGATCGGTGCTTTATGACTGCCTGGAGGGGTGGGATAGGGAGGGTGGGAGGGAGGGAGACGCAAGAGGGAAGAGATATGGGAACATATGTATAACTGATTCACTTTGTTATAAAGCAGAAACTAACACACCACTGTAAAGCAATTATACTCCAATAAAGATGTAAACAAAAAAAAGTAAGATGACAACATTTGTATGCTGAAAATGATAATAGCAGCATGGCATATGGATATTTTCACATCCTGTATCATGAAAAGAAAACCTATTAACTTTCTCTACTTCACTGTACTCTGATATCCTCAAATTAAATCTAGCTAGGGCATGCTTTCCCAAGAAAATATAGAAATGGGATTCTTTTCAACCAAGTAAACATCTGGAAAACACTTTACATAGTACATCATGTCCCACTTGGTCTGAAACACCTGGCCAAGAAAACGGTAACAGCTTTACCTCTTTAGTAAAAGCGCTGTCTATAAAACTAATAAACCTTACAGTGGAAGTAGGAATCTGACTTCTACCTGATAAAGAGCTTTAAGAAAGTGGTACTGCATACTCACAGAGGAAATGTTTTACTTGGTATGCATAGTACTGCCCCCCCCCCCCCCCCCCCCACAGGCACAGGCACACAATTCACAAGACAAAGGCAAATAATTAGGAAGGAAGAATGGCAACATTTGCAGAAACTTTGTTTCAAGTAATCCAGTAAAAAAAAAAAAAAATCTGTATTATGGTTTTTTTCTGGTCAGAGACTGTGCTGGGTGCCAGGTCACAAAAGTGAGCCAGAGACTTTGTTGTCAAAGAGCTCATAGTCTACAGTAGGGGTTACCAAACTTTTTGTAAAGGTCTAGATAGGAAATACTTTAGACTTCATGAGCCTTGTGGTCTCTGGCAAACACTTAACTTCACCGATGTAGGAGCCGTAGGTAATATGTAAACAAATGGGTGTGGCTGTGTTCTAATAAAACTGTGATCGTTTACAGATCCCTAGCTTAGAGAAAGAGAGGCGTCTTTGAAAATAGGTTACATTGTTGCAAATATGCAAAGAGCTACAAAGAAAAGCACAGGGTTCTCTAGAAACACATGTTAGATGGAAAGGTCCAAGAAGGCTCCTGGAAGCTGCAGGGGAGGTGGAGTGGGTAAACAAGAGAGTGGGGAAGAACAACCCAGACAGAGCAACAGCAGTGCAGGGAGGCACGGACGAAGGGGGAATGAGGACTGGAGAGAAGCCCCAGGTGGAGCATCTGGAAAACACTTTACACAGTACATCTCAGATGCAGCTGAAGTGCAGAAGCAGCCAGGCTGTCAGGGATCTTGGATTCTATTCTAAGGCAAGAGGAAACCACTAAAGGTTTGGAGCTCGGGCAGAACTTGATCAATTTGCATTTCTAACAGATTTAGAGGTGTCAGCGGCAAGAGGCCACGTAGGGAGACCGGCTGGGAGCCCAAACCAGGGGAAAGGTCAATCTTAGTTTGGCTTCTACCAAAAACAGACCCTGAGAAAGGTCTTGGCTTCCAGGAATGTATCTGCAAGGTGATCTCAGGAAGCACATGTCAGAGAGTGGGAAAAGTGAGGCAGAGAAAAGAGAAAAGCCAATAGTGGGTATATTGATGAGTGAATTACTGCCATGGGCAACTGGGGCTCTGTCCTGTTGAGGACGCATTGAGGAAGTGAGTCGAACACACCTCAACATAGTCCCATGAAAGGATGTGGAAGCTGGGGTATTTCTCACCAACGCTTGCCCCTCACCTGTTGAATGCTGCCCCTGACACTTTTGAGCTGGCTCGTTGGCTGTGAAGATCCCTCAGTACAGGGGAAAATCCTCAGGCAGAGAGACACAGGTGCTGGAGGTGGAAAGAAGTCCGGGCACAGGGGGACAGGCCACTACAGCTGCAGATGAATTCAGAAATGGGCCAAGGGTATATGGAGTGGGTATCAATTACCTTTGCTACAAGTAACTTTTCCATATCACCAGAGAGTAGATAAGTCAAGAAAAATACAAATGATTTTCAAATTCTGTCAACATTTCTTAAATAAATCTCTCCCTTTTTATCAAAGACTAAACTGCAGTGTGTTTCATATGCATTTTACCAGACAAAATGAATGCCCTATCATCACAGGGGCCATGTTCAAAATATTTAACGACTAAAGAGAAAAGGCAGAATGCACCTTGACCTTAGAAGCTCTTTCAAGGCATACAGGCGTGGGCCAGCTGAACACCAGCCCCGCTGCTCTTTCTAAAGATGCTTCCAGGGACTTCCCTGGTGGTCCAGTGCTTCCCTGGTGGTCCACACTTTCACTGCAGGGGGTCACAGGTTTGCTCCCTGGACGGGGGAACTAAGATCGCATATCCCGCATGGTGCGGCCAAAAATAAATAAATCAATAAAGATGCTTCTGTTGTATGGTAGGAACAGAAGGGGCGTGGCTCAAGGACAAGCACAGGATTTCCACGTAAGGGGGAAAGTTTCTGGATCTCCAGCTAGATAGAGCATGAATAAGAAAGTACCGCCCACAAGGGTGGCGTGAGAAAGCCAGAGGCGATCTCAAGTAAATTCGTTCAAGAAAAAGCGTATCTTATGGGCAAACTGAGCACTGACATCGCAAATGTGAACCCAAGACAGGTACGTGGGTTCCAACGTCTGAACATGATCTACTGACTGCAAACATAGGTTTTCTAACCAATCTACCTCCCTGCTGTAAATGGGGAATAAAGGTACTGGTTATCCAAATTACAGTCCAAGGTCAACCTGAGATTAAGGTCTTGTATCTGAAGGTGAAATATTTCAGACCGTTTTCATTGGCTTCCAACTTGGAGACACTGCTGGTGGGGTGTCATCCCAGCAAGGAACGGCCTCATACATTTTAACAGCTCACTGCTGGCTCCCTGGTCCTGGGGTGGAGTTACACGGGTATAGTAGAATTTAAACACTGTGATCACAGGTCACTGTTGTAGCAAAATCGCTGTGGCGGCTGTTCAGTTACTGGAAGAAGCCTAATCGATGAGGACAAAAATTGGTCTGGTACCAGAGCCGCTGTCCCGACTCCAGGAGTCCAATTAGTTCATGGACTATATATATCATTCCCCTTCTCTACTCAGAAATGACTCATACACGGTTTGTTCTTTTTCACTAACCTAAGTACAAGTTAAGGAAGGGCTCGATACTCTTGCCTTCTTCCACATCATATTTTGCGTCTCATTTCACACTACCTGAAGTTAGATCTAGGTTGGGTTTTCCACGGCCCTGAGAACCAAGCTCAAATTGATTCAGACATTGCTAATGGAAGCAGGCTTCCCATCAACCCCACCTTTTCTGAAGGAGAGTTCAAACACCTGGGTTTCACCAGGTAGTGACCTAGCAGACTTTTTCTTAATGTCTGGCCCTATCTTCCGTCTATTATATGTTTGACCAATGAGCTCAGCTTTCCTTTAAGGGTCTTCATCCATCTCTGATACGAATGTTTTGGGCCTTTTGGGAGAGGAGGTATATCTTCAGGGTTGGGTTAGCTTCTTTTCTATACATTCTTTTTAATAAAATATGCTATTTACACATATTAAACACCCTGCTTTAAAACTAGCCTTGTCCTAGGCTCACCATGTGCTTGGTCATCTGCTACCCTGCCCCGACTCCATCCTTCCACATCAGCGGATAATCAGAAGTTAACCAATTCAAGATTTAATGATATAACATAAGTACGACAATTTGACACAGGGCAGCTAAAAGCAGGAAAACAGCCTGACGCTCCAAGTAGGCAGTGCTTCAGAATTCTTGGATCTAGCATTACTCCTTCCTATCAAGTTACCATGACGATGATGGTGCTGGAGATGGTGAAGGTCGTGATGATGATGATGTTAACGTTTGCTAGCACCTGACAATCTGTAAAGCACCTTCACGTGTCATCTCATTTAAACTTTATCAACCTTACAATACAGCTAGAACAGATATCCTTAGTTTTGCCCATGAAGAAATGCGTCTCCGAGAGGAAAGGACCTGCACATTGCTAAGTGACTCATACAGTTATAAATCACAGGACCAAGATATAAGCACAGACCTTGAGATTCTAGATTCTTCCCTCATATCATGTGGCCTTTTACTTTCTCTTCCTCTGGCGACTTCTCATAGTGCATTTTTGAATTTCCTTGTGGATGAAATTAAACCTCCTTGTCTTTCAGATACATGAATTTTAGCCTTAGACATCTCTCCAAAGTTCCTGCACTGCATTAAACAGTAGAGTTAAAGAGGCCCTGAGAGAGGCCCATTAACTATATGAAGAAGGCAAAACTGGGTCCCAACTCAAGGCATCCATGGGTTTAGCAAGCCCCAGAGGACACTGGACTGCAAAGAGGAATTCATTTCAGGTGGATACCATAGAGGTTTAAAGAGGTTAAGAAGTGGAGAGAGAGAGAGAGGGGAGAGGGGAGAGGGGGGAGAGGGGGGAGAGGGGGGAGAGGGGGGAGAGGGGGGAGAGGGGGGAGAGGGGAGAGAGGGGAGAGGAGAGAGAGGAGAGAGAGGAGAGAGAGGAGAGAGAGGAGAGAGAGGAGAGAGAGGAGAGAGAGGAGAGAGAGGAGAGAGAGGAGAGAGAGGAGAGAGAGGAGAGAGAGAAAATAGTGTCAGCTAAAACAAATTTGAAATCAAGGAAAAAGAACATTAGCTAAACATTCTCTAAGCATTTCATTCACACTGTGCACACCAGGGCAGAAGTCAATTTAATAAATTTAATATGAGACATTTAATATACATTTAGAAGAAAAATACTAGATCTACCTAATTATCAACAGCCCCTTGTTAAAACCCATGAACACACCACATATGTATTTTTAACGCTTTCCCATCTGTATGTACCAAAGAGCTTATCAACAAAATCTACTAGGAAAAAGGATTTCTCTCCCTGTTCTCAGCTCACTGAACACCACAGGGTGGCATTTTTCATTACCCATTCCTCCACCTTTCTCCACCATCCATTAGACAGCAGCTTCACAAAGTCTTATAAAATATTTTAAATGAAGGTACTTCATTTAAAAGCCACTGATGAATTTCTCTCATAAGCCATGCATAGTATTCTCTCTCAATCCAGATCCACGGAAGTACAGCTTTAAAAAACACCTGCAAATGTGTTGGAGTAATAGTAATGGTAATAATAAAATGTCAGCACTTTATAATAACAAAGTCCTTTCACTTATATTAACATATACTATCTCATTTAAACCCTACTGACAATTGAGAGCTCCTTGTTAGAAAAGACGAAATTCAGTAGCTGATCCAGGACTTGAACCCAGGAGCACAGGCTGCTTCCTTCTGTTTGGAGGAAGTGCTAAAAGCTCTAGCCCAGTTCAAGGGCATTATGTTAAATTTCAGCTAAAACTGTAGAATAGAATATAGAATAAAACTTTTTTGTGGATGCTAAGGACTTCATCTGTCTTAAACCTACTGACTATTGATGCCAAATAGGAGATAACCAATACGGAAGTTGCAAACATCACTCAATTTAGTCATTAAAGAGCTCAAGAAGCCTCATCACGTCACTCTTATTCACACACAATTGAAACATGCTTGGTTGTCTGATTCCCAAGAGCACACCGTATTAGGAAAGAAAATGATAAAGGTGAGAGAAGGAACTAAAAGCAGGCCATTGAGATTAGTAAGAACTGACAGCTGACCACTTAGGAAGGCCAGACAGAAGAACTCAAAGAGCAGAGCAGCTGGGAGGCGTGACAACTACGTACACCTCTACAAGCTCGGCCGGTACTTCTGTGTTACGCACAGGAGAATAATGCCTGCTGAGGATAACGTTCCCGAGTTACACATCAAGGTGCTCATCACATCGTTTCAGGAAATAGGATCCATTTTTAAAAGATATATTTCAAAATTAGTTAAATAAGAAACACGTGGGTATTTAGAGGGGTATTCAGAAAACGTGACCAACTAGAATGACTCAGGTCTTAAAGGTTCTGGACAATAACAATTGCTATGAATTAACAATGAATGAACTTGTCTGTGTGCCAGACCCTGCTGTTAAAGTTCTGCATTAATTATGTCGCTGAATCCTACCAACCAGAGCACAAGGTAGATAATTTTGGTCTCTGGATGTTACAGACGAGAAAATTGAGGCACAGGGAGGTTAAGGAAATTGCCCGAGTCCCCAGCTAGTTAGTGGAGGTGCCACGATTTGAACATAGGCTGTTCGCTCCAAAGCCAAAACATGGAGCCAATGGGCCATCTGGCTAAGATTCCACTGTACCAGTTTTTAACTGTTGTGCTTCTGGGCCTGGTATATCCAACCACAGGCAAACCTCATTTATAAATCAGTCATTTGGAATTCAGACTTCCCATCATTCATTCCACAATCATTTCTTGAGCACCAGCTGCGTGTGTCAGACACTGTACAGGGTGCTGGAGACACAGAGATGAACAAAATACAACTCCTGCACTGAAGAAGCTAACGGAGGAGGAGGGAGATAGACGTATAAACAGTGAATTACCGCACATGTGCACTTATGGAAGGAAACCCCGGTTTCAAGGAAGATGCAATGTTACGCCTGGCGGTTAGCAGCCTAGAGCAGCGCTTTTTATGGAGTGTGAGCTCTAAGGAAACTAATAATAGCCCTGACCCCTGAGCCTCCCTAAGCTTCCCTGAGCCCTAAGTCCACCAAAGCTCAGGGGGCACCAGGGAGGGAGGTGGACAGTACATGAGTAACCCTTATGTTACCCATCTTTAATGATGGAGCCTCTGGTTCCAGTCAGCAAGGGGGTATGAGATTCGTCCGCTCTCTTTAATCTGCCGGTAAGTAGCTACCTTGACCAGCTGTGTATAATGCCCACCTCATCTCCTCATCTGCAAGCTATGCACGTACGTTTCCCAAAAAGCCCATGGAAAAAAACTCTCTCCTGCTTCATTATATAAATAGACCAGCAACTACCAAAATAAAAAAGGAAAAACTTCCATTACACCCACCTTTGGTTTCCTGAACCGTCTCTTTGGGAAGCACTTCAGTGTGCTTTTCCCAGAAAACTTAGTTGCGACCTTATTTTTATATTTGTTTGATAAATTATACAAATAATACATTCTCATTGTACAAAAAAGTCAAATGACCAGAAGTATGCAGAGTAAAAAGTAACAGTCCCATTTTACCTCCGCACCCCAACCCGTCTGCCAGCTCCACTGTTAATAGCTTAGTATACATTATTCCAGAACTTTGTGCATTTACTTACATATCTAAGTATCTAGAAAGATCTATGGCTTTAGGTTCATTTTTAAAGTAAATGGAATCACCTCAATATGTATTGTCCTGTAGCTCCCTGTTTTTGAATTAACAATATGGCCTGGAGATCCTTCCATATCATTACACACAGATCTCCTTTAGCTTCTGAAACAGCACTGCAGTATCTCAAGTTATGGATGAATTTTAATTGATTTAACCAGTCCTCTACTGATGGACATTTAGGGCTTTCCCAATGATGTGCTATGACAATACTGAAAAGAAGACTCAAACAAATATCTTTGTGAACATGTGCAAGTATTTAAAGTTTTTTTTAAGTTTTCTTTTTCTTCTTTTACTGAAGTATAGTCGACCTACAATATCAATTTAGTTTCATGTTTACAGCATAGTAATTCAATATTTTTATAGATCACACTCCATATAAAGTTACTGTAAAATACTGGCTATGTTCCCTGTGCTGTACATTATACCCTTGTATCTTATGTTATACCTAGTAGCTTGTATCTCTCAATCCCCTACCCCATCTCACCCCTGCCCCCAACCCCTCACCTCACTGGTAACCACTGGTTTGTTCTCTGTATCTGTGGGTCTGTTTCTGTTTTGTTATTTGTCTTTTATTTTTTAGATTCCACATATATGTGAAAACATACGATATCTGTCTTTCTCTGTCTGACTTATTTCGCTAAGCACAATGCCCTCCAAGTCTATCCATGTTGCTGCAAGTGGCAACATTTCATTCTTTTTCATGGCTGAGTATCCATCATGTCCAAGTATTTTTGGAGGGAAAATATCTACACCTAGAAACGATTGTCCCAAATGGTGTTATTTTAAATTTTTATAGATACTGCCAAGTTGGCTACAAATTTTTTTTTTTTTTTTTTTTTTTGCGGTACGCGGGCCTCTCACTGTTGTGGCCTCTCCTGTTGCGGAGCACAGGCTCCGGACGTGCAGGCTCAGCGGCCATGACTCACGGGCCCGGCCGCTCCGCGGCATGTGGGATCTTCCCGGACCGGGCCACGAACCCGCGTCCCCTGCGTCGGCAGGCAGACTCTCAACCACTGCGCCACCAGGGAAGCCCTGGCTACAAATTTTAATTCATATTTGCACTCCTGCCAACAGAGTAAGAGAATACCTGTTTCTCCACAACCTCTTCAACACTGGCTATTTATCAATTGTTCCCATTTTTTTGGCCAATCTGATGAGTAAAGAAAGCATATCTAATTGTTGTTTTATGTTTTCCTTACTACTAGTGGTATTTACATATTTATTGTCCATTTATATTTCTTTTGTGAAATTGCCTGTACATACTGTTTGCCCATTTTTCTAGATACTTGATCTCTTTTTTTTTAGAGGGTAAAGTAAGGTGTAAGCCTTCTCATCTAGGTGTGCAAACTTGAATGTCAACCACAGAAACAGTCACACTGCAATCTGGAAAGTCACCATGGGTCCCAGCTGTCATTTTAGTCCTTCTTAGAAATGAACAGACTAGAAATAGGTTTCCCACAAGTCAGCACACACAGAATCCTTCTGGATACAACCTCACGTAATCCTTCTGGATACAACCTCACGTGGACACCAGAATGCCATGAGGTCAGAGAACAGGTGAGGAAGTAAATGGGTCTGTCAGCAACCATTTATCATCACTTTGTGAGTGGGACCAGGGAAAAGAAAATGATTGGGGGAGGAAACCTTGTCGATAACCAAAGAGGTTGGACAGAAAGGACCCAGACAAAAATGATGGAGGCAAAACCGCCCCACTGTCACTTCCCTGTCTCTAGCTGTGCCCCACCTCTCTAACCTTACGCTTTGTTTTTCACATGAGGTGGGTGCATAATTAATTCACTGGAAGTGCCGATTTTAACGCAAAGAGCACCAACTTCAGTAATTTGTTCTAACAGATTCAAAGCCTAACTCCCACAGCAAATTAGTAATGCTGGCTGAGTCACGGAGGGGTCACAGACAGTTTCTTCAAGACTATTTGCCTCTACTCTTAGGAATCATCTCAGAGCGAGACAACAATACATACCAAGGATCTATTCATATCGCAGACTTTTAGTATGTCTTTTGGAATCACGTAGCACCATCTCTGCAATGGTTTGAAGCTTCACTGCTCTCCCAAGGCAGAAGGTCCCTCATAGCTAATGCTCTCCAGGGCTGAAAATCAGTAATGAAGACAAGGCTTCAGACCAGCGCTTGGCTGGGTGTTTCCCAGGGTGCAGGCAGCAAGGGCAGAGGGGAGGTCTTTTATCTGAGAGTCACTCCCAGGTGGGTGAGGGGTTGTGTCTGGTCGGTGCCATAGCCCAGCAAGGTGAACAAAGAAGCCTGGAAGAGGAAGGTTTGGCTGGAGCCGGGAGCCGTTCATAGTCCGGGTCTTGGGCTGAACTTTCAACTCTTTTCTTTAAACTCAATGGTAATAATAAGGACATCGTTATCTAAACCATTGCCTCTGTACATATGTTGAGTCTGTGCTAAATGATTACATGTTACTGTTGGATGAGGAAAGAGAGGGTGGCAGCTGAAGGGCCAAGGAGGAAAGACTTGCAGCTGCTCTGATGGTTGCTACAAAGTACAGTCTAATGACTATGCCAAGGTTGTAACAAAGGGATGACAGCTGAGATGTCTTGGCTTCCAAAGGATTCTCTAATAAATTCTCTTCTATTTTACTTGTAATCTTAAATGTACCCGTATGCACATACATAGCAACATCCCTCCGAATCGAGGTTTTAGTAAGAAAACATGAGACAAGACTCTTCGAAAGGGTTCTTAGGAATCTCCGGACGCCTACTCGTGAATATCAGCCATCTCTGTCTTTGTCTGGCTGTACTAAGGACGCAATCATAGACACGCTGTATTCACCGTGAAAAAATTATTGGACTTCGTATTCAATGGTTTACACGCTGTCCTCTAAAGTAGCATCTTCAATTAAAGAGCCTGATTACCTCGCCTGAGCTGGTGGCGTTTTAGAACAATCAATGACATTTGACTAATGCACCCAAGTAATGGGCATTGAATAAATGTGCTCCAGTCAGTCTGAGCTGTTGACAGACAAAGAGAACCTGGGTGAGATGCGTTTGCAACACCACTGCTGCCTGTGAAGGTGGAAGGAAAAGCAGGAATATGCTCAGCTTTTCATGCTCTCAGACAAGATTTCAAAAACATGGCATCTAACTCACGGCAAAGGGAGGGCATGTTTGGTGAAACAATAACTTCTACCTGCTGATACCTTCTACAGCATGATGGCAAGAGAACCACCTTTAAGTATTAAGTAATATATCATAAGTATATACAATCAGGGCTTGGCAACTAGAAAGCTATCCATCTGGCTTGAAAAATTCCTTAACTTAAAAGTTGTAAATTATTAAAATCGGCATAACGAAGCTGCTAAGATTACTCACAAGAAGTCAGGCAGTCACACATTTTAAAAAAGAATAATACTATTGTACATATAAGCCCCTGAAGAGTTTTGTTAACAGATGCTAAAAGTACCAGTAAAAACCGTTGACAATTAACAAATGCATCTGATAGAAACAAAAAGGTTGAAACAATATGGTAATCTATACTTTAAAGAATAGTTGACTTCAGTAGAGAATGAAGGAAATTTGGAAACATATAATTTAGAAACTAAATACAGGTACTTCAGTTATTTAGTTTTCTCAGGAATGGGATTTATTTTAGATAGAGAAGTTCTATTATCTTTTAATA
This sequence comes from Phocoena phocoena, assembly GCF_963924675.1. NCBI lineage: Eukaryota > Metazoa > Chordata > Mammalia > Artiodactyla > Phocoenidae > Phocoena > Phocoena phocoena. The sequence goes on along the minus strand of NC_089225.1, from coordinate 55,320,914 downwards.
CCACATCAAAGACAGGGGATGTACATGAGAAGAATGTGGGACCCAACATCAGAAGACTTGAACCTGGGCTCTGTTACTTTCCTGCTGTGTGACTCAGAACAAGTTGATTAACTTCTCTAAGCCTCAGTTTCTTTATTCATAAAAATCTCAAACAGGACAGTAACCAACTGCCACCCAGCCCTAATTGGGGGGATTAAATAACCATGTAAGAGTACCTTAGAAAGCGTCTGGAATACAGAAGCTTCTCAATGCATGTGTTTTGGATCCGAAGGACTTACCTTAGTTTTAATACACATTTGCCTTGGATGGTCATTTTATTTCAATAATATGGTCATTTCAAAATTATGTTGCAACTCCCCTTTTTAGAATTGCCTTCAGTGCCAAAAGCAATTAGTCTCCTTCTTTTTTTTTTTTTTTTTTTTTTTTTTGCGGTACGTGGGCCTCTCACTGTTGTGGCCTCTCCCGTTGCGGAGAACAGGCTCCGGACGCACAGGCTCAGCGGCCATGGCTCACGGGCCCAGCCGCTCTGCGGCATGTGGGATCTTCCCGAACTGGGGCACGAACCCGTGTCCCCTGCATCGGCAGGCGGACTCTCAACCACTGCGCCACCAGGGAAGTCCAGTCTCCTCCTTTTGTCAAAATGTATCATATCCATTTTTGTGAGGCCTTTGAAATGGGGACCTTATTGCCATTTTACAACTGAAACTGGAAGCACAGAGGGATTCAATGACTGACTGAAGGGTATAAAACAGGTCAGAATCTGAGATAAATAACCTAGATTTTTTGCCCTGCCCTTCACTACACTCCACCTAACCCTGGACTCTGTGAGGCATTTCTCCAAGTTCTTGAAAAGAAATTTCCTATGACCGCCACATTTCACTTGAGTCAGCTCTCTCACTGGCAGACGGCATGCCAATACCCATCAAGACACTCTGCTGACAGCCTTGACACCTCAAAAATCAGGGGAAATGGAAGGCAGGCGAATTCACAAGTTTGTCTCCTGAGCAACATTCTGAATCCATTCTGAAGTCACCCAAGTAAGAAAGTCTTATTCATGCCTCTCGTTCCTTCCTGATTCGCGGCGTTTCAGATCTGATACAGCCTAGTTTGATCATGATGGAGCCCTACAGACAGAAGTTACTGTCTCTTTTTTCCCCTAGCAAATATATGATTCTCTGTGAATTACAAGTGGTGAGCCACTAGCAGAGTCACATTTAAGTAGGTTATCTGAATCTGAAGGCAGCAAGTGATGTGTACTTAATTCTAATAGAATTTTTTCTTAATTTGAATAACATACAAGTCTTATACCAGATGTTAAAGTTGAGTCAAAGGTGCTATAGCTCTTTTCAAAACATTTCAGCAGTTTTGATCAAAACCTAAATATTCCCAAGCTGCTGATTCCACTAGCACAATCCCTAGGCTACATTCAGTTAGATGGCTTTCCACAGGATTTTTAATAAACTTAAATCTCAACCTATAGGATAAAACCATAAAGTCATTTTAGGAATAAGAAACAGGCATAAAGAGAAATAACCCCACACGGTTATATCCATGCCTATGGTAGCAGATCGCTGGTGATATTCGTGGTTATTCTGAAACATTCCACAGCAACTGAAATGAGGCATTAACACCTAGAATCAAATATATGGGTTTCAGAGCGTCGTTACTGTAGCTGTAGCTCATATGCCAGGTTGTGGCCTCTTCAAAACAGGAAAAAGAAAACAAATCCTGACATAAATTGATACAGACCACACGGCTGGGTAAGAGGGATAAAAAGCTTAAAGACTGAGCTGGCATTATTTTTCCCCCTCTCTCATGAGGCATAAAAGTCTCCACAAGTTGAACTGGACCCTCATTTCCAAAAAGACAAGATTGACAGCTTCTCAAAACTGGGAATTAGCCTGGCAATATGTGTATATGATATAGATATATCTGTATGGACAGATATGTACTATGTAATAGAGTACAGTGTACAGGGTCATAATGTGAAATGTATTCCTACGACGGGTTACCATATTACGGGATATGAGTTCAAAAGGCTTGAAAAGCAGTGCAGGAGGATACCCTAAATCCCTGTTTGGGGAAGCTGCAGGCAGAAGCATCGGTAATTGCACAGTGGTGCCAACGGCAGAGGGAAGTGAGGCCATAGGGAAGGAAATGGGACTGAGGAATGAGGTGACCTGAGGGTAACGCAGCACACTCCGGGTACCGGAGTTGCCAGGACTGCCCCTAGTTTGAGCTAAACACTCCCCTGTAGCGAAGAGTTCACCCTTAGGGGACCCCCAGCTATTAAGCACCTATGATTTCCTCTGCACTGTCTCCGTGAAAGGTGTCGGCGATGGCATCTGCGGCTCACATGGAAAGACGTTTTCCCTGCCCATCTCATACTTTAGGCTGCCTGAGTTCAGACTTCCAGACTTCGATTTAGGTATCAGATACAATCCCTGCCCTCCAGATGTCTACGTCAGACTGAGCGGATAAACAAGTGAACGCCCATTCAGTAACAGAAGGAAAAGCATATTAGGCTGAACTTATGCAATTACCATGTTTGGAGGTCAGAAGTGGTTGAACATCAGCCATTTTGCATGGTTTAACTTAATAAAAATCACCAAAACGCAGTAAGGGGCCAACTAGCTTAGGGATTAGAGCTTAGTTTAGAGATTGGGCTGACAACCTAAAGACTGAGGCCAATTGTTTGGAATACACTCCCTAGCCCCACATTCCACCCACAGCAATGTGGGTGAAGATATCCAAATATCAGAAACCAACTTTCCGTGATTTTCAACACAAAATCTAACATTAAGTCTCTTCAAGATTTTGGACTTCCTTTGCTTTCTACTATTTTCCTCAAAATACACAAGTATATTTCCTCAAATATACAAGTATAAAAATTACCCACAGGTAAGGAACTTGTAATGACAAGATTTCCAATATTTTCATTTTGAGGGGCTCAAAATACTACCTGTTAGTGTTTGTTTATTTATTTATTTTTAAACTCATTACTTTTCAACCAGAACACAACACAGAACTTATCGAGGCCTCCAGCTTGTTTTCTTTTCCATCATAAACTTTCTATGTGAATAGAACTCGACTGTTGATGAAGAACTTTCCCTCGTTATCTTACTTAGGCCGCTAAAAACACCATGAGGTAAGGATCGGCATTCATACTTTACCGAAAAGGAAATGAATCATTCCAGAGGCTTGCTGAGAGGGGAGGAGAGCCAGTTTTGTTTTTTAACTTAACCTTTGGCTTTCTGATTAAAATGCTGGTTGGCTTCAGACTCTGAACCACAAACACTTACTCAAGCACCTACAAGATGCAGGCCCTTGATTAGAGGTTTTTCTTGTGTTACTGTTCATCTTTTGGCAAACACCGTAGCAGGAAGTCAAGCCTTTCTGAAGTGTGCAAAAACTTAGGAGTCACAATTCAAGGTGGGTCAAAAGTAGACAGCTCGGCTTTTTAGAAAACATTGCCCGGAGAGAAGTTCTTCTCCATGTAGGCTGTTCTATGCTCTTTCAATTGTTGTTCATATTAACTACTAGAAGTAACCAATGAATTTGGTAAAGTAGCAGGATACAAAATTAATGCACAGAAATCTCTTGCATTCCTATACACTAATGATGAAGAATCTGAAAGAGAAATTTAGGAAACACTCCCATTTACCACTGCAACAAAAAGAATAAAATACCTAGGAATAAACCTACTTAAGGAGACAAAAGACCTGTATGCAGACAACTATAAGACACTGATGAAAGAAATTAAAGATGATACAGATGGAGAGATACACCATGTTCCTGGATTAGAAGAATCAACACTGTGAAAATGACTCTACTACCCAAAGCAATCTACAGATTCAATGCAAACCCTATCAAACTACCACTGGCATTTTTCACAGAACTAGAACAAAAAAATTCACAATTTGTATGGAAACACAAAAGACCCCGAATAGCCAAAGCAATCTTGAGAAAGAAAAATGGAGCTGGAGGAATCAGGCTCCCTGACTTCAGACTATACTACAAAGTTACAGTAATCAAGACAGTATGGTACTGGCACAAAAACAGAAATATAGATCAACAGAACAGGAGAGAAAGCCCAGAGATAAACCCATGCACATATGGTCACCTTATCTTTGATAAAGGAGGCAAGAGTATACGATGGAGAAAAGACAGCCTCTTCAATAAGTGGTGCTGGGGAAACTGGACAGCTACATGTAAAAGAATGAAATTAGAACACTCCCTAACACCATACACAAAAATGAACTCAAAATGGATTAAAGACCTAAATATAAGGCCAGACACTATAAAACTCTCAGAGGAAAACACAGGCAGAACACTCTATGACATAAATCACAGCAAAATCCTTTTTGACCCACCTCCTAGAGAAATGGAAATAAAAACAAAATAAACAAATGGGACCTAATGAAACTTAAAAGCTTTTTGCACAGCAAAGGAAACCATAAACAAGATGAAAAGACAACCCTCAGAATGGGAGAAAATATTTCCAAACGAAGCAACTGACAAAGGATTAATCTCCAAAATTTACAAGCAGCTCATGCAGCTCAATATCAAAAAAACAAACAACCCAACCAAAAATGGGCAGGAGACCTAAACAGACATTTCTCCAAAGAAGATATACAGATGGCCAACGAACACATGAGAGGATGCTCAACATCACTAGTCACTGGAGAAGTGCAGATCAGACTACAGTGAGGTATCACGTCACACCAGTCAGAATGGCCATCATCAAAAAAATCTACAAACAATAAATGCTGGAGAGGGAGTGGAGAAAAGGGAACCCTCTTGCACTGTTGGTGGGAATGTAAATTGATACAGCCACTGTGGAGAACAGTATGGAGGTTCCTTAAAAAAAACTACAAATAGAACTACCATACGACCCAGCAATCTCACTACTGGGCATATACCCTGAGAAAACCATAATTCAAAAAGAGTCATGTACCACAATGTTCATTGCAGCTCTGTTTACAATAGCCAGGACATGGAAGCAACCTAAGTGTCCATCATCGGATGAATGGATAAAGAAGATGTGGCACATGTATACAATGGAATATCACTCAGCCATAAAAGAAACGAAATTGAGTTATCTGTAGTGAGGTGGATGGACCTAGAGTCTGTCATACAGAGTGAAGTAAGTCAGAAAGAGAAAAACAAATACCGTATGCTAACATATATACATATGGAATCTTAAAAAAAAAAAAAGGTTCTGAAGAACGTAGGGGCATGACAGGAATAAAGATGCAGATGTAGAGGATGGACTTGAGGACATGGGGAGGGGGAAGGGTAAGCTGGGACAAAGTGAGAGAGTGGCATGGACATATATACACTACCAAATGTAAGATAAGATAGCTAGTGGGAAGCAGCCGCATAGCACAGGGAGATCAGCTCGGTGCTTTGTGTCCACCTAGAGGGGTGGGATAGGGAGGGTGAGAGGGAGACGCAAGAGGGAGGGGATATGGGGATATATGTATACGTATAGCTGATTCACTGTTATAAAGTAGAAACTGACACACCATTGTAAAGCAATTATACTCCAATAAAGATGTTAAAAAAATTGTTTTTCATATTAAAGATGGAGAAACAAGAATGAGACCTAGGTTGTGTCATGTAAATGTCCTTATAGTCTCAAGTTGAAGAAGCATTTCTGCGATTTTATAAACAAAGGATCCCAAACCTCCTGTTCCGTCTATGGTACATGACTCGGATGAAGAAAAATTTCCTTGTCCACAAAAGCTATGGACAATATAAAGTGATGATATTGAGCTCTTGTGTGAATAAAAGTGCCTTCTGAAGAGACTTTTTTGGGTCAACACTTTACCATCATCATAAATCTGTCTTACTCACTGCTCTAAAGATGTGCCGGGAATAATGCCTGGCAAACAGTAGGAGTTAATGGATGAATGGAAAAAAGCAAATGAATAACTTACAGGAACACAGGGTAACTGAGGCCAGTCCCTCCAAGACTGAGGACCATCTCAAAGAACAAAGGTTTTATAACCTCTCCTCACAGCTGAAAGAAGTTAGTTGGCTAATACTAGTTAGCCGGGCAATGCTGTGTTTGTTATGCTAAAAAATGACCAAATTAATTACAGATCTTAGTTTTATGCTATGACCTGTGGTTGACCAGGGACAGGAAAATGTGGCCTTTCTCTTATTTGAACTTAGGACCAGCTCTCAACTGTTGCATGGATTTGGAAAAATGCTTCTCCAGCCAGCTACCCTCCAATTTCTGAATACCAGAAACTGCTGTGGAGGATCACACTTAGGTCTAAAGGCAAAATGACACGCGTGAATGATTAGAGCATGGCTCCGAGTCTCTGGAAGAAGTGCCATCCACAGGATGGTCTGAAGACCACAGGACTCACTTTGCAACCTCAGTAAATTTTGCTGGAAACAGTAAGTAGTGGAGATGAGCTGCCTGTCTTTGTAGCTCAACACAGCACTCGGCTGCAGAGAGGGCTGAGGCTGCTGACGTATTTGCCCTGACACTGATATTTGGGGAAAACCTTTCCTTCTGCATGGCTCCAAATGTGGCTCAATAGAGCCTCATATTTTCACCACCACCGATTTTTAGATAGTCTTTTTGTTCTTGTTTTTAAGAGTCCAAAGCACTTCCTATGTTCCTCTTTTAGAACAGGAAAACTATAGAACCCCTACTTAGTCAAGATGGTACTGGAATTATCAACTTTGTCCTCTGAAGTAACAGGGAGGGTCAAAGTCTAACAGCTGCCTCCACGGTTTGGATCTCTGTGCAAGAGGTACACCTTTAAAGAAAGCAGGAGCACAATTAACAGGAGAGAATTATGCACATGACTCCTCCCCTCCCCCCAGCCCAAAGGTTCCTACCCCTCTGCCTGCACCCCCTAGGTTTTCTCTTATTAAAATTTAGAATGAAAAAGCAGAGACGGTCTGTGCTATCTAAAAGCAGGTTATTATTATGCAGTCTGCTCTAATTTCACAAAATGCAATACAGGACTCGTATTTTCCAGAAGCACTGGGATGTTAAAAGAAATTTAGAGTCTTCTGTGGATTGCAAATGAACCTTGAAGCAAAGGTCTTTCTTTCAGTTAAGTATTATCATTTAAGGACATGAGTTGTGTGAATAATATTGACCAAAAAACATTTAATTCATGCGTTTATTATTTCAGAGATTGGTTACTGGGATGCTTGTTTTGTTAGGTGGTCCAATAATCTGCTCATTTGATTCCAATCTGTTCACAATGCAGTTGCAAGCCTGGAGGATAAGAGCCCAACAACTGAAGCATGTCAAACCCACTCCAGTTTCTGTCACTGATTAACAGTTAAAATGTGGATTAACTTAGGTATGACATATGAATTTATGAAACATATTCCACTTTCTTTTTCTCATGAAGTTCAAATATATTCTAGATTCTTCAACCAAAATAGCTTTAAAGATGTTTAGTAAAAATGTAAAAACTTTTCTGACCCAGACTACCAGACTTCTTCCACGTCCCATGAAACCTTTCCAAAATATAGTTAGAGCTCAAAGGTTCAATACAATTTCTTAAATGTTACACCCTTTACCTTTATAGATTGGCCGGGATGGACAACAGTCTGTGCCTATTTAATCAAGATGAAACTGGACAAGGCCAATAGATTTAGTTCTCTCTCTCACCACAATTTATTATAAGATCCAACACATAGCCATATCCTCAGCCATAAATCCATTTTATTCACAAAGTGCTGAGAAATTAGAATCTTCCAATCATTTCTGGTTTTAAAGTGATATACGTACATGTGGATGATGAATCTGTTTAGATAAAGCAAAGGGGTATGTTCTTGGACCTTTGTGCTTAGGTTCAAGAGTCTTATCTCTTGGATGATTCCACGGACCACAAGTAAAACTAACTCATTTCTCTTTTACTTTCCAGTGTAGGTTAAAACACTAAAGAGTTTGTATCTCATTGACCCTGTGACATTCTGCCCCCTTCCCTCCCTGCATTGCCTCAGAATCATTCAATATTCTCCCAAGGACACAAGAAGACCTGAGGGAAACAGAAAACCAACTGAGTGCCTAAATACATTTTTAAAAAATCTAAAGCACAGAAAGTCAAAGCATCTTTTGTCTTACTGACCATTTGGGGGACAGAAAAGGCTTTTGAGTTCCAAAACTTTGGCTTAATTAGAAGGACAAATTCTATGTGGTTTATAATATAAACAATAGAGTAGGGAAGAATGTATGATTTCAGAGTTAGTGTTTCAGCCCCAAAGGAGATCAATACAACAGAATTGATGGGGGGGGGGGCATGTTTGAGGGAGGTGTTTTGGGAGAGAAGAGCAACTCGGCAAATTATTGGTGTGGGTCAGGGAAAGAGGCCCACCCCCTGACTGCTCCATTCTGGGGTCAAATCCCAGTTGAGTGAGGAGGGGATCTCTAAGCACAAATCTCTCTCTTGCTTCCTGAGTTGAGGGCTAGTGTGACCCAAGCGTGGAAGTCATTAGCATGCAAATACTAACAGAAGGCTCATGAATGGATGGAAACCACTCCCTATCCCTCCCAAAGTCAGAAAAGAACAGTGACCCCGAATATCACCTGTATTTTAATAGCACGTAAAGAAAGATAAGCCCGCAGAGATCAAGAAATAGGAGAGCACAAAGAAGTCAATGGAAAGCTCTATTTCAAGAAGCGGATGATCTCTGATGCCAAGTGCTGTAGAAAGATTAAAAAATGACAATCTCCTTCACATTCAGAACAAGTAGGTGGTAGATGGCTTTAGCTAGAGGGGTTTCCATGAAGTGGTCAGGGTAGACTTTAAATCACAGTGGGTTGAGGAGTGTTTAGAAAGGGAAGACACGGACCCAACAAATGTAGACAAGCCTTTTACGAAGTTTGGCTATAAAGGGGGAGAAAATGCTAAGAATAGATAAAAAAGTATACGGGGAAGATGAAGGTTTTGTCCTATTTTTTTATTTTAAAGATTGGAGTGGCTGGAGCCCCTGTACACTCTGATGAGAAGGATCCCCTAGTTGTGAAAAGCTCAAAGATACAGGAAATAGAGGAAACTGTACATAGGTGGAGGAATCAGAAGAGGAAAACCTCTTCTATTCTAAGCTGAGGAAAGGTAGGATGGATGAATACAAATGGACAATTTTTTTTTTGCGGTACGCAGGCCTCTCACTGTTGTGGCCTCTCCCGTTGCGGAGAACAGGCTCCGGACGCGCAGGCTCAGCGGCCACGGCTCACGGGCCCAGCTGCTCCGCGGCACGTGGGATCTTCCCGGACCAGGGCACGAACCCATGTCCCCTGCATCGGCAGGCGGCCTCTCAACCACTGAGCCACCAGGGAAGCCCAAATGGACAATTTTAATTAATATATATTAGATCACTCATATTTGCAATGCCTTCTTCCTCTCACTCAGAAAAAGGAGAATTTGTTTGCTGAACTCTTTAAGACTTGTGCTGACTGAGGTGCGAGGTGGGAGGAAAATGGCCGACACCAAGAGAGACTGGTTGCTCTACCCATGAGGGGATGAGAGAAGACAGACAGGCGTAAGATGAGGTGAACTAGCGTGGGGCAGAGGGGGAGGACAGAGGGAAAGAATAAATTGACAGCTGCCACGAGGGGCCAGACTTTGGGGGGGAAAAGGTGTACAGACAATTGTTAAAAAAATCAGGCTATGTGTTCTGAGATTAGTTCTCCTCTTCGTCTTGGTTAACTCCTTAAGAACTTTTCAGTAAAGACTCTGTCTTCCCAGGCTTTCTGGGTCAGGTTTGACTTTCACCATGTTGAACTGTCTTCAAGGCAATTGGCTTTAGTTGGGTTATGCAGGTAACAGATTTGGTGGCAGGAAATTGACATCTTGCATGGTTAAGAGGTGAGACTATCTGCTCAAAGTGCCGTGGAGAGGCGGTTTGGTCAAAGACTGGGAGAAAGTAGAAAAGTTTTCACTGAGCTGAGGGGTCCAGTGGAGACTGGAGGTCAAAAATTTACCATAGCATCCATCTGGACAGGGGTATGATCTCCTCTGGCAGTGCTTAGCAGTCTGGATGGAAGCAGGAGAAAGGACACAACTGGATTAAGGGTTGGTATCCAGCCTGGTAGGTGTCAAGATTCTAACTATCCAATACCAGAAAAGTTCATTTCTACGTATCCAATGCTATAATGACTGACCAACAGGAGTCACTCAATAGATCTTTAGTGACTGGATGAACGGGAAAACTGAAAATATTGGTAAGAAGGCGGTTGAAATATTATAGTAGGCCCTGGTCTCCACACTGAATAGGGAAGGAAGTGGAGACAAGAGGGGGCTAAACGGGTAAAACTCAAGGGGACCAAAGGTTTCTAGGAGATTTCTCAGGTCTACCAGTCACATGAGCAGCATCACCCACTCAAGAAACTTCTAAGTCTTAAAGCACCCCCTAGTGGCGGATCCAGGAAGCTATTAGGCCCAATATTTGCCTTTATGTTTTAGTCCTCGAAAGCAGCAAGTCGAAAGCAGCAAGTACATTATATACAGTCATTCCCTCAGTATCCACGGGAGATTGGTTCCAGCACACCCCAACCTCCTGCGGATACCAAACTCTGCGGATGCTTGAATCCCTTATATAAAACGGTTTAGCAGAGTCGGCCCTGTGTATCTGCGGATACGGAACCTGTATCGGAGGGCTGGCCGTATTCCTCTTTTCAATGTTCAAAACGCCCTTAATTTCCCTTCATGCAATAACTTTCTCATTCATTCTTTAAACCTGCTGTTCCTCCTCTGTTTCTGAACTTTTGCCCCAGCTACCATAGGTATCTTTCTTTCTCTCCCCCTTTTCTCTCATCCTCATTCCCTTTCCTTTTTCAATTTGTGAAAACAATCCTGGTCATAGCACATATCGTTAAAGATGAAATTCATGATATGCCTGAAATCGAGGACAAGGAAATCCTTACGTTTCAAAACCGAAGAAGTCAAAGTCTCTTACAGTCAGTGAAAATGGACACAGATTTAAAAATAGCCACAGCGCAGACCATCTTGTAACCAATCTGCGTTTCCCAAGTACTCGCATTCAAAACATTTTCCATGCTTACGGTATTGCTTATATTTTAATTAATAACATAAGTCTTTTTGCTATTAATTTTGTATCACAAATGTACATGCTTTCTACTGTAGGATGAGTTAGGCAGACTTTTGAAAAGCAGCCCAAAGATGTTTACAACATTGTTCTGATAAAGGATTTGCAAATGAGCTTTTGGACCACCTACTTGCCAGTTGGGGGTTTGGCACGATTTTAATTCCTGCTTGAATTTCCTGAAAAATCACATTAAGTTATTTAAGAAAAAACAGCTGCCAAACTTTCTGACAAGTCATAATGAATGGTTAAGTTCTGAAAGGTCAACCAGCCATCTTTTGGCTCCCATCTCCTCCTTAAAACCAAGCTATTTTGAGAATTTCCATTCCTCATGCTTTTTCTTTCCCAACCCTGACACTATTCGTATCCCCTCAGTGGCATTTTTTTTTTTTTTTTGACTCAGGAAAACTTAAATGAGTTCCAAGATTGCAGAAAAGCCTTATTATTTGATGATTGTGGGTCTTGTCTGGGAAAAACTCCAAACACAGATTTGCCATTTTAAGCAATTCCTTTGAATTCTCACTCTATTGTCAGCAATAGTCCTGTTATTATTGGTTTATTATTGATTTTTTTCTTTCCCTTTACATGAGTTAACTAGGCACTCTAATTTTCTCTTCTCTTCTTATGCTCTCTTAGTTTTTAAGTCCCTGAAGGACTGTATTGTTTTAGCTTTTTGAGTTCTGGAACACACACACACACACACACACACACACACACATCATCACACACACACACACATACACATCATACCTTGCCATTTTCACAAACCCATGACCTTTTCCCTCAGCACCATGACTATTTCTTCTTTATAATCTTCCTTCTTCTTTACCCTACTTTAATATAATCAGCTGCCACATGCTGTCAATTTTCCCTTTAAAACATATTTCGGATTCATCCTTTTCTCTGAGTTCCCACTGGCACCATGCTGTCTCAGGTCATATTCTCATTGAAGATTCCGTTACCCTCTCCTAGTCAGCTCTCCTGCCCCCTCTTCATCCTCTCCCCACACCCCCACCCATGCCCCACCACGACTCAGTCCATACGGTCAATTATCCGGCTTTTAATATTCTGTGAGGGCAGGAAAGCACCTCCTATGCATTTAGGCACACCTCTTAATTCTCACAATCCTGCGTGATAAATGTTACCTTCCTCATGTCACAAGTGAGGAAGCTGACTCTCCCAAAGGTTAAGCGTCTTGTCCCAAATCACCTAACTTGTAAGTGTTCCAGTCACTGGCCCTCAAATTTGAAGAGGGAAGAGGTGCCTGTGTCATAACAGCAAAATAAAACATGTACATAACAAAGATTTTACACTTAATCTCTTTAAAGTCAAGGAATTAGACACATGTGCAATTAGTACCATATCAAGGGCAATGGCTTTCAAGAGATAGAACTTATGCCAGAGAAGTAGAAATCCAAGTGTCTGCTCTCAAACAGTTTATAATCTAGTCGGTCAGAGTGTGTATCTAGTACATGCTAGATACACAGCATATGCTAAATAAATACCTGCTCAAGCCAGGACCAGGGAATGGAAGGAGAGTCCTTGTTATTCTCTCCTTCTGGCTTGTCATAGGATGCTTCTTAATATAAAATGATCTGACACTTCCTCCTGACCTAGTCCCAAAGAATACCAAAATACACTGTTAGGAAACAAAGACGTGGAGATTACTGGGCTGCCTTCCAACCACAGGCCTATTTATTTTTTCCTAACTACAAGATAATTATTGCTGGATATTATTATGGGATTTTTCCATACGTCCTTTAGTTAGGACAGTGATGACCCAAAGCAGCCTTTTAATGTACTCTGGTCTCCTGCCAGCTTACCTCATTCTACAACTTTGTCTTTGGTTTTTATTTTTAGGATTATTCAAAACTCCCATTGCCTAATCAACCCCTCATTTAACCACTGCTGCTGTTGACTACACACCTCGACAAAGACTCCTTGGAAAAGGTCTTTTTCACTTGTGGTGGGCTCCTTTGAAACAAGTTCTTGCTACCTTCAACATTTTGGCAAACAAGGACACGTTCAAGGAAATTGGAGGCCAAACTTGACAGAGCACTGGGTGCAGCTGCTGGCCCAGCTGTGCGATGATTCTCAACTGGTCCATCACCTCCAAAACTCAACTATTCAGCACAGCCTTCCTTAGTCCAGCACTCCTGTTGGTCTAATATATTTGGCAACAGCCATTATTTCAGAAATGAATGCTCGCGTGTATTTATAGCAAGTCACGTGCCTGCTCTATCAACAATTAAAGAGATTAGGATTCAGCAGACAAACTCCTCTAATTAGGACAAGATGGAAGACACGGTATATAGAATGCTGCAGTTTGGTCAAGGTTTATTCTTTCCTAACAAGGCTGCCATACCGCCTCTCATCACTCAAACGGCCCCTCCCTCCCTAGGGCCACCCTGCTCCCTGCATCACAGTCGCTTCCTGTGTCTGTCCCGTGGGATTTTCGGTCAGGGGATTCTGTTTGCAATGGACATTTCCAGTTGCCCCTTCCTCCCTCCCTCAAACCACACCAGAGACTCAGTGGACCGTTTTAAGGCTTGTTTTGATGTAACATGGACAGCACCACGTGGCCACTAATTTCATTCAGTTACGCCCTTCCCCTGGAGCCTTGGTGGATGTTACACGCTCACGCTTATGTAGTCTCTCCTCCGAACAAAAGCCTGAACTCAGCGTCTGGGCCATAAATTCCATCTTGCCTTGCTCCTGCCCATGCATTATTTAAGCAGTCTTCTCGGTGAAGCCGGCATGAGAAGATCCCTCTGAGTAACAATCAGCGGGCGCCTTATGCGCTGTTCTAACGGGAAATGTAGGCTATCGGAGAGAGTTCCACCCATTCACAGCCTTGATAATGAAATATGATAATCTAATTTGGTAAAAATAAACTGTGAAATCAGAGATTTGAGGCAAAAACTTTAAAGATGCAATTCAGACGAGCAATCAATGCTCATTCAGTTTCTGCACCATCTCAGCTTCCTCCCTGTGCAGATGCTTAAGTGATGCTAAATTAAATAATTGACAAATTTTTAAAACTGCTGGAAATTACCATCTGTACTTAATTTTGGAACATAAAAAGGTCCATAGAAAACACCCGTTATGATTATTTTGTCTAATAACAGATATGAAACAATACAAACATCCCAGTCATAAAAATATAATGCGTTTCGAGCAGTCTGGCTTACATATTCAAACAGTTTTTCAAAACAAAAGACCACAGGAGGAGTGAAAAGCTGGGTTACCAATACGTCTTTTCACATGAGTGGCAAAAGAACTGAGGTTTTAAGTTTAAAATCTATCCCTCTAACCCTCACCTCCCCGCAAAACAAAAACCAAAAAAACAAAACTCACCCACAGGCTTCCTATAGACAGTAATGATCACATCACTTTTTCACATTTCTCTCCCGGATAAACCCTGGGCTACACTGTCCTCTGTTCAGAACTTTATTAGGTTGGTATTCCATTTATACAAAATGAAGTCTAGGACTGTAAATAAACATGCTTGAGGCTTCCATGAAAACACAGAAAGAGAAACAAGCTCCCTGCGTGGGAACACACTGGCAAATACGTGGATAAAACAAGCTGAAACTTACACCAGACACTTCTCCCAGGTCCAGCTCGGCAGTTGCCCCTAAAGGTACATTCTAGTTTTTTTTAATCCATGTTCTGCTCTTCTCACTGATGGGACTACTCAGGCACATGGTCAAGTTGCAGTCAGCTTCTCGGTGATGTATGAGAGCTGGGTTGATTTATCTCGTCTTTCTGCAGCATATTAGCACTAATGTTCCTGCGTCTGCATCCTACCTTTCTTTAGCCGTAGCCCCGGCTTTATCATTGGTAATCTAAATTAAAGAGCCAGTGAACAGAGCAGGGTTGTTGTCCCCCACCCCTCCCTGCTTTCCATGAAACAACTGCCAGGCAGTCATTCCCGGACAAGGATTCCACTGTTTATTCTATGGAGCCTCCTCTTCAATATCCCATTGAGACTGGAAGTCAGTGGCAAAAGGAGAGGTCCGGCGAGACTGTCTTAGTTCAAATGTCTAAGTATGATTTATTCTCTAAAACAGTAGAGATGGCCTCAGGAATTCCTAGAGAAAGCTGTCACTTGCCAGTTTTTCAGCCCAGAATACAGGATTGACACTATTTACAAAAGCGAAGTAACTTGGTCCTCAACCTACTGCCCAGGGTGCAGCACACCTTTTGGTGATTTTTTCTTTCCCTAAGAAATCTCTTCTTTTCCCCACCGATGTTTATTTTACACATGCACGCTTCAGTGTTTATTTTAACGTGGAATATGAGCGCCATGATTTTAGCAAGTTGCGTACAAGAAGCATAAAATCCTACCAAAAAAACTGGAGGAAAAAAAATCAAACAAATCATTATTAACCTTGTTGTAACCGTCTATCAACAAACTAGCTGAAGCAGGAGCAAAAGGCTCTATTTAATTCAGGAGTTGTCAGTTCTTTCAAGATACATTTAAAATTTTCTTGAGCTCCACAGATCTTTGGGAAGAGGAGATATTATCATATGAAAGTTTTTAATCTCTTGAAAACACTGCTGTCTTAGCAGCATCTCAATACTTTTAACTCGGGTTTCCAATGATTACTGAAATAATACTAGGTTTGTTTTCACAGTTTAAGCAACAAAACTTTTTAACAGCTGTTGAGCAGCAGCATTTGGTGGATAACCAAGCATAATAAGTTTCATCTCTATTTTTGTGTATTTTTGTTATAACATGATTGTTTTAATAATTTTAAACATGTATATTGCATTTTTAATTTTGCTTTTGAAAATTAACAAGTTATGACATATGTATTTCCACACAGACATAATATATAGACTTGTCACTTTTTGTAGATTTAGAATATTAAAGTCTCTAATTCCTTGATATTTGCATTGCTTCAATTTTTCATTACGAAAACAATGCCTCTTGTCAGGAATTCAAAATACTCGCATTCCAGGCCCTTGCACCCCCCAACTCTGGAACCGAACTACTGTGTTCAACTCACAGCTCTGCCACTTACCAGCTGTATGACTTTAGGTAAGGTACTTAAACTTATTATAGCATGGGTGTATTCTGAATTCATCTGTAAAGTGGGATATTGAGAGTTCTGCTTCTGGTTCAATCTGGAACTTTCTGCTTCCCAGCTCTTTTCAGAATTGTAGTCAGGAGAGAGAATACTCAGGAGGGCTGCTTGAAGACTATCCAGGGTATTCTTCTAGATTGTATCCCTGGGTTAAATTTTACACACTTAGGGCTTCCCTGGTGGCGCAGTGGTTAAGAATCTGCCTGCCAACGCAGGGGACATGGGTTCGAGCCCTGGTCTGGGAAGATCCCACATGCTGTGGAGCAACTAAGCCCATGAGCCACAACTACTGAGCCTGTGAACCACAACTACCGAGCCTGTGAACCACAACTACTGAAGCCCATGTGCCCAGAGCCCGTGCTGTGCAACAAGAGAAGCCACCGCAACGAGAAGCCCGTGCACCACAACGAAGAGTAGCCCCTGCTCGCCGCAACTAGAGAAAGCCTACGCGCAGCAACCAACACCCAACGTAGCCAAAAATAAATAAATTAAAGTTAAAAAACTTTACACGTTTATATGAATTTCTACACTCTAGAACTTGTTTATATGAACTGCTCCACAAACATCCAGAGTAACGATTTAAAAGATTCAAATCTGGGCTTGTCACTCGGCTGCTTAAAACTCTGCATAGCTTCCCGTTATTCTTAGGAGGAAAGCCAAAATCTTTATCACGGCCTTCAAGGACTTAGTTTTATTTCACTCGGAAGATAAGCCCACCTTCCCAGAACTGACTGGCTGGGATTCAGAATCATCAATCAATGTAGTCTTGAACCCCTGCTCTTTACTGGCCAGTCAGCTTGAGCATGGTATCCGGGCACTGGTGTGGGATGCCGAGAGAATTCCAGAAGCAAACACATAGGCCTTTTCTTTTAGTTTGAAAGTAACATACGTGAATAAGATCTCACTATTTCACAAATCAGCTTACAAACTATGACAAAATCAGTATGAAGCAAGTCAGACTCAAAAATGCAAAGTGAAGATAAAATCAAGAGGTAAGAAGAATAAGATGAAATTAAAAATTTGATGAATGTTAACTGAAACTGACTTAGGCTAGAGGAGAAAAAGGGAAACAAATAAGAAGCAGCAGAAACTCCAAAACAAGTATTGTTCGAGCTTGGTATTCTCATGCTTCCAAGGTCTACGGCTCACATCAGCTAAATAGTCTTACACTTTTTCAAGTCAACAATCCCATGATTGCTATTGTGAGATTCTTCAATAAACAATTCCTATACTTTCATTACAATACTGTTGACATTACTCTCCTTCAAAAGTTCTCTTTATTTTAATCACTAAAACAACCATATGATAAACTTCACCAGTTTCCAAGTAAGATGACCAAGGAGCCCAACACCACAGGACCCTGAAAATATGGGATTTTTCATAACCTAAAGGTCTTAAAATAGTGTAAAACCCCAAAGACATATGAAGCATCCACTGAGTAATGAAATCTTGAGACAGTCCAGTGCATAAGGAATGGACACCACAAGGCCCCATGAGTCCCAGAGTATGTCCTATGCTTCTTGCCATTGTCCTAATAATTTATACCATTAAAACCTCCCCTTGTAAGAAATCCTAAGACTCTGGAACCAAACTACTGCGTTCAACTCACAGCTCTGCCACTTACCAGCTGTATGACCTTAGGTAAGGTACTTAAACTTATTATAGTGTGGGTGTGTTTTAAATTCATCTGTAAAGTGGGATATTAGAGAGTTCTGCTTCTGATCATGAAAGTAACACCTTCTCAGAGATAACAGTTATAAACTCCAGATAAAATATTAAAACGACAACAATATTTGAGGACATTGAAGAATGACCAAGAGCAGGCAGAAACTAAAGAGGGGTTGACACTTGGAAGAAGGGCTCTCCATAAGTTACCCTTTTTTTTTTTCTTTTTTAAACAGCTTTTCAACTAAGGGCAGGCCCAGTCAATCAGTTCTGCAGGGCAGCTATATCTCAGGTAGAAACTTGCCATCTTACTGGTTGGGAAGTCAGAGGGTAGAGTTCAGAGAGAAGAGAGCAGCTGAAAAATGAGGGAGGAAATCCAGAGAGAAGAAAGTCATAGAGGGGAAGCTCCAAATTCAATACACAAAATCTGATAAAATCTCCAAAGGATCCCAATACTTACATGTGTGGAGCAGACTTCAAGCAGCCCAGCTAAGGTGAAAAGAACTAAACAGATCCTGCTGCTATCTATCACAGGGAAGACAAATTTGGAAATTGAGTTCCATCAATAACAAATTACTTGCTAAAACAAAAAGATTAACACTGTTTAAAGGCCTATGACCAAATTCAGAAGCTCTATAACATTTCACTCACAATGTCCATGGTACATTCCAAAACGACTAGTTATGCAAAGAAATAAAAAAAAATGTAACCCATCCTCAAAAGAAATGGTAATCCATAGAGACCAACTCTGAGATGATGCAGCTATTGGAATTAGCAGACAAGGATTTTAAAGCTGTTATTATAACTGTGCTAAAGGATACTTAAAGATCTCAGCAGAGAAGGGGAAACTATAAAAAAGAACCAATTGGAAATTTGATAACTAAAAGATACAATTACTGAAAAAAAATTCACTGGATAGACCTAACAACATATTGGAAGAAAACAATAAAAAGTATCAGTGAACTCGGATGTAGAAAACAAACTTATGGTTACCAGAAGATAAGGGGGGTGGGTAGGGATAAAATGGGAGATTGGGACTGACATATACACACTACTATATATAAAATAGATAACTAATGATAACCTGCTCTATAGCACAGGGAACTCTACTCAATACTCTGTAATGTCCTACAGGGGAAAAGAATCTTAAAAGAAAAAAAAAAAGTGCAGATATATGTATATGTATAACTGATTCACTTTACTGTACACCTGAAAGTAACACAACATTGTAAATCAACTATACTCCAATAAAATTTTTAAAAATAGATTAAAATGTTCATAAAAAAAGGATCAGTGAACTTGAAAATAGAACAATATAAATTATCCAATCTGAAGAGAGAAAAAACTTTAAAAATGAACAAAACCTCACATTCTAGTATGGAATAAAATAGCGTAAGGTCTAGTATGTGTGTAATTGAAAGCCCAGAAAAATGGGAGAGGAAAGAATGGGCAAGAAAAGAAATTTTGAAGAAATAATCCAAATTTGCCAAAATCTGGTTTAAAAAATGACATAAATTTGCAAATTCAAAAAAGAAGATGTGGCACATATACACAATGGAATATTACTCAGCCTTAAAAAGAAATGAAATTGAGCTATTTGTAATGAGATGGATAGACCTAGAATCTGTCATACAGAGTGAAGTAAGTCAGAAAGAAAAAGACAAATACCGTATGCTAACACATATATATGGAATTTAAGGGAAAAAAATGTCATGAAGAACCTAGGGGTAAGATAGGAATAAAGACGCAGACCTACTGGAGAACGGACTTAAGGATATGGGGAGGGGGAAGGGTGAGTTTTGACAGGGCGAGAGAGAGTCATGGACATATACACACTAACAAACGTAGTAAGGTAGATAGCTGGGGGGAAGCAGCCGCAAGGCACAGGGATATTAGCTCGGTGCTTTGGAACAGCCTGGAAGGGTGGGATGGGGAGAGTGGGAGGGAGGGAGACGCAAGAGGGAAGACATATGGGAACATATGTATATGTATAGCTGATTCACTTTGTTGTAAAGCAGAAACTAACACACCATTGTAAAGCAATTATACCCCAATAAAGATGTTAAAAAATAAATAAATAAATAAATAAATATGTCAGTTAAAAAAAAAAAAAAAAAAAAAATCCTTGCACTCTGCAAACAGGATAAATGAGAACAAAACAAAACAAAAACTCATGCCAGAGCACATCATATTCAACCTGCTAAAATTCAAAGGTAAAATCTTGAAAGCAACTAGAGGAAAATGGCATGAACAAGAGAAAACTATACTAACTTTTCATCAAAAGTAATGGAGGCTAGAAGATAACATAATGAAAACTTTAAAGTACCAATAGGAAAAACAACTGACAAGCTAGAATTCTATATTTGGCAGAAAATATTCTTAGACAACAAAGGCTAAATGAGGCCATTTTCAGAAAAAACAAAACCTAATCACCAGCAGATTTGCACTATTGGAAATGTTGAAGAAATATTCTCCAGGATAAAGGTAAATGACATGAGATAGTTATTTGGATCTACAGAAAGGAATGAAGATCACTCAAGTGTTAAATACGTGAGTAAATATAAAACACACACACACACACACACACACTTCCTTGAAACTCTTCAAAACACATACAACTATTTAAATTAAAATTATAACACTGTATTGTCGGGTTTGTAACATAAATACATAACAACAGCACAAAGGCTGGAGGGGGCAGTAAATGGAACTCTCCCAGTTGCGATGCTCCAATGCTTGACATGAAGCACTACAGTACTAACTCTAAGTAGAATGTGAAAAATTTTTAATATATATGGTAATCCCCCAACCGACCACGAAAAATTAATACAAAGAAATTTAAAAGCCAATAGAAAAATTAAAATGGAATTCATGGCAGCCATAAATGTGCCTCGCTTAGGTCTCCCTTCCAGAAGAAACAAGCTAATGAGCTGTAAGGAGCACAGTCCGCTGACAGCATCCAAAGGCAGCACCTTTGGGATCAACTGTTTGTGAATCAAAGCCATGCTCTTCACCATTAGTCAATGACTGAACATGACAGGGATACTAGCACTTGGCCATTTCTGCCCAGTGTAAAACTGTTTACAGGCAGTCTTTGCACCAAAGCCCTCCAACAGGCTGGAAGAGACTTTCTCAAAATCAAAGCACAGTTTGAGGCTCTTTCTACCCTACCCCTCCTTTCTTCCACCCTCCCTTCACAGGTGTCAGATGCCTGCTCTCTCTCTTTTTTATCTTTTGTTGGCATTGCATCCAATAAATTTCTTGCACCTATAGTGCCATCTTGGCATCTGCTTCCTGAAGAACCAACCTAATGCAGAATTCTAAAAAATAATCCAAAATAAGGCAGGAAGGGAAGCAAGAGGAACAAAAAAGCAGATGGGACAAAGAGAAAAAGAGCAAACTGGTAAATCTAAATCCAATCATATAAACAATTATGTTAAATGTAAATGGACTAAATATTCCAATTAAAAAGAAAATTGCCAGAATGGATAAAAATTAAAACTAATCTATATGTTCTCCTTATATTTACAATACAAAGAACAGATAATTGAAAATAAAAGCATTAAAAAAAAGAGAAAGCATAAAGAAGCTCGAGTGGCTATGTTAACATCATATGAACTAGATTTCAAGGCATAGAGTATTACCAGAAATAGAGAGAGATTTTGTAATGATAAAGGAGGCAATTTACCTGGAAGAAATAAAAATAATAAATGCATAAGTGCCTAATTATAGAACATTTTGAAACAAAAATTGACAAAATTATTGAATAAATAGACAAATCCACAATCACAGTTGGAGATTTTTAAGACTGTTCTCTCAATAACTGATAGGACAACAAGATAAAAGTAATAGCAAGGACATGGAAAACCTGAACATCACCATCCAGTACACTGAGCTAATTCACATTTATAGAACACCTCCACTAACTACAGAATACACATTCTTTCCAACTGTACACAGCACATTCACCGAGACAGACAATTTGGTGTGCTATAGACAAGTCTCAACAAATTTCACAAGACTGATATTCTACAAAGTATGTGTTCTGACCATAATTCAATTAAACTCAAAGCAATAAGATATTTGGAAAATTCCAAGTATTTGGAAATTGACAACACATTTCTAAAGAACTCATTGACCAAAGAAGAAATCACAGGGGAAATACAAAACATATTTTAAAGTAAACCATAAGGAAAATGCAACGTATCAAAATTTGTGTGACACATTTAAAGCAGTGCTTAGAGGGAATCTTACAGCTTTAAACATTTATAGTAGGAAATAATAAAGGGATAAGAGCAATGATCGTAAGTTCCACCTAAGAAGCTAGAAAAAAGAGCCAACTAAATCCAAAGTAAGTAGAAGGAAGGAAATAATAATTTTTTTAAAAGAGCAGAAATTGATGAAATAGAAAAATAGAGGAAATTAAGAAAACCCAAAGTTAGTTCTTTGAAAGATTAACAAAATTGATAAATTCCTAACATGATTGATCAAGAAAAATTTTAAAAGAGAGAATACAAATGACCAGTATCAGGAATGAAAAAGAAGGCCTCTCTAGAGATCCTAATATGTTGAAAGGATAATAAGCAACTATACTAAACAACTTTGTGTCAATAAATGTGGAAACTTAGATGAAATGGACACATTTCTTGAAGAAAGAATTTACCAAAACTGACATATGAAATTAAAAATCTAGAGAAGTATATAATAGATATACTTCTCTGTATCTATTAAAGTAATTGAATATATTATCAAAATCCTTCCCATAAAGAAAACCCCAGCACAAATGATTTCATGGTGAATTCTAGAACATTTAAGGAAAAAACAATGTTACTCTAATACAAACTTTTTCAGAAAACAGAGTAGGATGCAACAGTCCCCAACTCATTTTATGAGGCCAGCATAACCCTGACACCAAAATCTAACAAAGATACTATAAGAAAACTACAGCTCAATATGGACTCCAAAATCCTTAACAAATATTAGCAAATAAACTCTAGCAATAAAGAGGATAATCAACCTGTTTTACATCATGACCAAATACAGTTTATCTCAGGAATGTAATGCAGCTTTAACACTTAAAAATCGATTATTATAATTTACTGTATTACCAGAATAAAAGAGAAAAACCATGTAGAATTTTAATACATTCAGAAAAGGCATTTGATAACGTTCAATACCAATTCATGATAAAAAAAAAAAAACAGAAGGGGATTTCCTCAATCTGCAGTTAAAATCATATTAATGGCGGCAAGTCAAATGCTTTTCCCCTAAGGTCGGTAACAAGGAAAAGATGTCCACTCTCCCCACTTCTCTTTACCCTTGTACTACAGGTCGTAAACAGTATAATAAGGCAGGAGAAATAAATAATAGGCATAAAGATTAGAAAGGAAGAAATAAGACTCCCATTGTTTGCAGATAACACAATTGTTTCTATACAAAAATCATAAGAAATCTGAAATGGGATAATAGTACCTACCTCATATAGTTGCTATAAGAATCAAATGAATTTAAATTTGAAATTCGGAACTGTGCCTGACACACAGTAAGCACTATATAAGCATTAAGTAAAATTTAAAAAATACGTCTAAATATAAAATCTGGGAGTGACAATGAGTATAGATTTATTTGTCAGAAGAGCTTAAAGAGAGCTACTTTAAGGAATAAGATGATGTTTGGTCGGGGGCCCAGGTTATGAAAGATTTCAGGGCAAATAACACTTGGGATGCCTGGAGAATGGCCAGTTCTGACATTTCTAAAATAGAAAGATGAAGTCTGTTACAGTGACACTGTCTACAGAGTTACTACTTTAATATGGGATCTATAATGTCCATACAGTTATCTAAACAAATCCAGTTGCTGTGTCTAATTAACAAATAACTTGCTGTGATCTATAAGTACTCTTATGGCAGACTATCCACGAGAGACATGTACGTAGGGAAAAAAAGGCAGTTGGCGTAATCGTATTTACAGTAGAATTTAATTTTCAGTGCATAAAAGATATGCATATATGATAACTGCATTGACATGTGCATAGAAAAATTTCTGGAAATACCCAAATAGAAGTGTTAATTAATAGTGGAGAGCTCTAGATAGTGGAGTAGAGAGGACTTTTATTTTTTACTTAATATATCTTTGGCATATTGTTTGAATTTTTAATAATATTTTTACTTTGTAATTAAAAACAAAAATCCCTTACTAAAGCAAAAAATATATCAACACTTAAAAGTCACAATGTTTAGAGTCTATTTGTTTTCTAAGTCAAATAAGATGAAAAGGATTCTTCCTTTGTGTTCTTTAAACTAAGGTAGTTTTATTTTAGTCATCAAGAGCATATTCCAGATGTTTATGCTCCTGAGATCCCTCCCAGCAGTCCCACCAAGTGGAAAGTGGAGAGAATTAAAAACCCAGGTCAGGTCAAAGGTTCAGTCTGTCTTCACTGGCAGGCTCATCAAAACAGAGAGCCCTGAGAAGGCCCCTGCGCCCCTGCGAGCCGGCTTCACCGTAATTCATGCCTTCTGACTTCTGAATCAATCCGGGAACCGGTTTCCCCTACTCCTATCCCTGGATGCGTGGAGACCACGGAGGGGAATCTGGATCAGAGACAACCCATTACCACTGGAGGCACAGAATTTTAAGCAGAATGACCTTAGAAAATGTCGAATTCATCTACAGACAACCACTTTCCAGGTAAGGAAATAGAAGTCTAGAGATGTAATTGCCCAAGGTCACAGGGTTACTAAGTGACCACAGCAGGTCAGGATAGCGTCCTTTCTGTGATGATGGAGAGAGGGTCTAAAAGGTCCTACTGATGCTGTACCAGGGGCTGTGCCTTCATGAACAGAGTATACCAGGATGCAGGCTTGACCAGGAGCGGAAGGGAGTAATCTTCCTGCCTTTATCACAGACCTTCAAACTGGAGTGCAAACATCAAAAACTGACTCTGTTATTCATTTACTCTCATTACTAGTGTTCCATAAAACGCACATACACTTTCTCTACAAATAATCCATTAGTATAAAAGGGCGAATGTTTCCTATTTGAGATGTGCCTTCTGGGCACATCATTCAGAGATGCTTTTAGTATATAACTAACACTAATGAAGGTCTCTTGTTAGAATGTTTTCCACATTTTGGTTATAGGCAATAGAAAACCCGGAGATATTTAAATTAATGCAATGTGTACTACTATGCTCTAACATATTGTTGTTGTTGTTGTTGTTTTTACAGTGGGAACTATAAATCAATTTCTAGAGTTTAAGAGGTAAACCAACGATTAGGCTGTGGAATTACTTAGAATCCATAAATCTGAGACTGATTTAATCAAACTGCCTTGCAAACCTGTCCAGAACCAGAAAGGCGCCCTTCATTCCTCTCTGCTAAGAAAAGAAAAGAAAAAAAATTCCAAAGAACAGTCATGATAGCACTCTCCAAGATAATGAGCTAAAATCCAAATTGGATATGGATAGGCACACAAGAAATCATTCTTACCTATTTATCAATATAAGTTCTCTAAAACCTCCTATAGGTGGTTATTTATTAACATTGGTTATAATATACTCAGAATAATAAAATTGTTGCCTTGATTCAACATCACATTTTCCCACTAATAACAGACAAGCTTTCCAACAAATTACTGTAAGTTCCTTGAATGCGTTAGAAATATTCCTTCACTTATACCCTCAAATCTGCAGGAATACATCTTGGGGTTAAGGAGAGGCATACCTATATTTATTGTAAGAAGCTAAAGGAGGATACATAAGTGGCAGCCCCTGGCTAGTCATGGATGCTACTCACATTTATTATATTGCCACCAGCCCCCTCTCAGACACTTCATTACTAATGATTTTCCAACACAAAAGCTTTTTAAAACTTTGATCTTTTGTGAAAAACTCAGTAGGATAATAAAAACCTTCCAGCTGAACAAACAGACTAGGGCAGAAAGACCATCTCCTTAGCATTTGCCACAGAAAGTATCATCTGCCCTGACTCCACCCTGGTGTTTCATTAAAGTGGTGTCATTCAAAGTATGCAAATGACAGTAATAATCTGAACAAACAAATGAATTAGGTGAGCCTCTATAGGCAACTTACTCCAAGGTAATTAAGAATGCTAAGTCAAATAAATTATTATTTTAAATGGCAAGTAAGCTTTAATTAAACTTGATTTCTATACTAAAATGAAACTACTAACTCAACAGAAGGGATCCAGTGTGAATTAAAAGGCAAAGTGTGGGGCTTCCCTGGTGGCGCAGTGGTTGAGAGTCCGCCTGCCGATGCAGGGGACACGGGTTCGTGCCCTGGTCCGGGAAGATCCCACATGCTGCGGAGCGGCTGGGTCCGTGAGCCATGGCCACTGAGCCTGCGCGTCCAGAGCCTGTGCTCTGCAACGGGAGAGGCCACAACAGAGAGAGGCCCGCGTACCAGAAAAAAAAAAAAAAAAAAAAAGGCAAAGTGTGCCAAGAAGGGAAAAAAAGAATGTACACTCTGACTTTTGATTCACCAGATTAGGACCAGGTAACACTGTGTTTTCACTGGAGCTAGCTCACAGAGAGGTATTTTTGTGCATGAATTTAGAATTGATATAAAGTATTTGGGCTGGGCTTCCCTGGTGGCACAGCGGTTAAGAATCCACCTGCCAATGCAGGGGACACGGGTTCGAGCCTGCGTCCAGGAAGATCCCACATGCCACGGAGCAACTAAGCCTGTGAGCCACAACTACTGAGCCCGAGTGCCACAACTACTGAAGCCCGCGCGCCTAGAACCCGTGCTCCGCAACAAGAGAATCCACCACCATAAGAAACCCATGCACTGCAATGAAGAATAGCCCCCGCTCGCTGCAACTAAAGAAAGCCCGTGTAGCAACGAAGACCCAACACAGCCATAAATAAATAAATAAAGTTCCCTTTTTAAAAATTTTTTTAAAAAGTATTTGGGGTGCCTACAGCATGAGTGAATTCTTTTTTGTTGTTTTTTTTTTTTTTGCAGTACGTGGGCCTCTCCCGTTGCAGAGCACAGGCTCCGGACGCGCAGGCCCAGCAGCCATGGCTCACGGGCCCAGCCGCTCCGCGGCATGTGGGATCTTCCTGGACCGGGGCACGAACCCGTGTCCCCTGCATCAGCAGGCGGACTCTCAACCACTGCGCCACCAGGGAAGCCCATGAACGCATTTTAAATGGTAAAGATGCTAAGCAAAATTAGAATCAACCCAAACCTAAGGTAATTTCTCTCCAACTAGCATCTCAAACTTTCTCTATCATTAAGAAAGGGAACCCAGCAGACTGTAGCCCACTAGGGATTAAGAGTCCTTCATAGGGGTTAGGGGGACACAGTGACCCATAGTAGAACCTCCACAGCTATGATAGCCACCAACCCAAAATACATGTGTATGATGGATCAAACCAATGGGCCCTAATCAATAACCATGGAAATAAAGGTGCCCATAGAGGGAGAAACATTTCCAGAGTTGTTCTGAGATGAATAAGGCTAAAACACGGTCCTATTAAAGTAGATCATACTTGCATATTTAGTCCTACAGAATAACATAATCTTAATAATTACCATCTATTTTGAAAGCATCAAGTCTTCTCTGAGACTAGAGGTATCCACGTAGCTTCCCTTTGTAATGTATTGTCCCAGTAATGTTAATGGGACTCTCACTGGACCCCACCCACCAGCCCTGGCAAGCAGTAAAGCCCTCACAGAACCACCTGTTTTCTTCTCCACATGAAGCAGCTCTCCTGTTTTAGCCTCCTGGGTCTTCCCTCTTCCACCTTCAGCCCAGAGTCCCACAGGAATACACACAACGCGTCCTGTCCCCTCCGCTCCCGGCTTTCTGGTCAGGCCGGATGACCCAGGGCAGGAGTCAAGGAGGAAGCTAAGAACAGGAGCCGGGCGGTGGCGGAACACAGCAGGGAGGGGCCTGGAGAGGCCATTCTAAGTCACTACCTCTGGCATCTAGACCCAGTCGCCCTGCCATGCAAGACCTTTTTCACACAGTTTCCCTAAATAGTCTGCCCTCAGGACGACCCTAGGGACACTGTTGAAATACTAATGGCAGTGGCAAGGAGTCGGTGTCAAGCCTGTGTTCCAAGGAGCAGGCAAAACTCCGGACTACTGTATTTTCTCCTCTGTACTTGTGCCTTCACTCTAGAGAGGTAATCGTGCAACTGCTGACTCTGCAACTGGGGAGGGAAGAACTCAGGAGACCTGAAGAGGACAATGTGTCCCTCTCCTACCTGCTCCCGCCCCTGGCCAGAATGGGATTCATTCATCCAATAACCACCGGGCACTGTTGACATGTCAGGCCCTACACTGTGCTCAGGGCACATAGCAAGACACCATTCTGTTCCCAAGCTGCCCACGTTCCACAGTCAGGTGAGACACGCGGGCAAGCAATTACAAAATAACGTGCTGGAAACGGATGGAACGGGAACATCGGAGGAGTGAGAAGGTCGGGGGAGGGAACAGAGGAAGCTGCCCGTGCGGGAACATCAGTCCCATTGGAATGTGTCTGCTCCTCTGACCCGCCAGAAGGGGAGCTATGCATGACACGCAAAGAGCTTTGTCTCTCGCATTAGAGCAAAAATTCCAAGAGTGCTGGGGCTTGGTGTGCCATGAGGGCTCAAGAAATATTTGCTGAGTGAATGAAATGATCTAAGAATTCGAATCTGCCCCTGGGACTTTTTGGACAGAATCTCGGATCTGTCCAAGCAGGAGCTCAGCGGTCATCTAATTGTCCGACCTTCTAGAATTTATAGACAAGAGACTTCTTTTAAAATGTTTGCACAGCACAGCAGAGTTGCCCAGAGGAAGTGTGCTGGGTCCATGAAATGTTTGCAGGTGAGTGGATAAAGTGTGCAGATCTAGTCAACGAACAATTATTCAGCAATAAAAAAAAAAAAAGAACTACTGACACATACTACACGATGGATGAATTTCAAAAACATGATTCTCAGGGAAAGAAGCCAGACACAGAGACCACATAGCATATGGTACCACTGATACGAAGCGTCCAGAAAAGGCAAATTTATAGAGACAGAAAGTAGACCAGTGGTTGCCTGGGGCTGAGGTGGGGTAGAACAGGATTAACTGTCACTAGGCATGAGGGTTCTTACTGGGAGGGTGAAACTGTTCTACAACTGGACTATGGTCACAGCTGTGCCACCTTGTAAAGAGACTAATTGTACAGGTGAGGTGGGTGAATTTTATGACATACAAAATATACCTCAAAGCTGTTTAAAAAGTTTTGCAAGAGGAGTAATAAGTTATACGTTTACCCTCATGCTGGTATGAGGGAGTTGCTGTGTTGCAGACAGAAACAAAGAAGCCCAGGGCTTCCCTGGTGGCGCAGTGGTTGAGAGTCCGCCTGCCGATGCGGGGGACATGGGTTCGTGTCCCGGTCTGGGAAGATCCCACATGCCGCGGAGCGGCTGGGCCCGTGAGCCATGGCCGCTGAGCCTGTGTGTCCGGAGCCTGTGCTCCGCAACGGGAGAGGCCACAACAGTGAGAGGCCCGCGTACTACAAAAAAAAAAAAAAAAAAAAAAAAGCAGCCCAGATTTGAAAGCACCCCCCATCTCCTAACCCCACCCTCAGAGCCTGCCATTCCTCTTTCTAAAAAGTCTGCTTGTAAACAGAAAGCAGATTCTTGGTTGCCGGGGCTGCTTCACGGGGACGTGGTTTCCTTACGGGGTGTTGAAAAAGTGCTGGAACTAGATAGTGGTGACGGTTGCAAAACATTATAAATGTACTTACTGCCACTGAATGGTACCCTTCAAATGGTTAAAGTGGTAGATTTCATGGTATGTGTATCTTACCACAATTTTTTAAGTCTACTTCTTCTTTTTAAAAAGGCCATGTTTGAGGAACATTTTCACATCTCCCTTTCCTCTGCCAAATCCATTCCCCAGTAGCCACAGAGGGGCCAGCTCCTGTCCCCAGACACCTCATATCGGGATGTCTTAGTCCAGGTGACAGTGTAACTAAGCAACTTGTTTGCTGCATGCCCTCATCACCTTTCCCCGGCTTGGCAAACGTCAGACATTAATGAAAAGAAATCTGGGCTTGGTTTGCGGGTTAATCCTGCCCACTTGAAACTGGCTGGCTTCGTTCAAAACAACACACAAAGGGACGTTCCCAAAGCTGTCAGGCCATCTCTTGAAGGGTTGCTACTTGGCTCCCTGGCAGCACAGAGGGGCGGCGACGCCTCCTGGCACGGATTTAGCCGCAGCGTATGATGAAACGCTTGCTGCTCGGTCAGAAATTCTGCAGGTTCACAAAGCTCTAGAACTCCCTGCTTCTACAGGATCCAAAAGCAGCGCCAGACTGGCCTGGAATCACTCCCATATGGTTCCTACTGCAAATGTCCTAGGTCACTGGGAGCAGTGATGATTCCTGGATTACTTCTTTCACCAATATCACTGGCTTCAGTATTCCTATCAGACAATCTGTAAGGTGGGTTAAAATATTCTTTCCTTCTTCCCCAACAAGACAACAGCTGCTAAAGCATTTAGCCCAAGGATTTAGAGCTAGAACCAGGATCTAAATGTGCTCGGGGTTCATAGATTTGATTGGTGTACATAGGAAGTAAGAATTATCAGCTGTAAAGGATTTTCTACCTCAAAGACGACATCAAACTGATACTCTCACTTTGGAATTGCTTAAAATATGCCTGGTATAGAATGAACTAGGAAATAAAAAAAAAAAAAAACCTTCGGGTTTCCAACTGTGAAACGGTACTTGGAGAGCAAGTGCTAAATGCCAAACGTCTAAAAGCCCTCCTCCGAGGAAATACTTCCTTACTGCCAGCCAAAAATCACAGGGACACACTGGGGCTGAATTTTTAAATTGTGTTTTTTAGACACTGGATAATTTTCTGACCATTAAAGACAATCACAGCCAAACCTAACAATAAAAGTAATTGAATCTCATGCTCGAGAAGCACACAGCTGATTCACGGTGAGGTGTAGGAGAGGAAGGGGGCAGGAAGTCCAGGAGCGATTTTCCCTCCGCGTAAAGCAGAGCCTGCCTTCACAGTGGAGAAGCCCGGGATGGAAGCGTGCTTTTACTTCCCGACTGCCCTGTTCTCTAGGGCCCACGCTCCCAGGTGGCACCTGAAAACCATCAACAGGTGTTAGAGGTTTAACCCGGCCTCTGACCCAGGTCTCACAGGCCCAGCTTAGGACATTGAGATGAGGTTTCCAAGAGAGGACAGGGTGAGGCCACATCCATTCTGCCCTTGGGAGACTGTGCCTGTTCCGAGTCTCCCAGGGCACCGGGCGCACACGGGGCACCCAGACTTTCCCGGTGGTGCTCAATGACCAACAGTAAAATACAGCCTAACCTGGGGAATGTGTAAGAAAGTTTTTGCCCTGCATTTACACCAATTGCATTCAACCTTAAAGATACCACACTGACCCGACTTCGAAGGATTTACAAGCTAATGGCAAAACTACTAGCAGCTGTGGGAGATAAGCTCACCAACCACTTGGTGTCAGAGCAAGGTCTATTTCTGCAAACATTTCATGCGTACAGCTTTTGAGATTGAGTTGGCGGTCACAGAGAAGGTCTGCGTGGATTGGCCTTTACAGAAAAGAGACCCTCATGTGGGAGCCTTGGGTAGCTTAATTTTCTGAGCATCTGTATTCTCAACTATAAAATGGGAATTCAGGGCCACAATCTCAAACACATGAGATGCCTGCAATGGCATATATTCACAATAAGTGGGATAAAGAGAGACTATAAATAGCCTCCTGTCCTTAAGAGTAGAGTCTACATTTCTTCCTAGCTCAAAAGAGTGACATCATCCCTGTCTTATTCTTTTTCCCTTACTCCTCTTATCCAATTATTTGTTCACATCCTATATTTCCTGACAATGCCTCTCAAACCTGTCGCCTTTTCCGAGTCTATATTCACCCCAGCAAGGCCATATCATGGCATGCGAGACCACTGTCATAAATTCCTAGTTCAGGTGCAGCCTCCCCAAACCGTCCTGCGCTCTTCAGTCAGGTCATTCTCATTCATAATCACTGTGCTGACATCAAAACTCTAGAGACAAGGCAGTGTCCACGGGACCAAGTCCAGACTCCTGGGCTTAGAGTCCTGCCCATTTTCCCACGTCCCCATCCACAGATTCTCTGCTCCACCCAAACATTTGATTCCTCAAATGCCTTTAACTTTACCACCTCTGCAACCTCACCCCTACAATCCCATGGCCCGGGGGCAGAGTGTGTTCTACAAAACGGTCACAACAGTATCTCCCACCCCATCTGCTCTTCCCACACTGTGACTTTAATGTGTCAAAGGTTGCGTCTAGGGCTTCCCTGGTGGCTCAGTGGTTGAGAATCTGCCTGCCAATGCAGGGGAAACGGGTTCGAGCCCTGGTCTGGGAAGCTCCCACATGCCGCGGAGCAACTGGGCCCATGAGCCACACCTACTGAGCCTGCGCGTCTGGAGCCTGTGCTCCGCAAAAAGAGAGGCCGCGACAGTGAGAAGCCCGCGCACCGCGATGAAGAGTGGCCCCCGCTTGCCACAACTAGAGAAAGCCCTCGCACAGAAACGAAGACCCAACACAGCCAAAAATAAAAATAAATAAACTAAAAAGAAGGCTCAACATTAAAAAAAAAAAAAAAGGTTGCGTCTATATTCCCTCCCCTTGAATCTGGGTGCACTTGTTACTATGACCAAAGTGGCAATGGATGACTCACAAGGTAGGTCATAAAACGGAAGGCACTTCTGCCTGGCTCTCTTGGGACACTAGCTCTCGTTACCCAGCCTCCATGCTAAGAGGGAGCCAAGCAGCCACGTGGAAAGGCCGTGTGTAGGTGCTCTGGTCACTCGCTCCAGCTCATCCCAGCTGACAGCCGGCATCAGCTGACAGACATGCAGCCTTCGGTTGATTCCAGCCCCCAGCCATCCTCTGAGCTGCCCCAGATGATCCTAAGCAGACTGGAGACAAGCTCTTCTCTCCCATCCCCCTGCCCCAATCCCCACTATGCTCGGTCCAAATTGCAGATTCATGAGCAAAAGAAAAGAGTATGGTTGTTTTAAGTGACTACATTGGAGTGCTTTCTTGTGTAGCAATACGTAACTGGAATAGACTAAAACGCCCTCCCCTTCTTTTTGGCTGTCTCAAATCCTCCCTGGCTTTCAGAAGCTTAGTACAGATCTCATCTCCTTCCTGATGTTAAGTGATTTCTGTCCCTCTCTTGTTTGAAGCCTGAATAGCACTCAATAAAGACCTACCATAATGGACCATAATCTCCTTAAGAGAGAAGGCCATGCCTATGTTTTCTTGGGAACCATTTCCTATCATCTCTCAGAATATCTTACAATAACAGATAGTCTATATAAACACTATGTGGATAATTAATTTTCTAGCCTCCAGAGTAAAATGCACACAGTAGGTACTTAATACATGATACACACTATGACAAGTGTTTAATACAAAAAAAATGGGAAAAGAAAAACAATAAAAAATAGTTTTTAAATGGAGGATCAGGTAGTTGTAGGAAATTCAAACCTTTCAAGTCTTCAAACTGCCTTTCTACTGAGTAAAGTAGATGCTTTATAAATTAACAGTTTTAAGTTCAGGAGCGTGTGTGTTTTCAGCCAAACATTATGTAGATTTGGATGTCTCTTTGGGAACTGTTCCTTTGTTAATAAATGCTAAATGGGCATTTTGAGAAGTGGTAGTAACCATCCATGTTCTATGGTTCTGTAATTTACTCAAGGATAATTAGAGCACGGGAGGGTTTAGAAATAGGCAGAATGTTTCCTGTCGAATAACCATCTGTGTCAGGACCTCTTAAACTGGGGATCATGAACACTCGATGGTTGTCACTGGATGGGCTTCATGAAGTTCATGCCCAAAATTTTGTGTATATTTGCATTCTTCTAAGGAGAGGGTCCACAACTCTCATCAGATTCTTAATAGTTGCAGAAACGTAGTTAATTCTATGTTTTACCTTATCACATTTGCTTTTAACTCTTATTCAAAGATTCTGCTAAAGGGGGAGCCCTGGGCAAGCAATGGGGAAACACCAAGGCCGGTTTGGCTCTGACACTGCCTCGCATGGTGGCCTTGGGGAAATCCTTATAAGCACTTTAAATCTGCTTCTGGATCTACCTCTCAACTGTAAAAACAGGTAGAAGCACTAGAGCTACCAAAACATCTCAAGAGAGTTTCCCTGAGAAAGGCCTGAAGAGGAAGGAGAAGGCTGCTTCATTTGGTGTTTTTCCATTGGCTATTCTTTACTATGAAAGAACAATAATATTAATTTTGGTAAAATATACATCTGTATTTACAATTGTTTATTTAATAAATATTAAGAGCCTATGATGTGACAGCCACTGGTTATGAACTTTCCACTCAGTCCTTGAAGACTTGGCAATTACTGAGTAGACCACCCCAACACTGCACAGAAGTCAAGAAGATAAAGTGGACCATAAAAATATAAAAAGCTAATCGCACAGAGGACCAAAAAATCAAGGGATTCATCATTAAGTGGGTAGAATAGAGATCACGCAAGAGATGAGGTAGAAACAGTACTACGGACCAGGTTGATTTGGCTGACCTGTCCTACCAGCTGGGTGTCCACTTGTTTCTCCGCCTTCCAGAATTGCATGCTCAGTTAAGAGAACAGCTTTCCTCCTTAGAGGAAACTCTTTCTTTAAAGACATAGAAGTAGCTACTCTCCTTCTCAGAACCTCTGAACCAGCTCTCATAGGAATAGAGAGTCAGAAACAAAAAGCAAGCAAACACAGACACTTAATGGAACGGAAGACATATGATGAGTAATTTGGACCCAAGGATAATCTGAACATAATTCTCCTCATGCTCAAGGGTTTCAATGCGGGAAGTAAGATTTTACAAAAGCTTTGAATTACAGATAAAACACAAGACAAAGTCCTAAAAAAACACCCAACAGGTTGTCAACACTTAAGAGGATGAAAAATATGACATTGATTATGCCATCATTTCTTGGTCCCCTTAATGTTAGTATTTTTTAACTTTTACATTAATACTTATTACTAACTAACTACATACATATGACTTAACCTCTTGAATTAGACAGTCACCTTCTTGGGCCCAACGCCCATATGTTATATTTTTTGCATGTCATTTGAATGATGATGTGCCCCTACTAAATATCCAATAAATATTCTATGAATGAGTAAATAAAGTTTCTTCCTAAAGCCTAAAATGTTGGTAAACTCAGTGACCTGGCTTTCTAAGGAAGCTGAATCATTTCTTCTAACTTACCACAATTAACATCCGCAATGTATTTCCTTCATTAAAAGTAAAAGTATAAATGGAGATACTCAGTTTGTTGCTGATAATTTGAGGTACGACATGGAGCTCTACACGAGAAGGGGCTTTCTTCTGCTGGGTGTGTGGGGATCAGGTTAAAGGTTAGGAGATAATCTTATTTATGGCCCACGTTTGAAAACTGTGGTTAATTTGTGCTTAAGAAAAAATAAGCGCAGTAAAGAACAACATATGGTACAAGTAAATTGGGTTTGGTTTTCCTCCTGACCTCCCCCATGAGTGCGTGTCTGGTGTACTGTGTATACCATACCTTTCTGGGCTTTAGATAAATTCGCACATGTGTGAACAAAACGTCTAGGGCAGAGAAAGTACTTGGGGTGCACAGTTTCTTCAAATTGTATCAAAAATGTATATATAAAGTCTTCTGGAATCACCTCCAGAACAAGGGAGACCCTACAATAAAAAAACATATCTATGGGGTAAAAAGAACTAAACATGGTACTCATCACCAGTATGCTCAGAAAGATCTTAAGGTTATTTAATATCTTCACTTTATACCACACATGAGATTCCTTAGACAAAACTGCCTCTGGATTCTTTCTTTTGGTCATAAATCAAATATCCAAAAGCTGATGTATAATAGTATATTACTTCATTTTCTCTAAGTCAATCACTTTAGAAGGAAAACAAAATGCAGGGCAAAAGAAGGTGGGAAATGGTAGATTATCTTTCACCCTAATTTCCCAGTGCATTTAGAGGTTGGATTATTTGATCATCTTGGTACCATGGACCATTACCAGGACTTTGATCTCCCTACAAAGTGGGCGGAGAATGAAACGGGGAAGAAATTTTTGAGGAGGATGGTCTTTCACATCATGATTTGTACAGAGAAATAAACACATCTCATCTCTCAGGAAACCAGAGGGAAGACCCTCCAATGATATGTATGTAGGAAATAATATGTGATAGCATGAAAGGCTATTAAAAACAGCCATCTTGTGTACAAAGTGTTCTTTTCTTAAGTACCTCTTGATTTTTCACCTCAGGGTCTTAGAAGAAGCCTGACCGGCACAGTAGGTGCTTCATGTTTGTTGAATTTAACTCGCTGCTAGAGATCCCAACTTCTTCATAAATGTCAGTGAGAATGAAACACTACACCGCATTTGGGCTGCTGCCCTCCAAGTAAATATAAGTATTTTTCTCACGTATATTGCATTCAAGCGGATGGAAACTGGCGGGGTTTTTTGGTTGGTTTATTTGGTTATCAGTTTGTCTATTTGGTTGCTTGGCTGGGTTGTTGCTGATATTGCTTTATCACAGGACAGCGAGAGAGACACAATGTGGTACAAAATCATGAGGTTTAAAGTCAGATAAAGTCAGAAAAGACTGAATGCTAACTCCTTCACTTTACTAGCCATCCAACCGTGGGCAAGTTCCTTAATCTCTCCAAGTCTCAGATTTCTTACTTATAAAATGGGTTAATAATCCTTACTGGCCAGGGTTATGAGGAGGATTAAATGAGACAATATATATATGGTGCCTACTTAGCATAATGACAAACCCACAGTAAGCATTAGGCATGTAGCTAATCTTATGTTTATTATTATCACCTCATTAAGTCATAGTTAGAATTAAACAAAATAATATATAGAGCACTTACCATGGTTCTTGACATATAATTAATGCTAATGTTCATGTTCTAGAAGGACACAGTTTAACACACGATATGAACCATCTTCCTTTCATACCCCATGGGGTTTTCACATGACCGTTCTCTTGGCCACATGTTTTGTGCCATTGAGCACGTATAGGTCTATTTCGGGCATATATCAAACACTTGATGAATCTCTCACTCGGATTTAACTCTAAAAATGCTTCCCAGTTGCCAGAAATCACAAGATATAGAAAAAAAACATCAGAATGTTCAGATCAGGAATAAGAATGCTGGTAAACGTTACTACTTCGATGTGACACTTCTGGATGTTGAAAGCACTAGCATCAAAGATGCTCCCATGTAGCCATGAGCTATTTCCAGCCCTTCTCGCATTTCCTGGCTCTACCTGGATGAGATATGTGCACGTGAAAGCAATCTGTCATTCATGCCACTCAAATAATTATGGCCTAAGTGATCTCCTGTGTCACATCCTCAAGTCTCTTCACGTGACTCATCATTCAGCTGGAGAGCAGGAAGCGCTCCATTTGGGGGAGGAAATCAAAAGGATGCCATGCCTCAGGACAATACCCGTCCTACCCAAGCAGTGTTATTATTCTCAACTACCAGGCAACGCCCAAACAGAGCATGTTTAATCACACCATCAGAAAGGAAGATCGGGGCTGTGAGCTTACATTAGTGTCTCACATCTGAGACATCATGTAACAAAGAGCTACAACCAAGGGCCTGTTCCACCGACCCCATAACCCAGGTGACTTCTGGTGGTTTTGAAGCACCAAAGCTCCAACCTCAAAGCACAGAGACCTAATCCCCCTTCAGCTTATTCTGTCATATCTCTTGGGAGTGATAGTCATTGGTGTAGAACTCAGTGTAGGTAGGCAGAAGTGCGTGTGTTTTGCACATATTTATGCAGACATACATGTCCACACATGAGAAGTTTGGAGGCACCCAAAGAAAGCTACTGTGAAAAGTTTTGTTGCCAAGATTGTTTGCTATTTATCAATTTGCATTTTTCAAATAAGCCGAGTCTACCCCCAGATGTGACATCTTTTCTTTGCACGGAGAGTATATTGCCATTACTATGGGTCAGGAGCTACCCCACCTTCCACTTCTATTCAGAAGGTCTGGAATGGCAAGATCACCCTCACTCAAGGTCAGAGTTTGGAAGAAAGATGCTCAATCTCATCCTCTTTCCAGCTGTAGAGCCACATTCTAATCTGAAAATGAAAACCTCAGAGCAATGAAAACCTGGCTAGCCTTAGCTCTTTCATGACCCCAATCTTCCACTGCCACTGAGAATTTGACTTTTGAACAGGAAATGGATAACGGTTAAGAGATATTATTATTAAAGAATTGTGTGGGTCTTTAAAGCAATTTATCATTGTATATTTATTTATGTATCAATAAGGGTAAGAGATCAATTTATCATAAACACTTAGAATGTATTCTAATGATTTATACTCATAAAGCATATTTAATATCAAGTTATATGTCTAAAGTTGTTATCATTTAATGAAATTCTTTCACTCAGGGTTTACCTATGGGCTAGACACTCAGACACTCTTAACAATACAAGCTATGTTTTATCTCATTATATAGGTGAGAAAACTGGGGTGCAAACCTCTGGCTCAATATCACACAGCCAGGAAGCGGTAAAATCTCATTTGACCCTAGTCTGTCTGACACCCAGGCCATGTGTTTTCCACCCGAGAAGCTGCCCCCTTCTATTCATTTATGAACTTGCATATTAGGATGGGACACGTCTGCAGCTTGAGGAACAACGTAGCGATGATATTCTATAAATCACTTCGGCAACACATCACTAATCCAGGTCTCTTGTGCAGATCTCCTAATCAATCTGAACGCAACGAAGGGCTGCGCATAAGTCACCTAAGCCACCCAAACAAATGCGACATTTATTTCATACGTCACAGCTGGTAGATGGCACAGCTGTGAGTGTGCACAACGTACTTCTTCGGGTTGATTACCCTTGCTTGAGACGCCATGCTAAAAAGGGTGGCCCTATGGTTCCCCAACCTCTGTCAGAGAAAAAGCACTAGGGGAAGGCGAGAGGGGGTTTCCAGTAACAAGGATATTGACTTCAGTAAACACTCAGAGCTAGCAATTTGGAGCAAGGGGGAAAACAGAAAAACAATAGAATTCCATAACACATCGGTGCCATTCCGGGTGGTGGTAAAAACTCCTACTCAGCTCAGAAGCCTCTGATGGAGTAAAGTCACAAACTCCTAAGGATGACATAGTCATTCTGTTTGGTAAAATATGAAATTTTGTTTTCCTCTAAGAAAAAATGGAAGTAGAACATAAATTTACAAGAATTACTTTCAAAGATATTTATGTTTAAAGGAAGGATATTTCCCTTTACTGAAAACCAATCTTTTGAAGAGTTTCTCAATTCCCATAGAGGTTAAAAGCTGTTTGGATTTTTTGTTTGTTTTACAAATAAACATTTATTCATAGGGGGATTACTGTACATTTAAAAAGGTTTCCAAGCTTTTCTGGAAGGGGATCTCAGTAACTTCTGTTGGCCTGTTTACCAGCACCTTTCACCACCACGTTAGCATTAGTCTCCAAATCAAGTGTTTAATTGAGTAGTTCTCTTCCTCCACCTTCATAATGTACACCTGTCTTTTCTTTTCTTTTTGTCTGGCCGCACCACGTGGCATGTGGGCTCTTAGTTCCTCAAACGGGGATCGAACCTGTGCCCCCAGCAGTGGAAGCGTGGAGTCTTAACCACTGGACCACCAGGGAAGTCCCTATACACCCTGTCTTAAACACTCCTTCCTCTGAGGTTTTTGAAGCTGCCTCTGCTGTCTTCCACACATGGTTCGATCCTGGTTTTCTAGAACCACTGATGGGCAATGCATTGAGCACCTGGAAATGATCAGGTCCAGACACGAAAGTAGAATTACTTCAACTCTTTACCCAGGATTTTTAGCTTCAACCCTACCAAGACAATCCCACAACAAGTATCTGATCTGTAAAGAGAACGAGGGACCTTGTACAGAACGCCTATCGTTGATCTGGCCAAGAAAAACAGCATGTGATATAATTTTAAAATGCATTCTTCCCTTTAGTTTTCCCCAAATAGATAAGGATGAATTACTGCTGGGAACTGTGTTTTGCAGCCAACAGATCCAGCAGCTAACTAACTAACTTGGGATTAGCTTCCTGAAGGAGCATCTCACTGGTAGCAAAAGGATAAAAACAACACTAACTGGATGAACTAATTTCCAGAAGTGGTAGACGACAAAATGCCTTTTAAAAAGTTTTGCTTTATAGTAATATGTCTTTAGGGATGTGTAACTGGGGCACAGTTCAAGGGAAAGAGGTTAGAGGAAAAAAATTAATGAATGAAATGTCTTGAGGAAGAAAAACATAAAGCAAGTCAGGAAATGTTTTTCCCGTCGTAAATGCCTGGTCACAAAATATATCTCAAACAAAAACTTGGAAAAGCTATTTTAACACATCTAGCAGAAAAGGAGACATTAATTTACAAAGAGCTCTTACAATCTTAACTGTAAATACAACCCAACAGACTACTAGACAAAGGATATGAACCAGCCACTCAGATTAAAAAAAAAAAAAAATACAACTGCCAAGGAGTATTTTAAAAGATGCTTTCTCTCACTCATGATTAAGGAAACAAAATAATAATAAGACCCCTTCTTTCTCCCCAGCAAACTTTTTAAACCTTGAAATTAGTGTTGAAGAAATGGTACACAGTATACTCATACACTGAGGAGAGTACAAACTAGTGCAGACTTTCTGGAGTGTAATGAGAAAATATTCACCAGATTTTAAATTTCACATAATGTCCATATAATTCCATAGGTAAGAATTTACTCCACAAAAGTACATCCAGCTATACGTACAAGAATGTTCGTATACACAGACATTGCTGCACTGTTTATGAGAACAAAAACCAAAATAACTGTCTGTCAGTAGGGTAATAGGTTGAATAACGATAGCAATCCAGCCAATGGAAAACTCTGTAGCATAACGTGGTTCATCTGAATGGACTGAGGCAGAGGGGTCTCTCAGTGGAAAAAAGCAAGATACAACATGAACGATGTAATCCCATTTATGGACGTATACAAGTTTAAATGTTTTTAATGTACATGCCCTTATATCTTTATTGCTCATTACAAACCACGGCCAAACTTAAAATGGCTTAAAACAATGACTATTATTTCTCATAATTCTGTTGGGCTCCCTGGGCAGTTCTGTTGGCATCACCTGAGCTTACTCAAGTGGCTGCTGTCGGCGGGGCGGGGCTATGGACTCACTTCTCATTTCGGCCTCAGCTGGTGAGGCTGAGACCACTGGGATGGACCACATCGTTCTTCGTCTTGGGCATCTCTGCACAGTGGAGGAAGCACTCCCAGGGCACGAGAATGAAACTACAGGGCCTCTCCAGGCCGACGCGGAAGTCACACCACTCCCATAGCTCTCGCGCTCGGTCAGAGCCTGTCTTCTTGAAGCCAAGGCCAGTCTGGCTTCAAGAAGAGGAAAGCAGCCTCCACCTCTTGATTGCAAAAGCTGCAAAGAACTTGCGGTCATATTTAATCTACCACTTTACGCGCACGTATCTACCTATCCATACCTATATCTGCCTATCTATAGCTATGTCCATCGTTAAGTAGCAGCTGAAATGTTAGTGAAGAAACAAGATAATTTCCTCTGGTAAGAGGAGCTGGGAGTGTGAGTGGGGACGGAAAAGGAAGAGGCTTACTTTCTGTTGCATGCATTCCTACGCTCAGGGCTGGCTCCATGGGCATGAGACTTTTAAGGAGGCACAGGGCCCATGCTCAGGCTCTGGAAAGCTTAATGCTCTGCTGTCACCATCTTGAAGTTCTTAATAATTTTATCTTTGAACGTGTGTTTTGCGAGTCCAGTGGGACAGTGGTGCATGAGCAAAGGAGACGGTGCAATATGCACGTCTCCTGCTCCCTGAGGTCCTGTTTTACATCCAGCATTCCCCATGCCTCCTGAGGACAGAATCAGGGTGGACTCACGATGCCTGGGAGTTCAACATGACTCAAAGCAAGTACAGGGTAAGCAAGTTACATCTTCCAATGAGTAAATCCTGGCGCTGACAGCCCAAGTTCCCATTTTCTGTTCTAACCAGAGCTTGCTCTAAACACAGTTAAGAATGCAGTGGCACTGACAAAGGAACGCTATCATATCCTTTCTTATTCACGTTACTTCCCTGTATTAGCCAATCACGCTGAAAATAAGTACGAAGAGAAAGGAAAGCTAGGGCAACCCACAGTCCTCTTCCTTTAAGTCTTTCCTTACTCACCTGTAAGCTGAAGAGGGAGAGTGTTGGGTAGGTGTGTGCACCAAGAACTAAAGAAATAAAAACAGCTGAATCAGCTTTGTGCACGGTTTCTACTCTCCTGGTAAAAAAGATGAAACGCATATGCATGTACAAGCTAGGAAATACAAATTATGTCATTTCAGTGATTCCACATACAAGTTAAATATTCTTACGTTTGCATCTAAAACTGACATTGCACCACAGAAAGATAAAGAGTAAACCTGTGCTAATAATTTTTATTTTTTCTTAACTTAGAACATTAAATAGCAAATAAGAAACATGATGAGTTCAGATAGAGAAAGAAGAAGAAAGGAAAAAGCTTTTATATTTTAGCACCATTAATGACATTTTTTCCCCTCTGGGGAAAGGAACCTTACATTTTTATTTTGCACTGGGCCCTAAAAATTATGTAGTCGGCCTTGACCGTACTGTTCGAATTTGCATACGTGTCCTACTTTTATATATTTAAAAAATAGGTTGTTTTTTTTTTAACAATACCCCTCACTTGTTTCACATTCAGATCTTCATAGATCCATCCAAAAAATAAGATCCAAGGAACTAGCAGCTGAAAAAAAAACAGGTACCCAAATGAATAAACACTTTTAATAAAAACAAAGGCCATATTTCATATTATTCCTACTCTCCTTTTCTTTTGTGGGCAAAACACTCCCTGATTTATAGCACTGGGACCATCGTCAGCACAGTGAAATTAAGCAAGAATATGTCAGATTTAAAAACCCAAACCCAATTTTATGAACTCAATTCATGACAGCGGCACTGTCAACATAAATATTTATTCTCTCAAGGGCCACGGATGCAAGGTCATCTACACCACAAGGGATGCTTGCCTCCATTGGTACATATACATCAACTCAGGAAATGCAGAGGATAGAGATTTACAGAAATAACTGCTTATAAAATTAATGCCGAAAGAATTTCCCATGTTTTATTTACTAGCATGATATCAGTGTGGTATCCCGTAGTCATAATAACTAAACATCTCTATTCAAATTGAAAGAAGTATTTTTATACTTCTTATACTTTTAACATTACTAAGCATGTATATTAGTTTGAATTTTCAATAAACGCATCATTTCTTAATACCTAAAAAGTAAAATTATACCACAAAGACATGCTTGGTTAAAATTTTCTATCTGAACCATAGTTGCATTTTGCAATAATGTTCTCAAATTTAAAAGAGAAGACAATGCCATAGGAGGTTCAAGTCGTTAGAATGTAGTGAAATAGTAAAGCAAAAGGAGAAAGTAAACTGAAACCCTGGGAGGTACTTTAGGGTCAATTTGTGTAAAGACTGCTATTCAAAATATCTTGATACATATAGAAATTTTAAAACTTGTTTTTCTTTCTTTCTTAAAGGCTTGAGAAGAAGAGTCAAATATCAGCTTTACAAGTCTTGCCCAATAACCAATCAAAGAAAACACTCTGCATAAAATATTCTACAGAAGATGCCCCCAAATAGGGGGTTGCTACTGGAGAAGAGAGCTGTGGTTGGGGGCAGGGGTGGAAGAACAATATACTTTTTATTATATATACCCTGTCCTAATTTTAGAATTTTTTTTTTTACCAAATGCATGCATCACCTAGTCTCAATAAATTAAATTTCTCTAAAATAACAAAATAAGACAGTTTTTGCTTTGCATAATGGGCCATGCTATAGCTAATTTTTAAAAGTACCACTGTCTGACCCTCAGAACGGGAGAAGATATTTGCAAATGAAGCAACTGACAAGGGATTAATTTCCAATATGTACAAACAGCTCATGCAGCTCAATATCAAAAAACAAAAAACCCAATCAAAAAATGGGCAGAAAATCTAAATAGACATATCTCCAAAGAAGACTACAGATGCCCAAAAAGCACATGAAGACATGCTCAACATCACTAATTATCAGAGAAATGTAAATCAAAACTACAATGAAGTATCACCTCACACAGGTCAGAATGGCCATAATCAAAAAATCTACAAACAATAAATGCTGGAGAGGGTGTGGAGAAAAGGGAACCCTCCTGCACTGTTGATGGGAATGTAAATTGGTATGGCCACTATGGAGAACAGTATAGAGGTTCCTTAAAAAACTAAAAATAGAACTACCATATGAGCCAGCAATCCCACTCCTAGGCATATATCCAGAAAAAACATAATTCCAAAAGATACATGCACCCCAATGTTCACTGCAGCACTATTTACAATAGCCAGGACATGGAAGCAACCTAAATGCCCATCAACAGAGGAATGGATAAAGAAAATGTGGCACATATATACAATGGAATATTACTCAGCCATAAAAAAGAACAAAATAATGCCATTTGCAGCAACATTGATGGACCTAGAGATTGTCATAATTAGTGAAGTCAGACATGGAAAGACAGATATCATGTGATATCACTTACATGTGGAATCTAAAAAAAGGGTACAAATGAACTTATTTACAAAACAGAAGTAGAGTCACAGATGCAGAAAACAAGCCTATGGTTACCAGGGGATAACGGGGGTGGGGGAGGGATAAATTGGGATTGACATATACACACTACTATATACAAAATAGATAACTACTACGGACCTGCTGTATAGCACAGGGAACTCTACTCAGTACTCTGTAATG
The DNA here is from genome assembly GCF_963924675.1 of Phocoena phocoena. Taxonomy (NCBI): domain Eukaryota; kingdom Metazoa; phylum Chordata; class Mammalia; order Artiodactyla; family Phocoenidae; genus Phocoena; species Phocoena phocoena. Next base: position 55,276,167 of record NC_089225.1, on the reverse strand, counting down.
GCCTATATGGGAAAAGAACCTAAAAAAGAGTGGATATATGTATATGTATAACTGATTCACTTTGCTGTGCGCCTGAAACTAACAACATTGTAAATCAACTATACCCCAATTAAAAAAGAATGAGGAAAAGAAAAATAAATAAAAGTACCATCGTCTGAAGTTGTTCAGTTAGTTTTATGGTCATTATTAAATGTGGATGGTTTGGGGAGGAGGTATGCAACTAAGAACACAAACCACACTTCCATGAAAAATTATTAAAGTTCAATCATTTTGGAACTAAATACAAAATATTCAAATGTGCTCTATTTAGAGGGGTGATGGATCCATAAATGAGAAATACCTATTTTAAAACAGGCTTTGGTAGAAAATCTCAAAGTAAAGCATCTCTGTTTTGAGCCTAAAACTTGGCATCTTTTTCCTATTTCTTTTTCACTACAAAGAGTTTCTGGATACCAATGGCAAAGCCTTAGAACCACAGTGAAATTTATTTTTCCATCTCCATTCCCACCATCACAAATTCTGTAAAGATGCATGAAATTAAGTGTAAATGTTCGTATTCTCCCACATAAAGGAGGAACATGCTATATAATCTGTTCTGGATCCTTTTGATTCTATGGAAAATGGTCCTTAATCTCCCTGGAAAAACACACCCCTTTTGGATTAGGATGAAAGTATGGACCTTCTTTTCAGAAAAATACACACACAAAAAAATATCAGAGGTTTGCAGGTTTCTCAGTAGCTACTCCATGAACTCCCAGGGATCACAAATCCCGGAGCAGAAGCACCTGCTCTGGACAATTCCTCTTTCCTGACACTCTACACACAGACCTATGTGTCAATGGACTAAATAAGTTCTTCTATTACTTCAGGGCAAAACACGAACATTTGGGTCTAACTCTAATTTTTTCCTAAGCAAACGGAAAGCTCTTTTTATGCCCAAATTCCCCATAACTGAATTCAGGATACCTAAACTATATTCTTGAGACTAAATGTAAACGTAAAATACAAATGAGCACGATGTTTTTCAATCAGATCTGGCCTTTACACAGATGTCATGGATCCCTCAAACATGATGCTCTAGGGGGCTCACCTGCCTCTTACCTGAGACTGGAGAAGATTCCCCCAAGTCCCAGGGGAACACAGATGAAAGACTCAGTGGAACATTCTATGCCTTTGATAAAAGAAATTTTCACATATTGAGATATAGGGAAGTCATTCTGGCTTATACACGAGTTAACTTGAATTTTATGCTAACTAAAACAGCCTGTTTGAGGCCTATCACACATACATTGTACATCTGCTTTAATTATTAAAGAAAAAGGTGCATTGACCAGAAGAGAAGAATGTCCATATTAAAAATAAAGATTAAATGCCTCCCATCCTGGGACACCATTGCTGGTTCTCCTTCAGTGATAAGACTCCCTTCCCAGGTGCCAAGGCCACACTGACTCGCTGTATATGTGCTAGTCTGGTTTGTTTGTTTTTGAAGCCTTGGAGAAATGTATCCCTGACTTGTTCAAGGTTCTCTGTTCTGACGAGATATGACACTGTGCTGAAAACCCTGATTCTCCAGAGCGGCTTCTCAGAGTAACCTGGGAAGCTTCTTGGCTAGTTCTCAGTTTGGCTCAAATAAAACTCTTTTCTATTCTTATTATTGATTGTTTATTGATTATCTTCATCAACACCTCCTATGACCCAAGGACCCAAGCTTGATGGTCACTAGGAACTCTTGCTGCATCAGGGTCAGCAGAGCTCCCAGTGAAAGCCCCAACTGATGAAGCCCTGCAGGCCTCCAAACACAGCAGAAGCCAAGTGGACCCCTCAGCATGCCTAGACTAGTCCTTAGCTTCTTCTGCGTCAGTCTGGAAGCAACATTTGGCCTCTTGCTCGGGGCTGTCTCAGCCCCAGCAGCTCTCAGCTTCCAGGTTTCTTGGTCTGTTTGAAGAATGGCAGCGTCCTGGGCCTTCCTTTTCCTTTAACTTGAGCAATCCCAGATGTTGGCCTTTCTGATCCGATCTCAACCTGTCTTTCTCAGAGTCCTTTTCTTTCTGATCATCTGGATCAACTCCTCAGGAGGAAACTCGGCCTCCTCCCAGCCTTCCATTCGCAGGCAGATCTGATTTAGAAAATGAACTGCCAACAGGTAACACCTAGGTGAACGGGCTGCCGTCCTTCTTTCCTGATGTTATTCACCTGATCTAGAGAAGGTGGTCTGGGAGACGTGAGAAAGGAGACAACGTCTGGGCTGGATCACGGTACAGGTGGAGAAGAGAGATGACTGGAAGCAAAGGCAACACACAGCAAAGAGACTGGGAGGCAGGGTGGGAGTAATAGTTAGCAGACCTGAAGCTGGGGTCTGCTAGGGGCTGTTTCACTGAGGATGTGACCTTCAGTCTCTTAGTTAACACTTCTGGGCTTGTTATGTGGTTTTGCTCCAGGGAGCAAACAGGTACAAAGCTAGTCTCTGGAAAAACTGAAGGAGGGCCTCAGGGAGGGGAAGAAGGAGATAAAAACCCTGTTCTGACATGCACCCCCATGTTCACAGCACTATTCACAATAGCCGAGACATGGAAACAACCTAGACGTCCATCGACAGATGAATGCATAAAGAAGATGTGGTACATGTATACAGTGGAATACTACTCAGCCACAAGGAAGAATAATGCCATTTGCAGCAACATGGATGGACCTAGAGATCATACTACGTGAAGTAAGTCAAAAAGAGAAAGACAAATGCCATATGATATCAGTTGTATGTGGAATCTAAAATATGACACAAATGAACTTATCTATGAAACAGACTCACAGACGTAGAGAACAGACTTGTGGCTGCCAAGGGGGAGGAAGAGTGGAGGAGGGATGGGTTGGGAGTTTGGGATTAACAGATGCAAACTATTATATATATAGGTTGGATAAACAGCAGGGTCCTGCTGTATAGCACAGGGAACTATATTCAATACCCTGTGATAAACCAAAATGGAAAAGAATATGAAACAGAATGTAGATATGTATAACTGAATCACTTCGCTGTACAGCAGAAATTAACACAACGTTGTAAATCAACGAGGCTTCGATTAAAAACAAAAACATCCCTGTTCTGTTCTCAAGAAAGGCCAGGAGGCTCCAGTGGGCTCTTGTCTCCATGAAGAACTTGAGGATGAGAGAAGCTAGCCCTCGCAGTGAGAAGGCTGCGATGACCCTCTCTGTGTCCCCTCAGAACACAAATGTGTTTCCTCTGCAGCGCCTGTATCCTTTAGCCTGCGTCCAGCTGGCATCTTTCTGTCAGTCACACTCCTGTCAGCCTCATGATGACAACACACAGAGGAGGTTTTCTCTGGAAACCCTCTGACTCTCCCTGGCAGATACTCTGTCCTCCTCCCACCTCCAGCCCCTGCATGCACCTCTGCTGTAGCTCATATCTATTCATATGGTAAGATTTACTTTCATATATTGCTCTTCATTAGACCGTGAGCTCCTTGAGGGTCACACTCTGTTCAGGTCTGTGTCCCAGTGCCTAGAGCAGCCGTGGGCATTTAGTGGATGCACCACATACGCTTGCTGACATGATTTACGCTGATAAAAGTATGTGTATAAATTAGTAGAGGCAATATGGTTGGGAAAGGATATAGGGACAAATTTAGAGAACTTCGAATGCCACGGTAGATACTTTACACTTTCCCCCGGGCAGCAGTGAGAGCAGCGCCAGGTGTGTGAGGAGGCACGTGTGTCTGAACTCCTGCTCTGTCTGTGTGTCCATCCTTCACTGCCTCTCAAGGCATTGACTGGATGCTTCTTTGGAGCTAAGAGATTGATTACATCATATCGTTTCTTCCAGCCATATGTGATAGGATTACTGTACCCCCCTTTTGACAAATGAGGAAGGAGGTTCAGGGAGACTGTGTAACGTGCCTGAGGACACAGAGCTGGTGGGAAGCAAAGCCAGGACTGTCATGATCTAGCCAATTCCACTCCACGGCCTTTTAAACACTGCACTGCCTCCCTTACTTTGGCTGAACTTGAGGCGAGACACCAGCGGTGGTGCGATGGGACTGGAAAGGAAGAGATAAATAAACGGTTGTAAAAGGAGACTGGCTAGCACAAGAAGGAGCAGGGGAACGAAGTTAAACCGAAGTACTGAAGAGTAAAGTACCATGGTATCAATAACATGTTTTCAAATGGTTTAGCAAAACAAACATATATGAGCATATGTATTCGTGTCTATATATACACACACAGAGATATGTAAATATATATATGGAGAGAGAAAAAATTGTTTCAATTTTTCTGAGTGTTTGAAAGTTTGAATAAATAGTCAGAGGGGAGAAAAGACAAGTTTGACATTTCAGACCTAAAAGAAGTCTGGAGAAGGGGCCAGGATGAGGAAGAAGAAAATATAAAGCAACAAGCAGAAAGCAAGAAAGAGAATTTGAAGGAATTAACTGCCAACTGTGCTAAAACATCCCTAAAAGTTTATTAACAAAACCAGGACTCACTAGGATGATTATGAACATGCTTACAATTATTATTACCAGGAATTCATGTAAGGATTTTAACTTATTAATTGTCACTTACTAACGAGCACCTTGTTTAATATGCTATCTGATATGTTTGATGAAACCTTTGGTAATTATGGAAAATTATGGTAGATTTAATGGATTTAGAATTTATGTACGTTAAATATTATGAAAAATGAAAACAAACCAAGACAAGAATATTTGCAGGAATTACAAAAAAAGGTTAATGTCTTGATCAAATAAAGCATAAAGCATTCACATAAATTGGTAAGTAAATGCCAATGTATGTATGAGTAACATGTCCTGAAAGAGAAAGTATAATCAGTAAAGAAATATTTAAGGCTTTACAACAAAGGCTAAAGGAACTTCTCTAGGCAAGAAACACAAGAGAAGGAAAAGACCTACAATAACAAACCAAAGACAATTAAGAAAATGGGAACAGGAACATACATATCGATAATTACCTTAAATGTAAACGGATTAAATGCTCCCACCAAAAGACACAGACTGACTGAATGGATACAAAAACAAGACCCATATATAATGCTGCCTACAAGAGACCCACTTCAGACCTAAGGACACAAACAGACTGAAAGTGACAGGATGGAAAAAGATATTCCATGCAAATGGAAATCAAAAGAAAGCTGCAGTAGCAATTCTCATATCAGACAAAATAGACTTTAAAATAAAGACTATTACAAGAGACAAAGAAGGACACTACATAATGATGAAGGGATCCATCCAAGAAGAAGACAGAACAATTCTAAATATTTATGCACCCAACATAGGAGCACCTCAATACATAAGGTAAATACTAACAGCTATAAAACGGGAAATTGACAGTAACACATTCATAGTAGGGGACTTTAACACCCCACTTTCACCAATGGACAGATCATCCAAAATGAAAATAAATAAGGAAACACAACCTTTAAATGATACTTTACACAAGATGGACTTAATTGACATTTATAGGACATTCCATCCAAAAACAACAGAATACACATTTTTCTCAACTGTTCATAGAACACTCTCCAGGATAGATCATATCTTGGGTCACAAATCAAGCCTTGGTAAATTTAAGAAAATTGAAATTGTATCAAGTATCTCTTCCGACCACAACGCTATGAGACTAGATATCAATTACAGGAAAAGATCTGTAAAAAATACAAACACATGGAGGCTAAACAATACACTACTGAATAACGAAGTGATCACTGAAGAAATCAAAGAGGAAATCAAAAAATACCTAGAAAAAAATGACAATGGAGACACAACGACCCAAAACCTATGGGATGCAGCAAAAGCAGTTCTAAGAGGGAAGTTTATAGCGATACAATCCTACCTTAAGAAACAGGAAACATCTCAAATAAACCACCTAACCTTGCACCTAAAGCAATTAGAGAAAGAAGAACAAAAAACCCCAAAGTTAGCAGAAGGAAAGAAATCATAAAGATCAGATCAGAAATAAATGAAAAAGAAATGAAGGAAATGATAGCAAAGATCAATAAAACTAAAAGTTGGATCTTTGAGAAGATAAAAAAAATTGATAAACCATTAGCAAAACTGATCAAGAAAAAAAGGGAGAAGACTCAAATCAATAGAATTAGAAATGAAAAAGGAGAAGTAACAACTGACACTGCAGAAATACAAAAGATCATGAGAGATTACTACAAGCAACTCTATGCTAATAAAATGGACAACCTGGAAGAAATGGACAAATTCTTAGAAATGCACAACCTACCAAGACTGAATCAGGAAGAAATAGAAAAGATGAACAGACCAATCACAAGCACTGAAATTGAAACTGTGATTAAAAATCTTCCAACAAACAAAAGCCCAGGACCAGATGGTTTCACAGGTGAATTCTATCAAACATTTAGAGAAGAGCTAACACCTATCCTTCTCAAACTCTTCCAAAATATAGCAGAGGGAGGAACACTCCCAAACTCATTCTATGAGGCCACCATCACCCTGATACCAAAACCAGACAAGGATGTCACAAAGAAAGAAAACTACAGGCCAATATCACTGATGAACATAGATGCAAAAATCCTCAACAAAACACTAGCAAACAGAATCCAACAGCACATTAAAAGGATCATACACCATGATCAAGTGGGGTTTATTCCAGGAATGCAAGGATTCTTCAATATATGCAAATCAATCAACGTGATACACCATATTTACAAGTTGAAGGAGAAAAACCATATGATCATTTCAATAGATGCAGAGAAAGATTTCGACAAAATTCAACACCCATTTATGATAAAAACCCTGCAGAAAGTAGGCATAGAGGAAACTTTCCTCAACATATGAAAGGCCATATATGACAAACCCACAGCCAACATCGTCCTCAATGGTGAAAAACTGAAACCATTTCCACTAAGATCAGGAACTAGACAAGGTTGCCCACTCTCACCACTCTTATTCAACATAGTTTTGGAGGTTTTCGCCACAGCAATCAGAGAAGAAAAAGAAATAAAAGGAATCCAAATTGGAAAAGAAGAAGTAAAGCTGTCACTCTTTGCAGATGACATACTATACATAGAGAATCCCAAAGATGCTACCAGAAAACTACTAGAGCTAATCAATGAATTTGGTAAAGTAGCAGGATACAAAATTAATGCACAGAAATCTCTGGAATTCCTATACACTAACGATGAAAAATCTGAAAATGAAATTAAGAAAACACTCCCATTAACCATTGCAACAAAAAGAATAAAATATCTAGGAATAAACCTACCTAAGGAGACAAAAGACCTGTATGCAGAAAATTGTAAGATACTGATGAAAGAAATTAAAGATGACACAAATAGATGGAGAGATACACCATGTTCTTGGATTGGAAGAATCAACATTGTGAAAATGACTCTACTACCCAAAGCAATCTACAGATTCAATGCAATTCCTATCAAACTACCACTGGCATTTTTCACACAACGAGAACAAAAAATTTCACAATTTGTATGGAAACACAAAAGACCCCGAATAGCCAAAGCAATCTTGAGACCGAAAAATGGAGCTGGAGGAATTAGGCTCCCTGACTTCAGACTATACTGCAAAGCTACAGTAATCAAGACAGTATGGTACTGGCACAAAAACAGAAATATAGATCAATGGAACAGGATAGAAAGCCCAGAGATAAACCCACGCACATATGGTCACCTTATCTTTGATAAAGGAGGCAAGAATATACAGTGGAGAAAAGACAGCCTCTTCAATAAGTGGTGCTGGGAAAACTGGACAGGTACATGTAAAAGTATGAGATTAGATCACTCCCTAACACCATACACAAAAATAAGCTCAAAATGGATTAAAGATCTAAATAAAAGGCCAGAAACTATCAAACTCTTAGAAGAAAACAGGCAGAACACTCTATGACATAAATCACAGCAAGATCCATTTTGACCCACCTCCTACAGAAATGGAAATAAAAACAAAAATAAATAGATGGGACCTAACGAAACTTAAAAGCTTTTGCACAGCAAAGGAAACCATAAACAAGACCAAAAGACAACCCTTAGAATGGGAGAAAATATTTGCAAATGAAGCAACTGACAAAGGATTAATCTCCAAAATTTACAAGCAGCTCATGCAGCTCAATAACAAAATAACAAACAACCCAATCCAAAAATGGGCAGATGACCTAAACAGACATTTCTCCAAAGAAGATATACAGATTGCCAACAAACACATGAAAGAATGCTCAACATCATTAATCATTAGAGAAATGCAAATCAAAACTACAATGAGATATCATCTCACACCAGTCAGAATGGCCATCAAAAAATCTACAAACAATAAATGCTGGAGAGGGTGTGGAGAAAAGGGAACACTCTTGCACTGCTGGTGGGAATGTAAATTGATACAGCCACTATGGAGAACAGTACGGAGGTTCCTTAAAAAACTCCAAAAAAACTACCTTACAAAACAGCAATCTCACTACTGGGAATATACCGAGAAAACCATAATTCAAAAAGAGTTATGTACCAAAATGTTCATTGCAGCTCTATTTACAATAGCCAGGAGATGGAAGCAACCTAAGTGTCCATCATCGGATGAATGGATAAAGAAGATGTAGCACATATATACAATGGCATATTAGCCATAAAAAGAAACGAAATTGAGTTATCTGTAGTGAGGTGGATAGACCTAGAGGCTGTCATACAGAGTGAAGTAAGTCAGAAAAGAGAGAAACAAATACCGTATGCTAACACATATATATGGAATCTAAGAAAAAAAAAAAGGTCATGAAGAACCTCGGGGTAAGACGGGAATAAAGACACAGACCTACTAGAGAATGGACTTGAGGATATGGGGAGGGGGAAGGGTAAGCTGGGACGAAGTGAGAGAGTGGCATGGACATATATACACTACCAAACGTAAAATAGATAGCTAGTGGGAAGCAGCCGCACAGCACAGGGAGATCAGCTTGGTGCTTTGTGACCACCTAGAGGGGTGGGATAGGGAGGGTGGGAGACGCAAGAGGGAAGACATATGGGAACATATGTATATGTATAACTGATTCATTTTGTTATAAAGCAGAAACTAACACACCATTGTAAAGCAATTATACTCCAATAAAGATGTTAAAAAAAAAAAGAAATATTTAAGAAAATCCCTACCATCCCAGCAGTAATCAAACAAACATGATAACAATACGATGGAAAATAAACACATAAACATATACAAGTATATATACAGACACATATATATAAATGTATACAAAATGGTCATGCTAACCAAGGCTGGATGTAACAGGCATGCTCAAATACTCTTGATGGCAGGATAAAAGTCACTGAAAATAAATTTGGTCATATTTATCAAGAGCCATAAAAGTTATCATGGGAAAACTTTTTCTGGGAATTTATCTTAAAGAAGTGATTCTCAAAGTATAGTCCAGGGATGAGGTAGATCTAGACATTCTCAGCGAGTCCATGAATTCAAAACTCTCTTCATAATAACACTAAGATATCACTTGCCTTTTTCATTCTTATCTCTCACAAGGGCACAGTGGAATTTTCCAGGAACTACATGATGTATAATGACACCATTGTTCTCACAACTGAGAGAATGCGTGCTTGTAGGACTGGAATTTGGGGGTGATTTTGCACCTTATTCTCACACTTTTAATAAGCAGACCACAGAGGTCACCTCTAATCACAAAGCTTCAAATCAATCCCCCTCACTCTTGTCTCTAAAGTACTGATGGCCATTATCATTTACATCTGGCAGAAACCCCAGTTTGGAAGCAGAATGTCTGTATGAGGGAAGGAATAATTACACTGGGAAAATTTTACACAGACTAGTAAGGAACCAACATATTATTCAATCGTAGAGCCTTAGCACCGGGCAAAGATGCCAGCCAGGTACATGTAGAAGCAGCAAGTGCAAGGCAGCAGAGTGGATACCAGAGCCTGGAGCTGGAGGACAGGGGTTCTCGGGAGATTCATCTGGGGAGCTTTAAGAAGCTATGATGCCCAGGCCCCACCTTCTAGAGATGCTGGCTTCACTGGTCTAGAGAGGGCCCATGCACGGGAATTTTCTACTAACTCCCCAGGTAATTCTAACATGGAACTAGTTTTAGGAATTACAATTATAAATGAAAGATAACAAAAAGGTTTTCTTGCCTTTCAAATAATGTATTTTGATACAATATGAACTTTTGCCTATACTTTATCCTTTTCATTCACATAACTTGTGGCTCTGCCTTCTTGAATTTGCAAACCGAAAGGCAAGGACGAGGCACTAAATTTTTCAACTCATAAGGCACCTAACATTCAACATTAACTTGAACCACTGCTGTCAGCAAGGCAGGATTTCAGTAAAGGTACATTTATTTTACAGACAGGTGGCCTAGGAAGCTGGAGAGCTTTCGAAAAGGGCATTCAGCAAAGTTGGGTTAAACCAGGAATAGATCAGAATTTCAGGCCAGAACACTCAACCACATCAATAGCCTTCAGAAGGTCTGTCTTGCATTTATCGGTTTAAGTTAGACAGCTCAAAACATTGAGGTCAGTGAGATCAACCCCAGGCAAGACTGCAGGAATTCGGAGCTGCCGACTTTGGGACAGGATTTCCTGCTGCTCCTTCCTCGGTGTCAGACACCCTGCCCCAGTGACTGTGCCCTAACCTCTCCGCAGTGGCCTGTAGACTACACAGGAGTGGAATTTGGCCTGATGAGAGGAGGAAAGTCCCATGACCAGAGGGCTCCTGACACATAAAGAGCTTAACGATATCCCCAGCGCATACCATGTGTTCCTTCTGAAAGTCTCAAATTCTTAAAAGTTTTCCCAACTAGAACTGCCTTTGCCCTGGGGACCCGTTAAACCTCAGAACAGATTTCTCCACACAATGACTGAACAATAAACAAAACACAAAGCCAGGCATTTGGAAATACAACACATGACACCCTCAGAGGGCAGGCAGACCCCTAACCAAGCCCGCCCAGGGGTGCAGGACAGCAGGAGAAGGCAGCAGGCATCACAGCACAAGTGAGGAAGCCCTGCCTCTTCTGTGTGGTCAGTCCCTTGTGACAAGCCTGTCTCAAACACTGTAATTTGGTTAACTGACCCCAATCCTTGTGGGAGGCTGAAAAACAGCCTTGTTAGCCACACAAGAATTCACCAGATCTCTTTGTCTTTGGATGAAATGATAGCCTGGGTGGAAATGAATCTCTCCCTGCCCTCCGCCATATGTCCTTCAGCACCCTGTGTCTTACCTTATGGGACTTTTCAGTTCGTCTGATATCAGGGTGATTTGTGTTTATGCTTGTCTGTTTTCTCCACTAGATCGTAAACCAGGAAGACAGATGCGGTGCATTGTGCACCTCCCCGTGGTGGGAGCCAACTATGTTTGTCGAATACGACAGAAGCTTCTAGAGATGAAATTTTCAAAGTGGGATCAATTAACATTGAGTCGAACAGCGCTTTAGCAGGCATGCAGCCTAGCAGGTGAGCTGAGACAGTGAAGAGGGCCACTGCGAGATTAGAGTGCGGGGAGAGGATGGGGGGGGAGGTGTCAACAGCGTGCAGGTAAATGCACAACCAGGGGAAGGATTTCAAAACCTCCACCAACAGCGACTCCTAAAAGACGTGAGGGACCACTGCACACTCCCGAAATGAACACCCGAAGGAATACCAGCACCTTGCCAGCAAGCCCACCCGCAACATCTGGGCATTCCTGGCACCTGCCAGCCAAGCCTTGATCTGCTCAGACCCCCTGATCATCTTCTGAGAAACAGTGAGATCACAGCTTTTGGAGCTGGCCGGACTTCAAGTCATCAATAATGTAACAGAATTCCCATAAACACTAAGGACTTCATAGAGTCTGAGAGCTGCAGGCAAGGTGCCTACCAGGGCATCCAGAGGGTGAAATACCAGCACTCTCAATCTGTTTCCTTGCCCCAAATTCATTTTTAATAGATGCCATTCACCAGATAAATACATACATTCAATATTAATGTGATAAATGTAACTCTGCCTACTTATGAACAAATATCTTTATCTCCTAGAAACGTTTAAGATCATAAGGCTAAACAAACATATCCTTCACAATTAGAAAAAGATGAGCCACCCCTCCCCCCCCACCCCATAAATAAAGATGCAATCAAATTATGTCAGTGCCGTGGTACATATTTAGGTCTGGTGGAACATACTTACAAAAGCCAGAGATGTTTTAGAGTATAATTCCTAGGACTAAACTGCCAACGGTGACATATAATACCTCCCCACTAAAGAATAGAAAAAGACCCATTCTAACCTGGTAGGGCATACGTCCTTCTTTTTCTTTTTCTCAGCGTTCTCAGACATCCAGTGAAGAGCTGTGCTTTATTTGGACAGCAAAATGCACCTTCATCGCTGATTATTTCCTGTTAGTATCTATTACTGTTAAGAGGATCTCAGTCCAGACAGAAAACCGGGGCTGGTGGTTCTTCAGGAAAGCTCAGGCCGTCAAAGGCGATAGGAAAAGACTTCCTATATATACATATATTATTTTTAACTTTACTTATCTCCTAGTAACTTCACTCCCTTCCTTTCTGGATTTGAATCGTTTCAGCATCCCATGGAAAAGCTTGAGGACAGAGGAGTGAGACCCTGGGGCAGACGTGAGGTCCAAGTCACCGGAGCAGGCTTCCGGCTCGGTTTAAAAGAAGCAGAACAGTGAGGAGAGAGGCAAGAGAACCAGCCAACAGGATGTGTGTGGCTGGAGTTCCTGGCATGAAGTCTTGGCTTTCATGTTTATTTTTGGATGTATTTTTCTTAGCCCTTTGATGCAAATTTCTGGCCTGGGAAGTAACCCTACGGTACAAGCTCCAAAGTTGCCAAAAGTTAAGTACAGGCCTCTGACTTGGGAGAAAGCAGGTCCCTTGGCTTTTAGGTTCCAGTTAAGCCTCAGATGAGGGGGTGGGTCCCTGTAACATTAACAGGCAGGCCAGGGGCTGCCCATCTGAGGATGGGTCATGCAGTTCAACCTCAATACCCAGGGCCACTAAACATTTACTTGAAATACCGGTCTACCTTGAAAGCCTAGCATTCATGCAAAAGTGAAACAACCTGAAACTGTCTGCATGCTAAATGAAGTATTAAAACCCACCCAAAAGGCTGCTGAGATTTTTATGTTCAAAGATACTATGTTTTAAGCATTGGGCTTTAATTTTCTTGACAGCCCAAGACAGACAGGAACATCAAATCTATTCAAGCAGGCACAGATGCCTCTGAGAGGTATATTACTCCATCAGCAAAGACCAAGCTGCTGTAATTTCAATAATTCCTATTCTCATAGTGGCTTGAAAGATTATTAATGGAAAAGGGCTTTTTCTCCCTGCATAGTCCAAAAGAGGCAGTAAACAGAAATAGCTACAAAGCTTTTCAGTCCAACAACTGCCAACGTATCTGGTAGAATCGAGAAATAAAACACCGAAAATTAGGGAATAGAGATAGATGTAAAAATATTTCTTTGACAATATTCACTACTCTTAGAAATATTCTTGTTTACAAATTGTATTCTTTTCCTAAGGCAGAAACATGCACATATTTCTTATTCTTACCAGTTTATATCCCAGAAAGCATAAAAAAATTTTTCGGTCAACAATATTTATTGAGGCCACAGGCACATTTGGGGAATAAACTCTATGGGATCAATCATTACATCCGAGCAACGGTTCTCTGTGATATTGTATGTCCTGGTTAGAATAAAATCACAAGAGCTTCTGGGTAACTATTACAGCTAAGAAACCACTTTTATTGTGGCATGGGTCAGACTACAAATTTAAAATAATTGCTTTTATTTCTAAAGACTCTAGTTTCATTGTTGTCTTTAAATTTCAAATAATTCATTCACAAGTGTGTATTATTTTGCACTTGCTCAAACATAGCCCACAGTGAAGGAAAGTTTTTGGCCAGAATGACGTTCATGCAATTGGAACACAGGTAGTAAAACATAGCCCACAGTGAAGGAAAGTTTTTGGCCAGAATGACGTTCATGCAATTGGAACACAGGTAGTAGATCACTAGTGCAAGGACCTCTCAGTGGTGTCTTTTATGAGTTTGATGGAGAATGACTTTCCAATCTACTTCTCTGAACACACTGGACTCATCTCCTCATACAAGTCCATGTACTTGGCATATTCCACGTAAAGATGACAAGACATGCTGCAAACCTAAAAGCATCTTCATCCACGATGTTAGACAGAAAGTCAGAGAGCAAACAAAAAACACTCCCTGTCGTTGTTCTAACCACTGGAAACATTAGACTATATTTGCTGAGAAGAAATTCATGGAATTGGACAGTAAATCCGTATTTATTTATTCCAAGAGCCACCAGCAACCATAGATACTCATTAACACTTGATCCAAGATTATCACGGCTTAAAACTCCCAAGCCTACACTTAACTACTTTGCCATTTAACTTCCTTACTGAGGGTATGCAATGCCACTAGGGTCAAAGAGTTTCAATTACAATTCTCAAGAACTAAAAATGGTACTCCAAGACTTAAATTAATTTTTTCTGAATGAAATTCAACTTTCTCCTTTCTCTCTCACTCACTCTCCCGAGATGCTATTGAAAAGTGAGACGTTTTATACCCTAGTTAATATTTTTTATTAAGTTCTAATATCAAAGAGGCATGAAAAGAGGGAAGCATTATTGACCAACTCTGAATAAATTTACTGTAATTCACTTAAGCTAAGAAAATATGACCTGACTTTGAGATGGAGATCCCAGCTCCCTCAAATATGATCATAAATTGGCAACTGAAACATGGAAAGGAAAGAGGAGAGAAAGTTTTCATTAGGAAAGATATAGGGTACAAAGAAAAGCATCAAGCTGCTTCCTTAGTTACATCTTGGGGAATATTTATTTATTTTTGATATATTTATATAGACAACTGAAATAATGCCTCTGGTCACATTTATGACAATAATTTAAAAAAAATACTCTGGGTGCTACCAATTTGACTTACAACATAAAGCAAGAGGGCTGGGGATGAAATTGAATAGGATTTCAAAATCTCAGGTGTAGTTCTCTGGGTGTGTATCTGCGGAGAGCTGAGGAAACTTGCCTTTGGTCAGGAAAGGAAGCAGGGTTACCTAGCTCTCTGTTGCCACTGAAGTCTCAAGTGTAAGATTTAAAATAGCCTATTCGTTCAGCCTATTAAAGAGCTACTTGTAGACTGTGCTACCTGTTAGCGATTACACACCGTAATTTTCCTGGTTAGAAGTAACTCAGATTCCTGGTCCTTGTCAACCACTTTAAGTGACATCAAAGGCATAGATAAGGAGGGAAACCTCAATCTAGGAGTGCTTGCCGCACCATGGGCCCACCATGACATTCCTCAAAAGTAAGCAGGCAAATGAGATGAACGTGCAAATTTAGACCCATGATTCAGATGATCTAACTTCTACCGTGTGGGAACTATGGCCTAACAGTGAGCTCCTTACCATGCTGATAGGAGAGGCAGGATCCAGCTTAGCTTTCTGCTGCCTTCTTTCTGCCATTTCATGGTTCAGTGAGGCTTCTACCTGAATCCTGAAGCTATGTCATCCTTCCCTTTTGATATTTGGCTACCAGATCTAAGTTAAACTTCAGCTGACAGCATGAGCTTGGGTTTTAATGTTGCTTACAGATATTACGTACCAGTGTGATGAATGGCTGAATTATAGACTCTGTTATCTGACATAATCAGGAAATAGGTGTTCTGGTTATCCAATATTTTGCTAACAGATTAGTGTTACATATGCCATCAATGGATCACCTCTATGCAAAGAACAGAAATAGAATTCACTTAATGATAATGATATATTATACTCTGAAATAATATTATTGACTTGCTAGTCTATTTTCTCTCTCCTCCAAGTAGAGCAGAAGCCCTGGCCCAGAGAGCAGGAGCCCTGTCAATCTTCTTCACTGCTATAGCCAGACCTGACACACAGGAGATTCTCACTAAGTATTTGCTGAATAAATGAATAGTGGAATAAACATAAGTCAATTTTCTTTGCTCGAGAGGTAATTTAGAATTCCACAATTTCTTCGGATCATCATGTACAGTATATGCACAAGTGTGCCCATTAATAAAGTTCTGGTTCACACAGGTTGCAAGGTAATGGAGTTCCTTGCATTCTCACTTTAGCCAGTTAAAACGTTGATGGAGCATCTTATTTGTACTCTGTGCTTGGTTGCACGAACAGGTAAATAAAAATGAAATATCTTACTAATCTCTTGCTCACTATGAGCTTCCAAAACCCAACCGGTAAAATAAGAGGTCAGTCTAAAAACCCTCTCCATCCTTTTCAGCTCACTTAAGTCACTGACAGAGAAGACCAGAATCACGCTCTGAGGTTACAGATGAGGGGTTGGACCCACGCAGATACAAAATCACGTGGCAAGGTTTGGGATGCTAAGGACCACCTTCAACATCAAGAGCCCCATTTAATAATTTTCCTCTATGGGAAATCTCTGTGAAAACCAGCCCTAAAATATACTCAGATACAATCCAACCAAGGGATCAAACAAATCAAACCAATGCATCACTTACAGTGAGGCATCCAGACATTAAGAGCATCCTAACGTACTCAGTATCACCTTTGACTTCTTGCCGAAACCGTTTGGCTTGACCTAATAAAACATTTAGCTCTAACTTCCGTTCACAGGAAACCCTGGGGTAGGGGTACAAAAAAAGATACCATGAGAAAATGATCAGACAAACCTTGAATTTGGGAGAAACTGACCTGGCCTTTTTAACAAGTCAGTGTCATAGAGAAAGAGAGACAGAGAGAGAGGGCGGGGGCGGGGTGGGGGGTGGGGAGAGACTGACTTAGACATAACAATCAAATGTTAACACATGGTTCTTTATTTGAGTCTGGTTTGAAATAAAACAGATATAAAAATACTTATGGAATAAATGTATTTATTTCTGGATATTTATGGGGAAATTTGAACTGTGGACTGGATATAGATGACATTAGTATATTAGCTTTAGTTTTGTAGGTGAAATAATGGTATTATGGGTATGTAGCAGGATATTCTGATTTTTTGGAGAAATATGCTAATATATAGGATGAAATGTCGTGATGCCTGTCGTTTACATTAAAGTGGTTCAGCAAAACCAGATGAAGCAAATATGTTACCAACTGCTGAACTAGGTGGGAGTGTACACGTCGTTCATTGTATTATCCTTTTTGATTTTCCGAACGTCTGAAAATTTCTTAAATAAATTGTTTTTTTGGCCATGCCACACAGCATGCGGGATCTTAGTTCCCTGACCAGGGATCGAACCCATGCCCCCTGCAGTGGAAGCACAGAGTCTTAACCACTGGACAGCCAGGGAAGTCCCGAAATTTTTAAAAATAAATTTTTAAAAATGTTCACAGGTAGCAACTTCTCAGGAACTTTCTTCGCAGCACTGAGGCCTCCTAATTAAAATAAATTTTTAAATATTGCCACAAACCATCCTCCACCAGCAACTTGAATAAGTCATCACAGACAAAAGCAGTTATAATGACATACATCACAATTGGAGTCATTTTTGTTCTTAAACCAGTCTTCCGAATTTTCTTTTTGGAAAAGACTTTTCAGCTCACCTTTTAAATGAAAAGATCCAAAAAGCGACTTATTTGCCTCAAGTTTGGTCCCTTTTAATTGACAGAAAACCTCTCCGCACACACCTCATGCAAACCTACTTTAGCTCTGCCTTCATAAAACTCGCTTTTGTCTCTGAACTTTACAGAGCAGTTGGAGCTCTTTAATATTTTCTAAGAGGAACATTTCAAACAAGTAACCCTGCAATTTATTCACTACTGCCAAGAATAAAAGTAACAGGTTTCACCACCAAGACCTTCCAAGGCTTTGCAGGACTTTCAAGGCAAAGCATCACTCATTCACCTACAGGTTTGCTCCCTTAATGCATCTGTCATTTGTTTGGCTCTGGAGGAAACTATGTGATTACACAAAATTCTTTTTAGATCAGGTTTAAAATCTTAGCCACACTGGGACAAGTGGCGAAGCCTGCCAGCTCGATGGGTTAACGCTTGGACGTACTGAGCCAAGGACAAAGATAAGGAACAGCCACAGGTAAAAATCAGAAGCTTGAAGAACTGAAAAGGAATGAGCGTAAAGGACGCAAGGGCCTTTCTAAGCACTCCATTTACCGTGAATGCGTGTAAGATGATTTCTTCCCCGTCCTTCTTGTAAATGAGCGTGGTACCCTAAAGGGCGCCGGTAAGCAGCGGGAAATGCACAAGCCACCAGGACCAGCTGCCTCCATCCACTGCTGTGCTATCCGTGCATTTTGAAGTTGGCAAGTAACCAGCCATCTTTACGTCCCTCGTTTCCCATACCTTATTACAGGGCACATCATTTTTTAAAGCATTTAAATGAAGCAGATGTTAACCCCATTCATTCCACTTTCCCAGGGAACATGTCAATGATGATTTTGAAAATGCCAAAGAAAATGTCAAAGTATTTTGTTCCCCGGTTAAGAACACATCTGTGGAATAGGAGGGGGGAAATACATAAAAACACTCTATACATAAAACACTCTATGGTCATTCAAGAAATAATTATAATGTATGTCAAACCACAGAAAATTGAGCAAGCACTACATTAAAAAAAAAAAAAAGGAAAGACATCTTGTGTCAAAATGGCTTTTTCATTCACTCATTTCAAAAACAAGTTTTGAAAATTAAATTCCATCCACCGGCTCAGAACAGAGCACATTAAGGCTTGACTCTAATGCCATCATCCATGTGGCAGCTCTCTTTCTTTTCTGCAACCACGTTAACTGACAAAGCAGTCTTGGGGCTCACCTCCCATAGTGCCTTGAAGTCCTTCTGCTCGATGCGGAGAAGTTCACTGCTTTCCCTCGTAACAATTGTCGCATGGCGGGGAGTGTTGTCCAGAATGGACTCTCCAAAGGCTGTCCCAATCCCCAGAGTGCAGATGGTCACTGCATCCTGAGAATCCAAAAAACTGGTCATTAGAAAAGCAAACATTTTGCCAGTGGATGAGTTGTCTTTTCTTTGAAGTATATAGTTGACCCTTGAACCGCGGGGGAGTTAGGGGTGCCAACCCCCAGCCCTGCACACACACAGTAGAAAAGCTGAGTATATCGTGGTTCCTACACATCAGCAGATTCAACCAGCCACAGATCATGTCGTACTGTAGTATTTACTATTGAAAAAATTCCGCCATGAGTGAACCCGCACAGTCCAAACCCGTCCTGTTCAAGGGTCAACTAATTTCTATACAATATAACAGTCAATTCACTTGCACAGTTCAACAAGTTTTGACAAATATATACACCGTGTAATCACCACCCAAGGCAAGACAACATTTCCATCACCCCTGAAAGTTCCCTCGTGCCCCTTTCCAGTCAGGACCCTCCTTTCAGAGGCAACTGATGCTCTGATTTCTATCACCGTAAAGGAATTTTGCCAGTTTTAGGACTTCACGTAAAAGGAATCAGACAATATGCCCTCTTTGGTGTCTGGCTTCTTTTGCTTAACGTAACGTCTGTAAGATTCAACCATGTTGTTGCGTGAATCAGTAGTTTTTTCCTTTCACTGACGAATAGTTTTCCATTGCAAGGGTATGCCCCAATGTGCTTATCCATTCTCCTATTCGTGGACATTTGGGTTGTTTCTGGTTTGGGGATATTATGAATAAGGCTGCTAGCAATCTTGTGCACGTCTTTCTGTGGACATGGTTATCTTTTTCTATGACTACTCACTCTTAGAAAACGGGGGAAATCGTTTGAAGATGAACTCAGCTTTTTTAGTGAGAGAGTACAGTTAACGATATTTAAATAAGAAACCGGAACGGGGATACTGTTATGTCAGTCTGTCTTAAAGAGATGAGGAAACTGAGGGTCAGAATGGTGGATTCACGAGGCCCGAGTTCACACAGATAGTAAGTAACACAGCCGGGTTCCAATTGTGACTATCTGACTACAGATTCCCAGCTTCTTGTATCACGCTGCCCCCCTCAGCCACGATAGAGTAAAAGCAGCACCCAGTGAAGTGCTGTGTGGCCAGCTGATAAAATGTCCTGAATCAATGATTTAAAAGTGTAAGGTGTACTAAGAAAGTAATTTCCTTTCTGCATGCAACATGGGCGAATATTCTTGGATTTAATCCTAACTAGTTTCAAGTAATTCAGTCACTCAAGATCACCTGGACGTTAATTTTGCAAAAGGTACTATCCACTAAGGGAGATACACAAGGGTAATCCTGAGTTAGAAAGTACAGTTTTCCTTTCGTGCACCTAATACACGATAACAGGCAAATGTTATTAAGATCAAGTTAGTGACTTTGTAATCGCATTACTAACACAAATGCCCATAAGAACCCAGTTCCCTGAACCATAGCAAGTTGCTTCTGCACAGATGTTACCATTTAAAATTGTGTTCAGGAAAATAAAATCAATAATATCTCAGAAGAGAATGAAAGATCAGGGGGAAACATAAAAATGGCCTGTTAATAAATTTTCCAGAAAGGCAGCTGTTAACAAACTCAGTCAGAAAAATACTCCCAGGGCTGAAATATCAATACCCAGCATGTCAGATACTTCTGAGTAATTTTCAGGTTCTAGTAAAGACACAAGATGGATTATGATAAATCACAGACTTTCACAAATTCTTTAGACTACGGGTTCGCTTAAAGATCCACTAGCCTACTTCATTTTTTTTTTTTTTAATCATCTGGACCCTTCAGAAAGAATCCTCTTAGCCTAATTTATACTTTCCAGTGTAAATTTCTATTTTAAAACCTGACAGGGATGAACCATACGTATTACTACTGCCACTATCCATGGAGCTCAATTATCTACGATTAGCTACAAAGTATAATGCACAAGAACTATGCAGATCTGTTTTTCGTGAGCTTGCTGTAGACTTTTACGGAATAAGTTGTCTTCTCCATCTCTCATCTCCTATCCCCGACACCTGTCACCATGTGTCACCAAAAGGTATACAAAGACACAGCCTGTGAAGGTCAGTCGCGTGAGCCCATCTTCTTGCTAGTGAGCAGCTCTTGTAATGATGACAAAAGACAAATTATTCTTGGGTTTCCCCTAGAGAGTTTAACATGACACCTGCCTGCTCACACGTAACAACACGTAGTCATGCTAGTGCTGCCAAGTGCCCTCCTCAGTGTATGTAGCTCCGTGCGTCAGGACCTCTGTGCAGAGGGGCACCAGCCCCCGTCATTCCGTCCAGCACCTGGGCTTACTCCCAGTATCCCGTGCTCTCCCACCAGAGCTGAGTGTGGGATCCGACCTGTCTTCTTCTCCTCCTTCAGACCCCATCCTCTCAAATGTAAGGACAGGGAATCACAAATACAAGATATGGTTTTGAAAGTAGGACTATAAAACCTCACCTGAAAGAAGCGTTACTTGCAACTTCAAACTTGACTTTCAGCAGACTCGGTATTTTTAGGACAAATTTACTTAGAAATCTGAATGGATCTGGGAAGCGTGGATTGGGCAACTGGGATAATTGGGCACAGGGAAGAAGAAAGTCCTAAGAAGAACATCTTCACCCTGAAGATGAATCACTCCCTTTATAGTCCCTAGGGGCGAGGCCTATGTTTGCATTTGAATTCCAGGCGGGGACTTGCAATGTGCAGTAGAAGATAATTACCAAATAAAGACACTGACATTCAAATGTCCTCTCAGGTGGCAGAACCAATATGGTTGCTCAGTATGTATCAATAAGTTGAAAGGCAGGATAAATGTGAGCCCCGGGGAATGTGAGTCAGAGGAGCCGACACACTCTTATTTTAGTGCACGCTCCCAGCTCACCAGATCCCTGCGGGTCAGAGTTCCAAGCCTGAAACCCTGTGGAGATGCTTAAATGCATGCCTTTGCCTGCAGCTGCAAGCGCCCATCTCTGAAGGGAACACCACTATTCCTTTAAACTCACACGTCCTCTAGAGATCTGCTCATGCCTCGATACTGACTAGACAGGCACTATTCAGACACTTATTTTCTGCTCAATTGCTGACTAATGTTCAGAAAGGTTACCTGAAAGGAAATACTTACAGTGAGGAAGACTGAAGAAAGCAATCGGCAAGGACTGTGAAACATCAACAGTGAAGGGATGGCCCATTTTACATTAACATGGCAATCTATTTGGGGGGACTTTCAGATATGAAATGACGATCTAAAAATCTGAGTGTCGTGCTCGCTTCGGCAGCACATATACTAAAAATCTGAGTGTCTTCAAGTATGAAGGTGGGTTTAGCAGATGCTGCTGGAGCCCTGCCAGATTCCCCCACCCCCTTCTCCCACCCTCGAAGGCAGTTGTAGGTTTCTGGACAGTTCCCACATATATGCTCGGCTTCCCCTTTCATCTGCATTGCTCCACCTGAGGGCAGCGTGCTGGGCAATTAATGCCTGTAAGGTGTATCTTCCAAAGAGGCATGAGAGGAGCGAGATAAATACGCCGGCTTCCTACCCTACCCAGTTTCTTAGAGGGTCCCCCGGAAGGAGTGAGCCCAGGTGCCCGTAGCTGAACTCCTTACCTACACATTTTTATAGGCATTCCTCATTCCTCCTGTCAACTTCCCACTCCCTTACGACACTTCCTGGGGTTTCCTCCATAAAAACCACTGGCAGCCAAATCCTTGTCTCCAGGTTAGCTCCTGGAGAAACAGGAGACTGGGTTAACTAAATGTGGCCCTGAGTCCCAAGTTACACTGAGACCTCTGGGGAGGTATTGGGCTTAACCAGCATTCCCAGAGAGATCCTACAATAGCAACAGAGACCAGCTTATCACTGACTGCTTTGCATCAGACACATCTTAAGTGCAATATCCCTTGGGTGACACCTGGGAAGACTTCATTGTGTTAGTAAAGCATCCTGGGTCTCCAAGGCCAATTCTACTACATAACTAGCAGTGATGGGCTCTCAAAAAAAGAATTACCTATGACACATTACTGATGATACCTGGTTTCTTCCTGCAATCGGATCCAGCTCTCTCTCATCTGTGAGTCCACCTGATCACTCCTCCCACCTTCTAAAAACTGAATTACCCAGTCACCCTTAATAGTACTTATCCTCCTGTGCGTCAGTATTCACGTGGATCTCCACGTGTGTGCGTGGAGTACTATATACCATGCACTGGGCCAGGCGTCTTGACTATGATGTCTCATTAATTCTTCACAGCAGTTAAAGGAGATAACGTATTTAAGTGCTTTGCACCATGCCTGACTCAAGAGAAATGCTTAATAAAGATATTCTTACCGGTGGTAGTATTGAAGCAATCCTGCAACACTGGGATTGTTATTTTATAGGTTGAGGAAAATCGGGCTCAAAGATATTCAGTAATTTGTGAAGTGCGGCTAACAGGTAGAAGAGTTGAGGCTAGAAACTAGTCAATCTAATTACTTCCCATATACTTCCTAACGTATTATATGAAATTTAAGAACCTCTAAGGTTCAGTAGGAAAACTGATTATTAATTTAATCCATACAGGTTCTTTTCTCAATCAGCCAATTCACAGATTGAATACCTAATAATTCCAAATCACCAGAAAAATACCACACATTTGGCACTGCTCCCCCTTCAACCCTCTAATCCCAACATTGGGGCCCACTTGACCCTCACCTAGAGGATCAAATCCATTCCAGGCTGGGGCTCTGACCCCCTTACTCAGGAGAAATGCAAGCAACCAAAGCCAGAAACTAAGAATCGCATCTGCATTTTTGCTTTGCCCACTCTGATCCTGTGCCCTGTTCTACTAACGGAGCTCCTACATCAGTTGGAGAAACTGGGTTTCTATCTTTCTGCGTCTCTGTCCCGATAACCTGCCGGTATCCTAATTCTTCTCAAAGTGGTAGACTGCCTCTTTGTGACAGCACTCCCCAGGCCCTGGCTCCTCTCTGGCACCCTTCTAATACCGGGCCTCGTCGTCAGCCTGGCCACCCAGCTCCATCACGGAGCCTGCTTCCTGCCCCCCTGCCCATCACCAGGCCCCACCCATCATGTTAGACCTGCCTCAGCCCTTCACCTGCTCACCTGGGGGCTGTGCTGCTTCCACCTCCTGCGTCCTCCCCCACCTCCTGCCCAGGAGCACCTGCACATGCCCTCTAGAAGGTGCCCACCTCCACCGTGGGCAGCCCCCAGCTTACAGGTTCTCCTCCTGCCCAGGTGGGCACCAACTGAAGTCAGGAGCAATATCTTGGTATGGTATGTGTTTCAGCAGAATAGGTAGGGTCTGGTTACTTCTGCTCCTAAAAGTTGGTGTTAGGTAAGTTAACAAAGGTGTCAACAATCTGGCCCTGCTGGAAGGCAGGGAGCGTCAGGCAAAGCACACACACCTGGAGGCACCAGAGTCTCCACATTTCACACCGAGCGGGAAGTGCCCTGGAGGCAGCATAGGGAGAAGAGGATGCGCCTTGCAGACCCAGATTGAAAGCTCATTTCTGCCAATTACTAATCCTGGGCTTTGGGTAGAATGCTCCCAGGAGCCTCAGTATCCTCACTTACGAAATGGGCACAATCTTTCTCGTTCGATTATTAGCAGAATTCAGTATACGTGATAGATAGTCCAATACGGTTCCTGGCACACAGGTGCTCCATCAAAAATGGAAAATATTTCTGACTTAACCTATACATGTATATAAATATGGTTATCTACATGTCTAAAAAGCAAAGTGTATTTTTCTACTATTTAAGTAACAGAGAATCTCTTATT
Organism: Phocoena phocoena; assembly: GCF_963924675.1. Classification (NCBI taxonomy): domain Eukaryota; kingdom Metazoa; phylum Chordata; class Mammalia; order Artiodactyla; family Phocoenidae; genus Phocoena; species Phocoena phocoena. Next base: position 55,251,458 of record NC_089225.1, on the reverse strand, counting down.
CATTTTGCGTTCATCTCCAATTAATGATGGCTTTTTCAACACTTAAATTCCAAGTTTCTCTGTCCCCCAGTCCGGATGTCAAGTGATTTGAATGATCTGCAAAACACTTCAGCTCTCTGGGGGAGCGTGTATTCAAAGGAACCCTTCTGAAGAGTCCTGCTGTAAATCAAAGAATCCTTCTGCACTGCAAGTAATCACCCCTTAATTTATCTGCTTTGAATGTCTGGATTACAGTATACTGGGTTTCCTTAAAGTAGGCATTCTCATAGGAGGTATTTTGTTTGTTTGTTTCGTTATGAACATTACTACAGTATGGACATAGGAATGGTGTTAAGAAAGTCCACGGTTATGCGTCACTGATATCCAAGCTAATAAACACGGACCTTGCACATGAGGTCTATGAGCAGCAGCTGAAATCTAATTTACACAAGTTAGACATTCTGATGAAATTTAAAACAATACATTAGAAGAATTCTGTGTTAAGTACATCAATTTTTGGACTGCCCTGTAACTTTGAGGAGTATCCTATTTTTTTTTTTTTTTTTTTGCAGTACGCGGGCCTCTCACTGCTGTGGCCTCTCCCATTGCGGAGCACAGGCTCCGGACGCGCAGGTTCAGCGGCTATGGCTCACGGGCCCAGCCGCTCCGCGGCATGTGGGATCTTCCCGGACCGGGGCACGAACCCGTGTCCCCTGCATCGGCAGGCGGACTCTCAACCACTGCGCCACCAGGGAAGCCCAGAGGGGTATCTTATTTTTAATCATGCATATTTAACTCACTTCCTTATTAGTAGCTCAAGAAGTTAATTGTCTCACCGCATATTTATTGTTTTGGATACATGTTGGGTTAACATCAAGGAACAAACTGGTCCTTTAAGTGTGTACACCCTGAAACAAACTTTTACAAAGCAAGTATTTTTACAATTTTTATTTTAGGCCTATAGGCAACACTTGCCATTAAGTTTATTTCATAAGCTGGAATTTAGTCCTGGAATTTACGAAGTGCTTCAAGTCCTTTTAGAAAATAGAAGTTTAATGGAACCTAGTGTCTGAATTTGTCAAGACATTAGGGCGTATGTGCAGCCTTAAGGATTTACTACCAAGCAGGAAGACAAAATACTAAGACAAATGTGTTTTTCTTCCTAACAAACAGCAAAGACAAGCTCTATTACTTTGAGAGCACTTCCCTGGAATCGGTGTTAGACACAGCACAAGATCAGGCAAGCTGGCTGCTGGAAGGTTCAGTGAGAATGGACTCGCATTAGCATCTGATAACTAAATCCGGGAGGCCAGCCCCGTTTCAGCAGAGAGCCAGTCTGTACTACACTGTGGCCCTGTCTTGCCTCCGCCCAAACCCTGAATTACATGCAACAAAACTAAATACAGTACTCGGATGCCCCAGGCAGGATGCTAAACAAACTCTGATCAGATCCTAACAAAGAGTGTGACCTAAGCACAGACAAGTAGTAAGAGATTACAAACAACCACTCTAGACTTGGCATCTTTCAGGTTTTATTGGCTTGATAAGTGGGTTCAGAAAATGTTTCCAAATGACAGCAAGGTCTGAAAATAATGGGGTGAAATGAGAATGAACCAAAGAATCAGACAAAAACAAAGACGGGGAAAGATAAAGCAACATGACAGAGAAACATGCCTATCCTCCAAATTTTACAAACAAATATGCAACGCTTAAAAACATCTTTGTTGTATAGACAGAGGGTTTTTAAAAAAAAAAGCACATTTTACTTTGGGGAGAGAACCAGTAAGAGACCATTTTCCAAAAATTTGGCTAAAAATCGCCAGACAACTTTATAGAGACTGATGAAAAGATGAATAAAGTGATGACCAAGGCCAAGCTCAGCCCCATTCTCTGATCCCATGAAATGGCTGAACAGCATTGTTAAACTTGCCATTTCGAATACCAAGTGCATTTCCTGCTTTTTCTATTCTAGCACTGCCCTCTCGTGGTGAAATGACAACATTGCAACCAACAGCATTCCACTTTAGGCAACCAACTTTTCTTTCCAAGTAGTAATAAAAAAGCACGGAAGCCCTGCTCCTTGCCAAGCTTCGTACTAAATGCTTTATATACATTAACCAATGTAAGGCAGGAACTAGTATCTCTAACTTACACGTGCTCTAACTTGCTCACAGTCACTCAGCAATTAAGTGGCTGAGGATTTCGAAAGAGGTCCGATTTAAACCATTGTGCACTGCATTAAGTAAATAGTAACACTTTAAATAAGCGTCTGTTATAGAAATATAAAAGCTTTAATGAATTAATAAAGCATCCCATTCCCTATTTTGCAGTATGAACTTCTATTTGCTCTGCAACCATCAGAAATTCTTCTTTCATATGACTGGGGAACTGTTATACTTTTTTGGTGTAAAGATTAGTTTAAAACTTTATTTTTAGGATTTAAATAGTTACCATGCCAAAGAGGCTCCTCACTTATAAAATCTGCAGAGAAAAGAAGGAGCCTGTCTCGCTGGCCCCTCCCCTCCCCACCACACAGCTGGGTATTTGCGGTTTTTTAAACTACTTATTGTTTTTAAGCTCCGTATTTGTTCTATAACTTGTTCCAATGCTCACTCCTAACCTGAAATCCAATTAAACATGAAAAAGTCCACCCATAGTATTGCTATTATTCATTCCAGTGGGAATGTAAAATCCCTGGCTCTTAGCCCGTTAAGTTAAATAGGCACCGGAGACAGGCAGCTTCCTGAGCACTCGAGTTCAGCTGTGGGCATCTGAAGGCCTGCGCGTCCTGCTTCGGCTTAGGTAAGAAACCGAGGGTGGGGACAGGTCTCGCTGGGAACTGGAGGATATATCCCCAGCAGAATCTGTGCTACACGAGCACGTGAGCCAGGCTGGGACACTCGGGGATAGTGAGGCGGTCCGTGGGCAGGGCCCCTTGCTGGGCATTCTCAGTTTCAGGGGGTAAGACAACGCACGGCCAGGCAGGAAAACGGCTGGGCAGCTGGGAGAGGGGCCTCTGACAGCCGCACAGGGACACACAGGGGCAGGAGCACTTCCCAAGTAGGTTTTGTTTTACGGAGTAGTGGGATCAATATAAATTACAGGAAGACATTTCCAAGGACGGTCTCTAATAAAAGTTCGCCGTAATAACAGGAATGGAACAATCCATGTACTTCCCAGAGTTCTTAGCACACCCATGGTTTCAAGGCTGTAACGCAAGAAACGAAAGCACCGTGGCACCAGCTCCTCGGGGAAGGTCTCGGGCAGGTACGGCCCACGTCCCTCTCCTCATCCGGAGGCTTTTGTCTCTCCCCTACCCCGGTCCGCGCTCGAGGCTTTGGACTGGGGAGACGCAGGTGAAGAGAAGGCGGGGAAGCAGAGCGTAGGCCTAACTGCGTGAGAGGCAGAGAAGCTGGTCCCAGCCAGCGCGCGGCAGGCTCCTGTACCCCAGGTTGCCGGTCCCGAGCTGGGAGCGGACACAGGGAGGGGCAGCATCAGTGCGCCAGGTCGTGCCTCCCCGGCTGGCACACATTGTGCTTCTACACTGACTGGTTGGGCTGACCCCAAACAAGACCAGGAGGCGAGCCATCTGGCTGCCCGCAGCCCCATGGCTTTTCCCCTCCGCCCTCCCCTGCCAGGAAAGGGCCTGAAGATTTTATTACTTACCGGCGTGTTTCTGTTTTCCTCCTTCTCCCAAATGCGGAATCAAGAGCTTTCTTTGTTATAACGTTGGGCATCGGCGTGACCCCAGGGGATGAAGAAGGCGCCACACACCCCCGTGACCACCATGCGTGCGTACCGGCAGCGCCCGGGGCGAAGCGCCCTTTATACCCGTAGCCTCCTCCCCAGGCAGATGGTCCCTCGTGTGGCTAACCTCAGCGTGGCTCGGGCAGAGCACTGGATTGGGTAAGGAAGTCAGGTGACTTCCAGCTCTATGGGCTACCACTGTGTCCTCCTGAGTGGGCAACTCATTCACCTGTGACCTAAGCAAGATGCAACACAGCTGGGTCGACCTAACAGAGCGGCTCAAACAAAAGAGTGCAAGTGAAATGCTTTGCACTTGATGAGATTCAATACTACTCTGCTCGTAGTGTATGGCCAGTGAGAATAAGGGTGACCCTCCACGGGAGGTCCAAAGAATTCAAGAAGAACCTGCCAAGCCAGTCACACAGAGAGCAAGAAGTGAGTCTTCCTACTCTGGTGAGCAGAGAAGTATAGAGGAATGATGGGAAGGGAGAAAAAGTAATATATCGAAACAGGCAGGAAAGTAACATGAACTTACGAGGCAAATAAAATACTTCTGCTCTGTGTATTCTTGAAGTTATAGTTATATCTTCCTATCACACGTAAGAAATAGGGTGATTCTTTTTCAGAAGAAATTCCCCCCAAATCAATAGTACCTAATAAATGCCATAAAAATACTGTACCAGAATCTGTGAAGGGTTTTCTTCCTCATGTGTTTCTTATTTCAATCAGTGGCATCACCACCCACCTCATCATCCAAGTCAGGCTCCTCCTTTTCTCTCAACCCCCTACACATCCCATCAACACCTCTCCCACCCTCTAACCTAGAAACCCTTTGAAGAGATGGGCCACGCTCATTTCACTGTGCGCGTCCAGGCCTGAAAGGTGGTGCAGGAGGGCCCACATGCCAGGGGCAGCCCAGCAGAGGGTGAGAAGCGGGCCTTCCCCAGCAGCACGCCTCAGGGGGGGCTTGGAGGTGAGGCGTGGAGCTCTGAGTTCTGAGCTGGAATCGGAAATGAGGAGGGTGGCTGCAGGAGCTGCAGGGGAAAAGCTGCTTCTCTACACACTCGTCATCGCTGAACTGTGCAGCCCTCACTTTATCCCTTCCCCTTCCCACCCTCCGGATGGCACCTGTACAACCCTGAGGGTCAAGAACGTGAGCCCTCGAATCACAAAGAACTGGCTCTGACACCTAATGGCTGTGTAACCTGTAAAATGAGACTAATAATAGCACTGAATGGGGAAGGCGATGTAGGGAGTAGCCAGTGAAATAAAACTTGTAAAGTGCTTTGCACAAAGCTGCCTCTAGTGGGCGCCCTGTTACCATTAGCCATTCCTGCCCTTGTCTCACCATTCCGGCTCAGCTAAAACCCTACTGAGGAGCCGCAACTCAGAGATGAGGTTGGCAGTTCACCACCACCATCTCCTCTGACTTCTGACTCTCAGATGAGAAGAGAGGCATGCAGGGCAAGGTGAGACTTGAGGAAAGGAAATGGAGGGGCAGGCTAGCAAGAAACTGCCCTAACCGCTTTTGAAGATTTGACTCTTTGCTGTTACCTCATTTCTTTCCTTAATTCCCTCTTAGTCTCTTTTAACTTTTCTCCTTTTTCTTTTACTGCCCCCTGCCCACCGTTTTTCGTGTGTGAACAGCAGGAAGAACATGAAATTTGGAGTGTGTCAGATGTGAATTCAATTCTTTTTTTTTTCTTGCCTGCATTTCATAAAACTAAAATGAGTTTATTTTGCTAAGTCAAGCAGTAAAAAGAAGGAAATACTTCTCTTTTATAGCCATGTACCTCTAAAGCCACTGTCCAGGAATTTTCCAGCACTGACATTTTTGGTCCGCAGAGACCGAAAATATGCAGATACAGTTAGTCCCAGCAAAGATTCCACAATATAACCAAACTTTCTTTACATACACAGGGGGAAAACAAACCCACAGATTTAATACAAATTTTAAAAAATGTGGCCTCATAAAACTGTCCTTCAGAGATCAGTAAGGACTCTGCTTTATCTACTTAGTGGCGGACATTAACAACTCCTCTGGGCAGACAACGGTCAACGTAGTAATTAGCCAGAAAACTGTGACGACTTGCAGTGGGTTCTTTTTCCTACAAAAAATATTAATACTGCTGCATGAGGTTTCATATGATGCATGGCGACTTACTAAGTGAAAGAAATTGGAAAAAAAACTTGAAATCAGGAAGTAAACAAAATTAGAGAGTTGCTCACATTCCAATAGGTATTTGTTAAGCATCTAGGAGGTATCCAAAATTGTTCTATAAGCCACAGAAATTTATCTTCCTTTACCAAACACAGAATTATTGTAAAACCCAGTAAGCTTCATTTTGAAATGTCGAGTGAATTCAATTCTTAATTTAGCCACGTACATATGTGTGGCCCCAGGAAAGTTATACCTAAGGTCTCTGAGCCCTGTTTTCAAGCCCCTGGCAAATAGGACATGAATAACTAAAGATAAAGACAGTTAACATCCACGGAACCCCTAACACAGTGTGACACGTGAAGGCACTTAGCAATGCTGTTGCTGGTCTCTAGGAATTCCAGGTCTTTTCTTGCTTCTCCTCCCATGGCCCATTGCCCAATCTCATTTTGCTCCCCATGACAGGGGTATAGGATGGTTAATTTTGTGTGTCAACTTGGCTAAACTATGGTAATCAGTTGTTCAGTCAAACAGTCTATATTTTGCTATAAAAGTATTTTTTTAGATGTGATTAACATTTGCAATCAGTAGACTTTAAGTAAAGCAGATTACCTGCCATGATGTGGGTGGGCCTCATCTAATCAGTTGAAGGCCTTGAGAGCACATAGGTCTCCCTTGAGGTTTCCCAAAGAAGAAATTCTGCTTCCACAATGCAACATAGAACTTCTGCCTGAGTTTCCAGCTTTTAGACTCAAGACTGCAGCATCAACTTTCACCTGAAACTCCAGCCTGCCAGTTGCCCTGAAGATTTCAAACTTGGCAGTCCCCACAATCACATAAACCAATTCCTTAAAGGAAATATCTGTCTCTATCTATCTAGCTATTTATCTATCTATCCATCCATCTATCCATCTATCTATCTTCCTACCTATCTTTCTATCTATCTATCTATCTATCTATCTATCTATCTCCTGTTGGCATTGCTTGGCATCCTGTTGGCACCCTGTTGGCAAACCCTCACTTACATAGGATGCTACTCTGATTGGCTAACCCATAGACCTGATGTGGCCACATCTCTAGGGGGCAGAGACCAGAGTCCATTACAAGGCTAGAGCAGCTAGAAATGGGTTTTTTTTGTTTCTCCCTTTGAGCAACTTGCCACGAGAGAAGATTCAGCCATCTCACTCATGCTCCTTAGCTTCTTCCCTCCGTGTGGCTGGAACCCTGTCTTGCCCATCAGAGCTGGCTAGAAGGCTGTCTGTCTCAGGCTACTCTTGGGAGGGTTGCAGGATGTAGAGGTCAATGTGTTTTCCTTGTTTCTTAGTGACTCTCCAAATCAATTCAGAAAACTCTGGTTGGACATTATGGCTGGACTCTGTAAAGTACACAGAGGAGGCAATAAGCCAGCTTTGGTATAAAACTAATTCCTAACAAAGTAAGAGAAGAGCAAGCCCAGCTCAGGAAACTTCTCTGCATTGGTGCTGAGGTCAAAACCACAGCTAAAATCTGGGGGCTTCCCTGGTGGAGCAGTGGTTGAGAGTCCGCCTGCCGATGGACACGGGTTCGTGCCCCGGTCCGGGAAGATCCCACATGCCACGGAGCGGCTGGGCCCGTGAGCCATGGCCGCTGAGCCTGCGCATCCAGAGCCTGTGCTCCGCAATGGGAGAGGCCACAGCAGTGAGAGGCCCGCATACCACAAAAAAAAAAACCACAGCTAAAATCTAAAGTTAAAAACTTACTAAAATTTTAAAAGAACCCACAGCTAATAACAAAGTATTGCTCAGCTATTCTTGGCTGGCACCCCATGGTGAGAGATAATTGGTCCAGGGTGACACTCCAGCAGCCCCTGGCCAAATACTATTCTAATACCATCAAAATCTCATGCCAGCTTTTAACATCTGAGGTGTCAGCACGTCACTGCTGATGCTATTTATCATCCCTTAGGAACATCTGCTCTGCTTTTTAAAATTCTTTCCTCATCTCTCTTGCTTATATTTCTTGCCTTCTCACCTTTCTCCTCCTTAATTTGCATCTTCCTTCCCTTTCCTCTCTTTCCTCACCTTTCTCTTTTCAACTTTCCACCCACACCATCATTACTCATTCAGGACCATGCAGAGGAGGAAGGAAAATCATCCTCTCCTAGGTCCTGTCCCCTCTGCACATCCACGGAAGTGCGACCGGGTGAAGGGAAGCATCAGGGGCAGCTGTGAGCAACGAGGGCCGGAGGGGACCCACCAGGACAGCAGTCTGCAGGGAAAAGGTGTGCAGAGATGCAGGACATGGGGTGACCTGAAAGGATGAGAAGTAGCCGAGAGAGGGAAATCACACGCTTCATCGTGTTTCTTCGGAGTCAAATAGTACAGGGTGTTGGCTAAGAGCGTATGTTCAGGTGCCTAAGTCCTTGGGTTTTAACCTTGGTTCCCCTAATTTCTAGATATGTTACTTGGAGCAAGTTAGTTAATCCCTTGAGGCCTTAGTTTCCTCACCTGTAAAATGAAGCAGTAATGTGACCTACCTCATAGGGTTATTGTGAGGATTAAAGGAGTAAACACCTATTAAGTGCTAGAACACTGCCTAGCACGTAACAAATATCCAAGAATTGCTAGCTGTCCTCGGTCCCACTGGGAAACGGAGGCAGCTTACAAGAATCAAAACCCACCTCCCCCGTTGGGCCGCTCTGAAATCCAAGAGGAAACTGGCCCTGTGAGAGAGGGGAGAGGGACAGTACCACTGAGGCTAGCGGGCACAGATTCCAGGAAGCTTCTCATGGAACTTTTGATACACTGGTGCACAGAAAAGGTACACTATTGGTTAAGTAGAACTTGGGCACTGGCCTGAGATCCTAAGCTTCCGTGACAATGGCTGGAACACAGGCACCTATACTCCAAACTTCAAATGTCCACTTACCAACCATCCGCTTGTTAGATGGTAACTGCCCACAACTCCAACACACACACAAGTTCCTACAAAATGTAAACCTCAAGTTGAGGACGTCATGAATGTTTCTCTCGTTCGAAGTGTGCCACATCCGGAGAAGGCTCAGAAGCACCGTCTTAGACGTGGTGCTTGGCTGGAGATTATTTGTCCCTTTAACTGATTCTTTGATGTTCCTTGATATTTCTTTCTGATTCTGTAGTTAGCCAATTCTCTTCCTTCAGTTTTTATCTGAATCCTGAATATGTGAATATAAACTTGGGACATTCTCATACTGAAGCTTGACGGTAGCCTCTAGGGGGCTGTTCTTTTGAGATGAGAGGTTCTTGGCTCTAAATAGGAAGGTTCTGCACATTTAGGCCGCATGGAATAATGACGGAGCAAAAGTCACTGCAGATATGAAAGGAGACTCTGGGTACAATTTTCTTTTTTTTTTTTTTTGCAGTACGCGGGCCTCTCACTGTTGTGGCCTCTCCCGTTGCGGAGCACAGGCTCCGGACGCGCGGGCTCAGCGGCCATGGCTCACGGGCCCAGCCGCTCCGCGGCATGTGGGATCTTCCCGGACCGGGGCACGAACCCGTGTCCCCTGCATCAGCAGGTGGACTCTCAACCACTGCGCCACCAGGGAAGCCCAGGGTCCAATTTTAAATTCACAAATATTATGGGATGGAGGGCAAGAAGAATATGAGTTTTATCTACTAGGATGCCAAGCTCCTCAGAGGTGACTGATTAGGATAAAGGAAGCCTGTGCTGAACTTTAGAAAAAAAAGTATTATTGGCCCTCCCACATTTGACAAGTTGAGGTAGAGAAAAAGTGAGGGATATTTGGGGGACTGCACCGACCACGTTTCCGCTGCATCGCTGGAGCTCTTAAAAGGCTGACAAGGGGATCACTTCTAGGACGGAGAAAAGTCAGGAAACCAGACGGAGGAGGATCTAAGGACAAACCTCGGAAGACTTGCTTCTCCTTCCCCTTTGCTCACATTTCACCTCATGTAACTAAAGTTTCTCACTGCAATGGCCTTGTTGCATTTTCCAAATAGAGAGCAAGCTCCTGGAGAACAGCCCATGTGCTCCTGCATTGCATGTTCCCACACCTGGCGCCATACTCAAATCATGGAAGACATTCACTATATATGTTTCTTGAGTAACTTAATAAAGGAACTCAACACATACTTGCTGAACTCCTTACTGTGGGAAAGAGGAAGTGGCTTGGAAAATGTAATTTTGATGGCATCCAAGACAGAGAGATAATGTATCGTTTAAAAGTAATAACTCGGGCTTCCCTGGTGGCGCAGTGGTTGGGAGTCCGCCTGCCGATGCAGGGGACATGGGTTCGTGCCCCGGTCCGGGAAGATCCCATATGCCGCAGAGCGGCTAGGCCCGTGAGCCATGGCCGCTGAGCCTGCGCGTCCGGAGCCGCAACGGGAGAGGCCACAACAGTGAGAGGCCGGCGTACCGCAAAAAAAAAAAAAAAAAAAAAAAAAAAAAAAAAAAAAAAAAAAAAAAAAAAAAAAAAAAAAAAAAAAAAAAAAAAAAAGTAATAACTCTTACTTTAAGACAAAAAAAGAATAAGGTATCTTACCTGGTGACTGCTGGTCTCAGAAACTTTAACATCCAAAGACCCTGCCAGGACAGCATACCAGTTGGTTCCAATATCACCCTGGCGAAATACTGGAAAAGAAACAGCCATGTATGTAGACCAAATATAAGTTGGTTTTACCACGTAACCTGATAGTTTCTCACTGGTTATTGTGAGCCTAACTTGGACCTAGGTGAGCTTACCAACCTTCCTCTATCTGTTCCCACCAGAACATGCCAAAATTTTCTTTCCCTCTTCTATCAACAAAGCTATATCCTATTTATTCAACGTTCCATGAAGTAGAACTCTAGTAAACAGAACTCTTTCATATTTACAGAGCAGCAATAAGGGATGATAACCCTAAATGCTATAAGATCCTTTGAATGTAAGAAGAATTGACTGGTATTCTCTGTAATTTATCTTAAATATATTTCACTGTATTGTGATTCTTGGAAAATTATTACTCTAGATGGGGTACGTGTTAATAAGACTATGGGATTCAACAAAACTAGCTCACCACCCCAATTTCCCAAATCTATTTATATTAAAAGCAACATGCTTTCTAGAATAGAATTTCTCCTTTTAAGCTAACCAATGGCTGATTAAGAAAAATAAAATCTGTTTTAAAATTTTTAACTACTGTATTTTCATTGTCCATTTTCTTGTTTATTTTATAAATTCACTGCTTTTAGGCATTACGAGTTAACTACTCTCTGGAAATGATTCTCATCAGAAATTTCTGAACTTAATTTTGCTTTACTTTTGTAATCTCAGAGAGAAAACATTAAGTTATTTAAAGAGAACCTTAGTTCTCATATCCATGTTAAGACCAGTAGTTTGGAAAGTCATTCTGAAACACTGGTTCAAAAATCTCATACAGACCCAACTATCCTTTTAAATATCCTAGCTAAATAACTAGATGGAATGATCTGATATTTTAAAATTCTTCTCACAGAGTCAGAAGTCAAGTGGCTCAATGAAAAATCACGTGACAACTCAGTGGGACAGTTAAGTTCTGGCAAGGCTAGTGCTCAGTGCGTAAGAGGAAGCTTCTGGGAGCCATAATTAATGACGACGAGCTGTTCTAAGCTCTCTGACTGAGACATGCTGTGGAAAGGCAAGAACGACAATAGCATCCTACCAAGTGCAATGATAAGCTTAAGATGTGGGATGGCTGAGTTTATAGCTGGCCTCTCAAGTAGCTCTAGCCTTTGTAAGGGACTTATTTTAGAGTTAGGGCTTTGCCTTTCATGAACTTCTTGGCCCCCAAAGACATTATCATTTGCCAATCAAATTCACATTACACATCACAGAAGATTCATTTTGAAAGTGGCCTTAAGAAATAGAAAACAGAGTCTCAGCTCTAAAAGAATGAAGTTCCCGCTATCAGTAAGAATAAAAATATTGGTTTGAAAACCGCATGTGTGGATGATTTTTTTTAATAGAAGTATGACTGTTTCTGCACGTGTGCATATGGGAAAACATCTTGAAGAACACACACAAAATGTGAATATCGATCTCGGATTTGGGGATTGTAGGTGATTTTTATTTTGTCTTCTAAATTTTCTACAACGATGTTGTGACAGATCCTGATAGGTTCCCACTCAGAATCATGCCCTCCCTTCCTCCTATTTAACTGAACATGGATTTGATACAAGTTCCCACCCTACTCTAATGGGCCAAATTCTAAGAACGTATTTCTTCCCTAGCTCCACTGGGGTAACCATGATTGGTCTAAATCAGCCCTGGTGATTCCATGATCTCTGCTAGTGATTGGTTTAAAGATGGGCACATGATGCAATTCTGGCCAATGAAACAATACAGGAAGTCTGCTGGGGGATTCTGAAAAAGAGACAAGAGATAGTCCTTCAGCAGGAATGTTGTGTATCAGCACACAATGCCTCCAACTGCTGTAGTTAGTTGTATCAGAACCATTTGGGACAAATCTGAGTACAAATGCCAACACCTGAGGATGCAGAGCAAAAACAAATAAACCAACAAAAAAGATGGGAGGAACCTGGGACCTTAATAATGTCATTGAGCCACTAAATCAACCAACCCTGAAGCCATCCTTCCTCAGGACTGCTTATACATGAGTAATTAATTTTCCCCCCTTGTATGAGTTATTACTCAAGCCAGCTGAATGGGAGTTTTCTGTTACTGCAGTATAAAGCATCCCAACAGATAGAATAGCACTACTTTTTTAATGAGAAAATACTTGGTTTTTTTTTTAATGCAGCTGTTACCCTATCATTTTACTCTCCCTACCCCTTTGGTCACATCTGGAATAGACATTATCACTGAGGTTAATTTGAAACATTGCTATTGTAAAATCAGCTATGCTTTAAGTTTTTCAATTACTATTATCATTAGTTAAGAGACCTTTTATCTTGTTTAATATCCTGCTGGCTCCCATATTTCTTGGGTTACAGAAAATAATTATATATTAGAATTTCTAAGGATACTGCTGAATGTATAAATCAGTACATCCTTCCAGCTCCATCTGGAAAGTAGGCTGCCCTGGAAGAACCATTTACACGCTGTGGATGAAGGAGTTATGGAAATGCCTACATGGAACTGAATAAATAAAGGAGAGGGAAATGTCAACCTCATATCTTTGACTGAAGCTCAAATATTTGGCACATAGATACCCCATTTGCTATCCATCCCCACAGGGTAACCACAAATGAGCACAAACTTATACATGAAAACACACCACTGGAGTTGCATTTCTTACATGTTATTCCTTTTTCCAGATTCTCATAATAACCACATAAACAAATCTGATGAAGGAGATTTGGGTGAAATTTCTCAAAAGCTTTAACTTCTTTCAGCCGTGTGAAGATTATATCCACATCTTCACTGGATCGTTCTAATGGTCTATAAAGGGGAGAAAAGGCACAAGGCTATATCAGAAAGAACTTACTTGAGTCAACACGCATTATTCTAACTATATTTAAAATTTTGCAAATACACCAACTGCAAATATTTTACTGCAAATATTTATCCCCCTATAACCATTATAAATATTTCCAGGCCTTTGTCAACTGTTCACCTTAAATCACTAATACTGCAGTTGGTGTGATATTGTGATTTACAATAAAAAAATATAAAACAGTAAGAAATTGTTCACTGTTCCTTGCACAGAGCTCCTAAAACTCTTGTAATTTCTTATATGAGAGCCACATGGGGCCTCTTCAGTTATAATATTTGGCCTCTTGTCCTCAGTTCCTGAAATGCTTAAGAGCCATAAAAGTGAAATGGGTGTCAAGCCCCTTTCCACCACAACCAAGTTTATGTTAATGAGGGGACTTTTGGAAAACTCCTAGGTAACCTAAGGATGGAGACTGGCTGCCTGGAGAACCACTCATGTGATTGGAGGGTTGGGACTTTCAGCCGCACCCCTTGACGTGGGGGTGAAGGGGCTGGAAATTGAGTTCAGTCACCAATGGCCAATCAATTTCATCAAGCATGCCTAAGTACTGAAGACTCCATAAAAATCCCTGAACAACGGGGTTCAGAGAGCTTCTGGGTTGGTGAACGCCTGGAAATGTGGGGAGAGTGGCACTGGGAGAGGGCGTGGAAGCTCCATGCCCCTTCCCATACTTCTCCTGTACACCTCTTCCATCTGGCTGTTCCCAAGCTACACCCTTTCATAGTAAATCTAGCAAGTAATTGTTTCGCTGAGTTCCGTGAACTGCTCTAGCAAATTCATGGAACTCCAAGAGGGGTTTGTGGAAACCTCCAATTTATAGCCAATCAGTCAGAAGCACAGATAACAACTTGGACTTGCAGCTGACATCTGAAGTTGCACGTGTGTGTGGGCAGGGAGCAGTTTTGTGGGACCGAGCCCTTAACCTGTGGGATCTGATGTTATCTCCAGGTAGACAGTGTCAGAATTGAGTTGAATTGTAGGACAGCCAGCTGGTGTCACAGAATTGCGTAACGTGTGGAAAACCCACACACCTGGTATCAGAAGTGTAGGGAGTATGGTAGTAGCATGAGGGTAACAGAAACACAGAAGGAGGAGTTCTCCTTTACAGATGGCTATACTTACTCAAAATTGAGGTCCCAAACACAAATGCCTGCCGGGGCCTATTAGGTAGAGTAAATGATTATACAAAGAGCCAAATATAAGGAAAAAAATCTCTACTATACAAAACCAGTGGTAAAAGCAAAGACAAATTGCAAACTGCAGAGGTGGGGCTGTCGACAGGGAGCAGGCCTTATTGGCTATTTTCCTTATCACTGGCTTTCTGTGGAAACATGGGGCCAGACGTCATGTATTTCAGCTGTTCAGGGAAAGATATCTAGACGTTTGTTCACATTTCTTTAACATTGTGTGGGCCACACACAAAACATCTATGGACTAGATCCAACTTGTTGACCACCGTTTTGTACTTTCTGGATTAAGACAAACTGGAGAAGTAAACAAAAATGGGATAGTTTTACAGATTATATAAACTATTTTCTTTCTTTTCTTGGAGCCGTTTTCCAGGTCTATTTGTTCTTTGATAGATATGTCACGTTCTACAGAAAATATTCACCTCCTAAGTGCCCCAGAACATTCTGGGATCAGAGGAAATGAGGGGGGCCAGGATGTGACTGAGATAGGTAATGCTCACCAAATTCCCACGTGTTCCCTGACATTTACCGGCTTCCTTTGGTAGTCATGTTGGAGCCATGTTCTGGCCAGTGGACTGTGAACAAATCGAGCACGCAACACTTCTGAGGTGAAACTGTTAAGGGCCAGCCTCAGCCACAACTCTGCAGTGTGTGATGGGTTATTGTGTCCCTCCCCCAAAATATGCTAAAGCCCTAATACCCGGTACCCATGAGTGTGACCTTATTTGGAAATAGGGTCTTCGCAGATGCAATCAAATTAGGATGAACTCACACTGGATTAGAGTGGGCTATAATCCAAGGACTGGTGTCCTTACAAAAAGAAGGAAATTTGGAAACAGACACAGGGAAGATGGCCAGGTGAAGGCGGAGGCAGGAGTGACGCATCTCTAAGCCAAGAAACACCAAGGATTGATGGCAGCCACGAGAAGCTGGAAGGAGACAAGGAAGGATATTCCTGAGAGCCTTCAGGGGGACTTGGCCCTGACGACACCTTGGTTTTGGACTTCTGGCCTCCGGAATCATAAGAGAACACATTTCTGTTGTTTTATCCCACCTAGTTTGTGGTCTCTTGTTTCAGTAGCCCTAGGAAACTGATGAGAAGGCAAGTGCTTCAGATGTTACAGCCGCAAGATGGAGACTCTGTCTAAGTGACAAATAAACCACCACTGTGTGAAGCCCCGAGATTTTGGTTGGGGGAGAGCACGTGTTGTTAATACAGCATCACCTAGACTAACATAGAGGTCAGGACTACACGGGCCAGAGTCCAAGGAACTTGGGACATTATCAGAGGAAGACAGATCCCACCATGAGAGATGCACATTTTTGGAGGACATGAGCAGGTGACCTGTCACTAAGGGGAAGACCTAAGACACAGCTTTCATGAGGTTAATTGAGAGGCTCTTCCTCCACCCCTGTCACACTTTCAGGCCCAAGATAACTAGATTCAAAGAATCTGCTTACAACCTCGGCGGGCCTCCCAATTAACCTCTACTCAAAGGGCCTGAGCTCTGCTTCCCAGGGAAGAGGGAGGAAAATCCTGATGCATTAGTGCCAGTTTATGAGATGACCAAGCGTCCGGAAGAGCTGAGAGCTTTGCAGGCTTACCAGGGAAGGTACAGCACACTGGGCACAGGGCCTCTTTCCACCTCTTGTCCCTTTGGAAGGGCCTTATCAACTCCCTACCAGAAGCCATGTTCTCAAAAGTCAAGGGGCTCTGAAACAGGTGCTAGAATTTCAGCAGTTAATAAAGGGGTGCAGACAACTTTCAGTGAGAGCCTTTGAGTGTCCGTGGGGAAAGCATCTCCCAAGCAGTGAAGGCGCAGTGGCTGGCAGAGCTACCCTCGAAAGCTCTAGCCAGAGGAGCGCACTTCATGGGAAGCAGTGTTGGCACAAGCAGGCGTAACACCCAGCCACAGCAAGCAGCCGTGTGAACCCCACGGGGCTCCGCTACAGAAGCGCTGGCACTAGCCTGCAGGCCCAAAGCAATGGCAACATTTAAGTCAACCGGAGGGGGGAATCACAAGGACCAGATGAGCTGGAAATTGGCTGGACATTGATATGGTGGATTCTACTTAGTTACACAGGAAAAGAGAGAGAGATAAGAATCCATCTTCCATCAGGAGGGAAAGCAGCATCCCACCTTGTTTATTCTCCCCAGAGCATGTTCCATATTAGGAAGGCAGACCAGGGAGGCCTAAAAACATTTTTGGTCCAACACTCTCTGGAAGAAACTGAAAGCAGCAGAAAAAAAAAGCACTTCCATACTTCCATACAGACCAAAACAAGCACAAAAGAACTTCAAGATTCATAACCAGATTGTGTGAGGCCCAGTGACAAAAGACACTTGGAAAGACAGAGCTAATTTGAGATACCCGGGACGAGCATGAAAGTTCTCTTCCTGAGATTTTCTGTGGGCACCCCAAAATTAGGTCCTAATAATGTCTCCCCCATTGTTTAAACATTTAAGCCACAGAAACTATGAAAAGCAATGTTTTCTCTGTCATTCATGGAGTGGGGAAAATTCCGTTCAGCTATTAATGGACGTCTTTACCAACCCACCTCTGTAACCTACCACAGGGGATAATCCTTCCGTTGCCCCACTTCTCTTGGGAACCTATGATTTCCTAATGCCACATACATTCTCCTCTCTGCAGAGGTCATGCCTGGTACTTCCTTCATAGATTCCACGGTACTCAGTAGAGGGCCAAGCACACAAGAAGTCCTTGGATGCGACGTTCCACAGCGACCTCAAACTGGACTCACCTTCTCTCCGACACCTGCCACTGCACCTGCACTCCTTATCGCCGTGCATGGAGCAGGCTCGTCCTCTCTCACCATGTCCTGCTAATTCTACCAACTCAGTGTCTCTCAAACCCATCTCCACTTCTTAACCCCTCCGGCCACGGCCTCATTTGAGTGTGAATGAAGGGCACGTGAAACACGTACTGGGCTAGCAAGCTGAACGGCATGGCAGTCCTTGCCTAGGCAGCTGGAGAACTTGGGTTCCGTCTAATAGTCAGCAGAAGTATTCAAAGCAGGAAGGTGGCATGATTGGATATACATTTTGGAAAGATCACCTTGACTGCAAGTAAAGGCAGGTGGGAGAGTGTAAAGACCAACAGCTAAGAGAGCAGTCAGGAAGCTCTTGCAGTATTTCAAAATGATGATGCAGGTTTCTCTAATTATAGCTCACTCTATGCTCCTTTCCTTAATAACTGCATACATCTGGTCCCCTAAGTAGAAGTTCCAAGTTCAGAGAAGTTATTTTCCTTAGCCGACCCTCTGACACCCAGGACCGTGTTTTAAATCACTTTTTCTAAAAACTTCACATTTAAAACATGTTCAAACAGCAGTAGAAAGAATCATTTACAAAAGAAGACACTGTGGTAGGCAGGATCCTAGGGTGACCCCAATGACCCACATCCTTATATAATCCCCTTAAGGGTAGGCAGAAGCTCTAATTTACTTTTGGTTAATAGAATATGGCAAAAGTGTAGAGATATCACTCCCATGATACGTTACAATATAAAGCAAAGTTAAAGATATTTTGCAGATATAATTAAGGTCCCTAACCAATTGACTTTAAGTTAATCACAGGGAAGATTTTTCCCAAGTGGGCCTGACCTAATCAAGCAAGTCCTTTAAAAGAGGGTAGAAGAAGTAGGAGATTTTCTTTTTTTTTCAATTAAAAAAAATTACTTATTTTTGGTTGCATTGGGTCTTCACTGCTGCGTGCAGGCTTTCTCTAGTTACATTGAATAGGGGCTACTCTTCATTATGGTGTGCAGTCTTCTCATCGCAGTGGCTTCTCTTGTTGCGGAGCACAGGCTCTAGGCATGCGGGCTTCAGTAGTTGTGGCACGCAGGCTCAGTAGTTGTGGCACACGGGCTTAGTTGCTCCGTGGCATGTGGGATCTTCCCAGACCAGGGAATCGAACCCATGTCCCCTGCATTGGCAGGCGGATTCTTAACCACTGCGCCACCAAGGAAGTCTCGAAGTAGGAGATTCTTTTGCTGGCCTTGAAGAAGGAAGCTGCCGTGTAGCAAAAGGGCTACGTGGCAAGGAATATATGAGGTCCCTGGCTGACAGCCAGCAAGAAAACAGGGACCTCAGTCCTACAACTGCAAGGAACTGAATTCTACCAACAACCAAGTGAGCTCAAAAGAGGTCCCCAAGTCCAGATAGGGACACAGCCCAGTCAGCACCTTGATTTCAGCAGAAAATGCAGACAAGCATGCCTAGGCTCCTGCCCCACAGAACTGATTAGGTAATAAAGGTGTGATGCTCTGGGCCACTAGGTTGTGGTGATTTGTTACCCAGCAATAGAAAACGAATACAGACACAAAGTCTTTTCTCACCCTGACTCAGCTCCTTGTGACCAGCTTAGGGTTCACTTCCCTCACAGAGCTTTTCCTAACAACGTTCTCATCCTTCTCTGAAGTCCAATTGATATCATTTCTTTTTGGAATCTTATCACATTATTTTACTCTTTCACATGTCATGCATGCAACTTCTGTCTTCTTGGAGATACCATCATTCTTCTATGCATTCATTTGGTGAATACTATTTGGATATTATTTTTTATTAACTACTGCATCACTGTTTTCCTGTTTTGTTTTGTTTTTTTTCTTCTCATGGTTCTTCAGCTCTTCAGGATGAATGTTACTGTCTGTCATTGAAAACTTTCTAAATCAGACAGCAAGGTCAGACAGAGGTTAACCCATCTAAGTTAAGAAGGCACAAACTAAAACCATTGTGGATAAAATAAAATCCTTTGAAGTATTATATAAATCGTAATGGTAAATAATGCCTATTAGCATTACAAAAAAGATAGTTTTATTAGAATGTGTTTATGATTTTGAAAGGCGTGGTTTTAACAACTTATTTATAACTTTTTATCACATCTACCTTTCAAATTAATGGCACTCAAATAAGACTTAACTTTGAAATATGAATTATCAAAATCTATGGAATTATAAATGACTCTCCTCCACCAAACACATCCTTTCATGAATACACATTCATTTTATTTATCCATTCGGTAAACTGTATTGCTTTCCTACCTTACGTTAGATACCTTTCCCTGGAAGAACAGAGGTGGGCAACACGCCAACCCTACCCACCGGGAGCTCACAATCCAGTGGGGAAGGGAGCCACAAAACCAAAATTAGAATACTGTATGGTAAGTACTGTAACATGGGTACCCGCAATGTTCTGGACTGTACCTTGCTTTACTACAAAGAAGGCAAACATGGAAACTACCAAAGTGAGGTGTACGAGGGATAGCAAAGGTTCTGGATTCCAGGTGCTGCCCACGTGTTACAATGCAATGTGAAAATTTAATGTGCTCTTAAGTCTTAATTCAGTCAGCTCGGGATTATCTAGGGACTAATTAACCAGTTTCTGGATTAGTCAGAGCACGAAATAATAACACACGGGCATCTGTGGGGAAAAGTGTACAATAACCATAAAATCAGCAAAACATCTCTTAGATGACTTCTGTTTGACTATATGATAATCAATATGCAAATCCTCTGCCGTGAGGTGGCCCCACCCTCACCAATCTGCTGAGTAAGCCCCCCCTCCTCCCCTCGCCTCCCACAGAATCTCTGGGGGACCTTTCAGGAAGGACAGTGGATCCCAACCCAGCAGTCAGACCTGTGGGAGGCATGCAGGAAGTAGATGAAGAGGGAAAGGAAAGGAGGGAAGGGAGGCAAAGTGCTCTCTGCCCAGCGGCCTTCCCATAGTCGTGAACAGAAGGCTCATCCAAGAAATAGACAATAACGGGTTGTAACAGTACCGTCATCTTGTGGGAATGTATATAATGCTTAATTTCCTCCACGACTTCACTTGTATTTTTTCTAAATTTCCAGATGTCTTCTGAAGATCAGTAAATGTATTTCAGAACATTGGGTGTAATGCTAAATAAATACATTTGCATTAAAATGACTTTGCGGTTCGTTTTGTCTCCTTGTGCTTTAACAGTAATTTAGGATTATAAAGAGCTAGCCCCCACTCCTAATGAACTGTTAAGTCCGAGAAAATACATGGGAGCTTTATAAATTATAAAGGGCTACAGAAGCTGTTCTTATTATGAGTACCATCAGCTTCATCAGCATCGTTAGCCACAAAGACCTTTTAATGATGAAAGCAACGAATAAAGTGCTTAAAAACATATATGAGAATTCTCTTGTAGTTTTGGAAGGGTTTATAGATAGGTGTGCATGTATATTTTTCTCTCTCTATTATAACAACAGTAAGATCTCAAACAATACGTACTTGATAATCTCGTCCTTTTCATAACACTATTAACTTTTTAAAAGGATTTGAAATGTTCATCAAAAACATTTTACACAGAGGCCAGGTAAGATTAGTATGCTAAAATCATGTGTGTATAATGCCAGTGATGACATGGATATATCAAAAGTCTTTGAAACTCAAGATGTTTACCACTTATCATGTTATTTTAATTATATGGTTATTAACCACTTAGAATACTGAAATGTTGACTCTTTACTAATTACAAGTTTTCCCAACAACGTCAACAAAATTCAGAAAGATGGTGTTGAAAATGCATTCATTCAATCTGCGTGTCTGTATGAGAGAAGAAAGCACTCGGGTGATACAAAGAGCATGGTTCCTGCGCTGAGGAAGTTCAAACTGAGTTAGGGAGAATTGTACACATACAGCAATTATCAAGGTGAAATGTAGTAAGAAGTGCAATTAAAATAGGAAAGAAGGAAATATGAATTCAGAAGAAGAACAGATATCACTGATGGATGCAAGTTCTACAAAGACTTCATGAAGGCACTATTGTAAATTCTTCCTAAAATCAGTTCTTTCTTGTTTCTCTTTTTACGTCTATAGTACCACCACTGTTGTGTCATTTATTCCTAAAAAATGTGGTGTCAGTAGGGCTCCTCTCCCTAGAGACCTGTTCTATTGACTTTTCTCCCTATGAGTTTCTTACCCACCAACCTCCTAACACACACACACAGATATACACATGCATATCCATATGTACAGAGATGTATACACACAGATGCATACACACATATGTACAAACACATATACAAACATACACACGGATAAAGATTCTTTGTTGACCAAAGTGTAGTCAGACTCCTGACCCTTTTCCTAGACCCATCTGTGTACTTCTTTGTAAAATGCAGTTTTAGCAAGAACCTTGCTAAAAAGTCAGTTTAACCAGAACCTCCCCACTCCTGATATCTGACCACCCTCCATATCCGATTGGGTTTCTCATCCTCCACCATCCCCCAGACGATATCGGATCACCCTTGTCTTCAGCAAGAATCCCGTCGGGTCAATTTAGCCAGAATCCTCCTTACCCTTGATGTTTCCTCTCAGTAATTTTCCAGCCACTGACTTCCTCCCACCCCCCACACCTTGCTCCTTGGCTGTAAATTGCCACTTGTCCATGCTGTGTTCGGAGTTGAACCCAATCTCTCTCTCCCGCCGCAAACTCCTATGGTGCTAGTCCCTATGCCTGACTCAATGGCCCTGAATAAAGTCTGCTTACTACCTTTAATAGTTTTTTTTTTTTTTTTTCCTCCTTTGCGGCACGCGGGCCTCCCACTGCCGCGGCCTCTCCCGCTGCGGATCACAGGCCCCGGACAGCGCAGGCTCAGCAGCTGTGGCATCCTCCCAGACCGGGGCCTGAACCCGCATCCCCTGCATCGGCAGGCAGACTCCCAACCACTGCGCCACCAGGGAAGCCCTGCTTACTACCTTTAACAAGACTCAGTGTCTTTTTTTTTTTTTTAATATAAATTTATTTATTTATTTTTGGCTGCGTTGAATCTTCGTTGCTGCTCACGGTCTTGCTCTAGTTGCGGCGAGCGGGGGGTTACTGTTCGTCTTGGTGTGCGGGCTTCTCATTGCGGTGGCTTCTCGTTGCAGAGCACGGGCTCTAGGCATGCAGGTTTCAGAGCTGCAGCACGCAGGCTCAGTAGTTGTGGCATGCGGGCTCCGTAGTTGTGGTTCGCGGGCTCTAGAGCGCAGGCTCAGTAGTTGTGGTGTACGGGCCTAGCTCCTCTGTGGCATGTGGGATCTTCCCGGACCAGGGCTCGAACCCGTGTCCCCTGCACTGGCAGGCGGATTCTCAACCACAACATCAGCATCTTTTCCTTTAACGTCACACACACACTCAGCCACTCCCACACGCACATGAGCACACCCCTCAACTCAACCAACTGCCAAAATTCTCCCTCGTCTATTGATTGTGCCCATGTTCAGGGTGACTCTCAGAAAAAAATCCCCTTGATGGACCCCAGGTGCAGCTGCAGCTTTTTTTTTTTTTTTTTTTTTTTTTTTTTTTTGCGGTACGCAGGCATCTCACTGTTGTGGCCTCTCTTGTTGCGGAGCACAGGCTCTGGACGCGCAGGCTCAGCGGCCATGGCTCACGGGCCCAGCCGCTCCGTGGCATGTGGGATCCCTCCCGGACCGGGACACGAACCCGCGTCCCCTGCATCGGCAGGCGGACTCTCAACCACTGCGCCACCAGGGAAGCCCGCAACTGCAGCTTTTTATTCTCACAGCTGAGACTGTCACAAGGCACACCATGACCTCTGTGGCTCTTCCAAAATATGGCCTGCATGTCAGCCACCAGGGAGCAAAACGTGTTAAGTCTGCACATTCCTGGCCTGATGTCTCCCTATTTAGAAATCATGCCCACTTGCTTTTATGTCTCTATAAAAGAGTGAAGAGAAAACGGCCCCCCAGGGTCCCAAATGAGGTAAGAGAGTTGTGACTGGAGGTCACTAGGGGCCACCATTTTGGCCCTGAGCAGAGCAACAGGAGGAGTCAGAATACTTCCACCTCTCTTCTGCAGGTGACCAGTGTGTCATCTGTCCTACCGAGAGAGCTACGCCAGCTCTGGGGCCCAGGGCTCTTTGGACTGTCGAAAAAGCCCGTCTTCAGGCCGAGACCGGGACCAGCCTTGCTAGTATCTAAATAAGGCTGATCCTGGGGCTTCCCTGATGGCGCAGTGGTTAAGAATCCACCTGCCAATGCAAGGGACACGGGTTCGAGCCCTGATCCGGGAAGATCCCATATGCCACGGAGCAACTAAGCCCGTGCACCACAACTACTGAGCCTGCGCTCTAGAGCCTGCGCGCCACAACTACTGAAGTCTGCGTGCCTAGAGCCTGTGGTCCGCAACAAGAGACGCCACCACAACGAGACGCCCACGCACCACAACAGAGTAGCCCCCACTCGCTGCAACTAGAGAAAGCACGCGTGCAGCAACAAAGACCCAGTGCCCCCAAAAATAAATAAATAAATGAAATTTATTTTAAAAAAAGGCTGATCCTGCATTTATTAGTGAAGAGAGAGCGGGAAACCTTTTGACCAGACTCAGGGTGCTGTGATTTGTCTTGTTACAAATCAAAGTATGGGCTTGCCCAGTTCTAGCAGACCCTTTTCAAAAATCTCCTCTGACTGTACATGAGTGTCTAACTCAGCACAGTATCGTCAGGTTGGGCACACATCTCTCCACCACACACTGTAGTCAGAGGTCCCCAAAGCCCAGCCAAACTGGGTGCTTACTGGACCCCAAGCAGCACATAAAGAAGACAGCTATCATAATTTTCCCCAGGTAATACACTTGCCCTATTAGCATTAAGTTAAAAATAATTTATTTTGGCTCCTTAAACTTTTAGAATGGTTTCTGGGATGACTCAGATAACTGATGCTTCTTTAAAAATGTTGTGCTGATAAGTTTGAAATGATGGCTTTTTTTCCCCATGTAATTTTCACCATAGCATGCAGACACTCTCGAAAATCATTCCACACTACTTAGTGCTACATTCAAATTTGAGATGACTGTTCAAAAAATTGCCATTGCTACAACTAAACATTTGAAAGGCCCTAAGACTCTTAGGTTGAGAGGATTAGAGAACAGGAAATGGGAACCTCTAGAGTCAGATCTTTCTGATAACCATTTCTTAGCCCTCTCTATTCCTGGGCAACAAGAAGGAGACCCTTGACGGTGAAACAAAGTGAGGAAAAGGAAGGCTGAGGATGGGGGAGAGGAGGGGAGGACATTATTCTCAATCTTTTATCCATTCCAACCCATGAGCAGCAGCAGAGGGAAGCGCATTTTGAGCAGGGAGTTTGAAAATGCCTTTACCTCCCTGGATCAGCTGGTTGAAAATCTCTGGCTCTAAAAGGGAAATGGGTATGCTATGATGATGGTGGATAATCTGGTCCCCATGCCTCACCCCCCTCACCTATTTCCTTTGGAACCTCCTCCTCTATTCTCCTCTTACTCGCTCTTACCCAGACACACAGGTGTCTCTGCTGTCCCTTGAAGGCCTCTGCCCCACCTGAGAGCTTTGCAATAGCTATTCCTCCTGCCAGGGATGCTCTTTCCCAGATATCTGCAGGACTCCCTCCCTCACCTACTGCAAGCTTGAGCACAAATTCTCTTCTCAGCGAAGCTGATCCTGACACCTATTTAAAATCCCAGGCCTCTCAGCAGCACCCAACCTATTTTTACCCAGAATTCTTTTTTTCCATAGCACTTAATATTTCCTGACATAATATTTATAATAACAAATAAGCTATTTATTTTGTTGATGGCCTCCACTAGAATGTAAGCTCTGTGAAGGCAGGGATTTTCTGTCTGTTTGGATTCTGCTATACTTCCAGTACCCTGAACAGTGCCTGGCATATAGCAGATGCTCAATGAACACTGTTGAAAGAATAAATATACTTTTGTGCCTTTTGTATTTGTACACGTGAATGTATTATTATTATTAAAAGTGAATAACATTTCAAGGAAAATTATATTACTTTTTGCTTAAGAAGCTATCTGTCTATAAACTTTTGTGTGTGTGTGGGGGGGGGGGGGGTACGCAGGCCTCTCACTGTTGTGGCCTCTCCCGTTGTGGAGCAGAGGCTCCGGACGCGCAGGCTCAGCGGCCATGGCTCACGCGCCCAGCTGCTCCGCAGCATGTGGGACCTTCCCGGACCAGGGCACGAACCCGTGTCCCCTGCATTGGGAGGCGGCCTCTCAACCACCGTGCCACCAGGGAAGCCCCGTCTATAAACTTTTTGCTCTTCGTGACCACACTTACCAAATTAGAGTAATAATAAACCTCAGACTTCCAGTGCTCTCAGTGAAAGAATGAACTAAGAATCATTTCATTTTTAACAGCATCTTAATTATTCACCAAGATTTCTTGTAGGATCCATTTACATTTCTTTCATGTGAGCCCATGATAATTTTCATGACTAATTTAGTAAACCTAAATATGCAAAAATGTGATAGTACTCAGCCTTTTCTGAAGGTAAAAACCATATGGGAAATGGAAATAATGTAGTTCTAAAGCTGTATCCCAGAAACAAAGACGACCAGTAACATTTTTGAAGATATGCACTCCAATAAATCCATTAAACTAGGCACAAATTGAAAATGGTTCTAAACTAGAATATATAATATAGGACCAACAACTACAAGGGCGTTTATCATTCCTGTGTGGAGATAATTAGGCTGTTCTTGTGGTAACTGATCTGTCCTGCCCCACAATACTTGTAATGGATATAAATATATTTAAATTGGAGGAGGTAGGCCTAAATTTTACCTTATTTGATAAATAACAGGAGTAGAAAATTTGGTATGTAGACACACTGGGTGAAGACACATCTCTAGATTAATGATGAGTTATGGAAGCTTGAGTGTTCAAGCCTCATAAAGAACTAGAACTCAGGCAGTAGGACTAAATTACAAGGATTCCAGCACTTCCAGCAAGGAACCCAAGAGAAGCCAGAAAAAAGAACTTAATGTGTCAAGGGGGGCATCATTTTGA
This sequence comes from Phocoena phocoena, assembly GCF_963924675.1. Classification (NCBI taxonomy): domain Eukaryota; kingdom Metazoa; phylum Chordata; class Mammalia; order Artiodactyla; family Phocoenidae; genus Phocoena; species Phocoena phocoena. The sequence continues at coordinate 55,225,102 of NC_089225.1, read as the reverse complement.
CTTAGAACCAAAGGTTTTCAACCAGCATTAATTTCATCAACTCATCAACCTGTTATTGAAGTACACATATTAGCCAACAGTCAAAGAAAGCCTTATAGGTGTCTTCAGTTCACTAACGAAACCATCTCTATAACTGATGCTGCAGATAAACCACTTAGGCCATATGTAGAATGGCAATTAATTTTTTTAAATATAAGGAATTTTCTATTTATTAAAAAAATCTATTGTTTCAATACAAAAAGAAGAGAACTTCTACGCCTGCTCTGATGGAATAACTGGTGCCACAGTAAACAATTTAAAAGTTGAACAAAACACAGGAAGCAACTGCTCTCAGACATTAGATGACAGGCAATGCAGGACTATGATTCTAGGAAGAACAGAAACACAAGAGGTGATCCACACAATAACGTTGATGCCTTGCCTGGAGATACTTTCTGGAACACAGGCAGAGAGGGAGAGCCCAAGTAGAGCATGGCAGTCTCATGGGGCTAGTGGGGCCGAAATTAGAATTCAGGAATGCTGAAGTAGATGAAATCTGCAGTGAAGCGAACCAGAGAGAGGGAAGCTGTTCATAGAAAGGGCTCCAAAATTTAGCAGAGGGGTCTTCTTGACTCATTAGCTGCAAATATGCAGACCAATGCTCATGGAGAAGCCTGGGAGGCAATGGCTCCTGGGGAGTAGAAGCTGAATGGAGATTCTGGAAGTCATACAGTGCTGAGAGATATAGCAGCCCTGACCAGCCAGAGTAGACAGACCCCACCCATCACCCTGGACATTCAACTGAGACTCAAAGAGGATCATTCTAGCCTCAAACCTAGAACTACCCTAGCAAGGCTTAAAAATAAATCTCAATAGAAACAAGACTCAATAGAAACTTACTGATTGGTCAATAAGTTACCTGCCTATGAAAACAGAAGATGACATGCTTTAAAGAAAGTAACAAACTCCAGACTCTCAATATGAGAGGATCATAATGTCTAGCATACAATCAGAAATTACCATGTATGTGAGCGAACAGGGAAATGTGACTCATAATCAGGAAAAAGTCAATAGAAACAGACCTGTTTCTATTGAGATGATAGGGATGGTGAAAATACCAAACAAAGACTTTAAAACAGCTATTGTAAATATGTTTAAGGACTTAGAAGAAAAGATTAGCATTAGGAGGGAAGAGACAGGGAATATCAGTAGAGAAACAGATACTCTCAAAAAAGAAGCAAATGAAGATTCTAAAGCTGAAAAATACAAACTATGAAAAGAAAAAATATTCATTGGATGGGATTAAGAGTAGTTTGGGAGGGCGGAGTCAAGATGGCGTACTAGGAGGACGTGGAATTTGCGTCTCCTCACAACTAGGGCACATACCAGGCACCGGTGGGGGACCAACAGACACCTAAGGGGACAGAAACTCCAGCAACCGGGTAGGACGTGGGGTGTGGGGGAGTGAAGGGGGAGGAGAAGTGGAGGCAGGATGGGACTGGCGCCCCCGAGGGGTGGCTGGGGGAGGGGAAGGGATCCCATGCCCGAAGGGGGAAATTGGGGAACCACAGGGAGGGCAGAGGATCAAAAGGGAGCGTGGCCAGGTTTTCCCTGCCCACTTGGGCTCCCAGGAACCTGCTGAGATCCCGGGCCTGATCCTCTGCCCAACTAGGCCACCTCCAGCTGTGCAGGTCCTGAGGGAGTAGGAGGGAGGGAAGGGGGAGCAAAAGTAAAGCACAGACTGCTGGGACAGCACCCCTGAGGGGGGGCTGGGGGAGGGGAGGAGTTCCTACACCCAGTGGGACCCACCAACAGTTAGGGGTCCAGTAGTGACGGGGGAGATCCTGGGAAAGATGGTGGGGGAGGGGTGCGGAGGAACAGAAGGGAAGGGCCAGTGCCTTCCCTCTCCACTTAGGCCGGGAGAGATTGTTGGGCTCCTGGGCCTAATCCTGCCCTTGGAGCCTCCCTCCTGCCAAACAGAGCCCAAGCCCCGCCCCTACACCCCCACCCAGGGCCCAACCTCTACACTTGGAGACCCCCACTGAGACCCCCTCCAACAAGCTGGGCCTAAACGCCACCCATACACCCTCACTCAGGGCCCTACACCCAAACTCCAGAACTCCACACTCCAGAGGCCCTCATTTCCACATGCTGCCTCTCCCCTTCTGTGCAGGTCCTAAGCAGAGGCCCCGCCCCACGCTCAAACATCACCACCCCACCCGCCTAGGTCCTGCCCCACTCTAAACCCCACCCCTGCCTAAACACCGCCCCCAAAGCCAAGGCTTTATTTATTTATTTTTTTCCTCTTTTAGATTGGGTTCTGTTTTACCTTGTAGATTCATTGTTGTTGATGCTTTTACATTTTTATTTGTCCAAATAAATCTTTTATTTTTCTAATTTTACTTTATTCTTTGTTATTGTTCCCTCCTTTTGGCTTGTTCCCCCCCTCTTTTTTTTCTTTCCTTTCTCTGTTGTTCTTTTATTTTACCTTGTTGCAGTTGTTTCAATTATAGTTTTATTTTTCCTAATAGGCTTTTTAATCCTTCTAATTTAATTTTGATTTTTATTCTTTGATACTGCACTGCTCCTTTTAATCTTTCTTTCTTTCTTTCTTTTTTATTTTTTATTTTCTTAACTGGGCCACAAAGCTTGTGGGATCTTGCTTCCCAGGCTGGAGGTCGGGTCCCAGCTCCTGTGGTGGGAAATCCGGGTCCAAACCTCTGGACTAACAGAGAACCTCAGACCCAAGGGAATATCAATTGGAGTGAGGCCTCCCAGAGGTCCTCATCTCAGCACCAAGATCCAGATCTATCCAACTGCCTGCAAACTCCAGTGCTGGACGTTATCAGGGCAAACAACCAGTAAGACAGGAATACAGCACCACCCATCAAAAAAAAATATGTTATAGACGAAGGAGCAAGGTAAAAACCTACAAGACCAAATAAATGAAGATGAAATAGGCAACCTACTTGAAAAAGAATTAAGAGTAACGATAGTAAAGATGATCCAAAATCTCACAAACAGAATGGAGAAAATACAAGGATCCATTTAACAAGGATCTAGGAGAACTAAAGAGCAAACAAACAGTGATGAACAACACACTTACTGAAATTAAAAATACTCTAGAAGGAATCAATAGCAGAATAACTGAGGCAGAAGATCAGGTAAGTGAGCTGGAAGATAAAATGGTGGAAATCACTGCCAGGGAGCAGAATAAAGGAAAAAGAATGACAAGAATTGAGGACAGTCTCAGAGACCTCTGGGACAATATTAAATGCACCAACATTCAAATTATAGGGGTCCCAGAAGAAGAAGAGAAAAAGAAAGGGTCTGAGAAAATATTTGTAGAGATTATAGTCGAAAACTTCCCTAACATGGGAAAGGAAACAGTCAATCAAGTCTAGGAAGCACAGAGAGTCCCATACAGGATAAATCCAATGAAAAACATGCCGAGACACATATTAATCAAACTATAAAAAATTAATTACAAAGAAAAAATGTTAAAAGCAGCAAGGGAAAAGCAACAAATAACATACAAGGGAATTCCCATAAGGTTAACAGCTGATCTTTCAGCAGAAACTCTGCAGGCCAGAAGGGAGTGGCAGGACATATTTAAAGTGATGAAAGGGAAAACCTACAACCACAATTACTCTACCCAGCAAGGATCTCATTCAGATTCGATGGAAAAATTAAAACCTTTACAGATAAGCAAAGGTTAAGAGAATTTAGCACCACCAAACCAGCCTTACAACAAATGCGAAAGGAACTCCTCTAGGCAGGAAACACAAGAGAAGGAAAACAGCTACAAAAACAAACCCAAAACAATTAAGAAAATGGTAATAGGAACATACACATCGATAATTACCTTAAATGTAAATGGATTAAATGCTCCAACCAAAAGACATAGACTGGCTGAATGGATACAAAAACAAGACCTATATATAGGCTGTCTACAAGAGACCCACTTCAGACCTAGGGACACATAAAGACTGAAAGTGAGGGCATGGAAAAAGATATTCCATGCAAATGGAAATCAAAAGAAAGCTGGAGTAGCAATTTTCATATCAGACAAAATAGACTTTGAAATAAAGACTATTACAAGAGACAAAGGACACTACGTAATGATCAAGGGATCAATCCAAGAAGATATAACAATTGTAAATATTTATGCACCCAACATAGGAGCACCTCAATACATAAGGCAAATACTAACAGCCATAAAAGGGGAAATCAACAGTAACACAATAATAGTAGGGGACTTTACACCCCACTTTCACCAATGGACAGATCACCCAAAATGAAAATAAATAAGGAAACACAAGCTTTAAATGACACATTAAACAAGATGGACTTAATTGATATTTATAGGACATTCCATCCAAAAACAACAGAATACACTTTCTTCTCAAGTGTTCATGGAACATTCTCCAGGATAGACCATACCTTGGGTCACAAATCAAGCCTTGGTAAATTTAAGAAAATTGAAATCATATCAAGTACCTTTTCCGACCACAACGCTATGAGACTAGATATCAATTACAGGAAAAAAAACTGTAAAAAATACAAACACATGGAGGCTAAACAATACACTACTTAATAACAAAGTGATCGCTGAAGAAATCAAAGAGGAAATCAAAAAATACCTAGAAACAAATGACAATGGAGACACGACGACCCAAAACCTATGGGATGCAGCAAAAGCAGTTCTAAGAGGGAAGTTTATAGCAATACAATCCTACCTCAAGAAACAAGAAACATCTCAAATAAACAACCTAACCTCACACCTAAAGCAATTAGAGAAAGAAGAACAAAAAAACCCCAAAGTTAGCAGAAGGAAATCATAAAGATCAAATCAGAAATAAATGAAAAAGAGATGAAGGAAATGATAGCAAAGAACAATAAAACTAAAAGGTGGTTCTTTGAGAAGATAAACAAAATTGATAAACCATTAGCCAGGCTCATCAAGAAAAAAAGGGAGAAGACTCAAATCAATAGAATTAGAAATGAAAAAAGGAGAAGTAACAACTGACACTGCAGAAATACAAAGGATCATGAGAGACTACTACAAGCAACTCTATGCCAATAAAATGGACAACCTGGAAGAAATGGACACATTCTTAGAAAAGCACAACCTTCTGAGACTGAACCAGGAAGAAACAGAAAATATAAACAGACCAATCACAAGCACTGATATTGAGACTGTGATTAAAAATCTTCCAACAAACAAAAGCCCAGGACCAGATGGCTTCACAGAAGAATTCTATCAAATATTTAGAGAAGAGCTAACACCTATCCGTCTCAAACTCTTCCAAAATATAGCAGAGGGAAGAACACTCCCAAACTCATTCTACGAGGTCACCATCACCCTGATACCAAAACCAGACAAAGATACTACAAAAAAAGAAAACTACAGGCCAATATCTCTGATGAACATAGATGCAAAAATCCTCAACAAAATACTAGCAAACAGAATCCAACAGCATACTGAAAGGATCATACAACATGATCAAGTGAGGTTTATCCCAGGAATGCAAGGATTCTTCAATATATGCAAATCAATCAATGTGATACACCATATTAACAAATTGAAGGATAAAAACCATACGATAATCTCAATAGATGCAAAAACAGCTTTTGACAAAATTCAACACCAATTTATAATAAAAACTCTCCAGACAGTAGGCACAGAGGGAACCTACTTCAACACAATAAAGGCCATATATGACAAACCCACGGCCAACATCATCCTCAATGGTGAAAAACTGAAACTATTTCCTCTAAGATCAGGAACTAGACAAGGTTGGCCACTCTCACCACTTATTCAATATAGTTTTAGAAGTTTTAGCCACAGAAATCAGAGAAGAAAAAGAAATAAAAGGAATCCAAATTGGAAAAGGAGAAGTAAAACTGTCACTGTTCACAGATAACATGATATTATACATAGAGAATCCTAAAGATGCTACCAGAAAACTACTAGAGCTAATCAATCAATTTGGTAGAGTAGCAGGATACAGAATTAATGCACAGAAATCTCTTGAATTCCTATACACTAATGATGAAAAATCTGAAAGAGAATTTAAGGAAACACTGCCATTTACCATTGCAACAAAAAGAATAAAATACCTAGGGATAAACCTCCCTAAGGAGACAAAAGACCTGTATGCAGAAAACTATAAGACACTGATGAAAGAAATTAAAGATGACACAAACAGATGGAGAGATATACCACGTTCTTGGATTGGAAGAATCAACATTGTGAAAATGACTATACTACCCAAAGCAATCTACAGATTCAATGCAATTCCTATCAAACTACCAATGGCATGTTTCACAGAACTAGTACAAAAACTTTCACAATTTTTATGGAAACAGAGAAAACCCCAAATAGCCAAAGCAATCTTGAGAAAGAAAACGAGCTGGAGGAATCAGGCTCCCAGACTTCAGACTATACTACAAAGCTACTGTAATCAAGACAGTATGGTACTGGCATAAAAACAGAAATACAGATCAATGGAACAGGATAGAAAGCCCAGAGATAAACCCATGCACATATGGTCACGTTATCTTTGATAAAGGAGGCAAGGATATGCAATGGAGAAAAGACAGCCTCTTCAGTAAGTGGTGCTGGGAAAATTGGACAGCTACATGTAAAAGAATGAAATTAGAACACTCCCTAACACCATACACAAGAATAAACTCAAAATGGATTAAAGACCTAAATGTAAGGCCAGACACTGTAATCCTCGTAGAGAAAAACATAGGCAGAACACTGTATGACATACATCACAGCAAGATCCTTTTTGACCCACCTCCTAGAGAAGTGGAAATAAAAACAAACAACTGGGACCTAATGAAACTTCAAAGCTTTTGCACAGCAAAGGAAACCATAAACAAGACAATAAGACAACCCTCAGAATGAGAGAAAATATTTTCAAACGAAGCAACTGACAAAGGATTAATCTCCAAAATATACAAGCAGCTCATGCAGCTCAGTATCAAAAAAACAAACAACCGAAACCAAAAATGGGCAGATGACCTAAATAGACATTTCTCCGAAGAAGATATACGGATTGCCAACAGACACATGTAAAGATGACAACATCACTAATCATTAGAGAAATGCAAATCAAAACTACAATGAGGTATCACCTCACACCAGTCAGAATGGTCATCATCAAAAAATCTACAAACAATAAATGCTGGAGAGGGTGTGGAGAAAAGGGATCTCTCTTGCCCTGTTGGTCGGAATGTAAATTGATACAACCACTATGGAGAACAGTATGGAGTTTCCTTAAAAAACTAAAAATAGAACTACCATATGACCCAGTAATCCCACTATTGGGCATATACCCTGAGAAAACCATAATTTAAAAAGAGTCATGTCCCACAATGTTCATCGCAGCACTATTTACAATAGCCAGGACATGGAAGCAACCTGTGTCCATCGACAAATGAATGAATAAAGAAGATGTGGCACATATATACAATGGAATATTACTCAGCCATAAAAGAAATGAAATTGAGTTATTTGTAGTGAGGTGGATGGACCTAGAGTCTGTCATACAGAGTGAAGTAAGTCGGAAAGAGAAAAACAAATACCGTATGCTAACACATATATATGGAATCTAAATATAAAAATGGTTCTAATGAACCTAGGCGCAGGACAGAAATAAAGACGCAGACGTAGAGAATGGACTTGAGGACATGGAGAGGGGGAAGGGTAAGCCAGGATGAAGTAAGAGAGTAACATTAACATGTATACACTACGAAATGTAAAATAGATAGCTAATTGGAAGCAGCTACATAGCACAGGGAGATCAGCTCAGTGCTCTGCGGCCACATAGAGGGGTGGGATAAGGAGGGCGGGAGGGAGATGCAAGAGGGAGGGGATATGGGGATATACATATGCATATAGCTGATTCACTTTGTTATACAGCAGACACTAACACAGCATTGTAAAGCAATTATACTCCAATAAAGATGTTAAAAAAAAAAAGAGGAGATTGGGCCCTGTGGAAAAACAAATCAGTGAACCTTAAGGCAAAGAGTAGAAATTATCCAAAACTGAAACATGGAGAGAAAAAAAGGATTAAAAAAAGATGAACAGAGACTTGATGACCTGTTGGATAATAACAAGAGTTTAATATATATGTAATTGAAGTCTCAGAAGAAAAAAAGAGAAAAAATAGGGAAAAAAATATTTGAGGAAAGAATGGCTGAAATTTTTCCAATTAAAATGGCAGTACATACCTCCAGAGAGTCTAAAATGTTATGCAACAAAAGTTCTACTTTATGAGTATGGTGTATTAAAGATAGCCACAAATGCTTTGTCATTATCTCCATCAAGAAGTGGGACTTGGGCTTCTCTGGTGGCGCAGTGGTTGAGAGTCCGCCTGCCGATGCAGGGGACATGGGTTCGTGCCCCGGTCTGGGAAGATCCCACATGCCGCGGAGCGGCTGGGCCCGTGAGCCATGGCCACTGAGCCTGCGCTCTGCAACGGGAGAGGCCACAACAGTGAGAGGCCCGCGTACCGCAAAAAAAAAAAAAAAAAAAAAAAAAAAAAAACAGAAGTGGGACTTATTTCCCCTCCTAATGAATCTAGGCTGACCCTGTGACCAACAGAATGTGGTAGAAGTGATACTATGTCACTTAACATGATCACTACCACTAACAAGCTGTACTACCTTGAGCCAATTGCTTAACCTCCCTGGGCCTTGGCTTCCTCACATCCAAAAGGGAGCTGTGGACCTAAATTATCTCTGAGATTCTGTTCATCTTTAGAAAAGCCTAGGTTCTAAGAGGAGTTATTTACTGAGCTAATAAATAAATAATAAGTAAAAATAAATCAGGGTACTATGTCAAGTGCTGCTGTATCATTACTTTGCAGCTCAGAATCTAACTGTCTTAACCAAAATGAGACTGGGCCTTCCAGATCTGTTGCTAAGGCAAAATGGCACTCAGGAATTTGGTTGGAATGATGTTCTTTGTATGGTTTAGCTGGCCATGGCCTATAAACTAAAGATTATATAGTATAGGGTCCCATCAGCTAAAGTTATTAGTAAACCAAACAACTTCTTAATGCATGGTAGGATGCGGTTCTTACAGATATAGTCAAACTTTCCTATCACAGTGCTCAGGCTTTAATAGTGAGTAGACTGTTAAATAAGTCTAGAGTTGGAGAGCAGAGAAACTATTAATATAATTTCTTGACAAATTTTTGTTAGACTAAAACCTTTTGTCATACCCACCAAGTCTAAGACACCTCATTTCCATCGTTTCAACACTACAAATGCCAGGGAAAACAGATGCCTTGAATTTCATTCGTCTGCGAAACTGCTTCTGGTATCCCTTCAGAGTGTAAAATGGCAAGAGCAGTCCTCACCAACACAAATTCCCAGCATGCCTCACTGCAGAGAATGAAACGCCCCAGGCAGCAACATGATTTGTGCCAAGGACATATGGCAGGGATTATGATTAGTTCGGGATGAAGATTCAATCTGACATTCTTTCCTTTTGCTGTTGGTCATTTTGGTTTTCAAAGTGATCAGAATTAATAATCCAGGCCAGGTAGCCTGGTATCTAGAATGCTGATTTAATAAAAAGAAAGCCAGCCTTGCATATTATTTCTGGCAAGATTTGAATTACTGCATCCAGCAGTTATGACTACTCAGGCAATAAGATGCCTAGAGAATGAGTTCCCAAAGGACAAGTAGCTGGCCAACACCATCAGAAAGGGGTCTTCTTATAGTGATGTATGGTCCATTTAGTAATAGGATATTGTGACTCCCCGTCTACACCAAAGACACAAGCTCTAGCTTGAGAGGTCATAACAGACTTCCCCAATGCCAGATGCTGGTCCACCTCCTACAGTCCTCCTGTGAGGAATAGGGAGCCAGTCCTCAGGGCCAGCAAGAATCAGATGTTCACACCCATCCCAGCCCCAAGTGTCTGAGCAAGCAAAACAGGAAGTACCTTTGTCCTACAGTTTTTCTTTACCCAAGCAGAGATAAAGGGCATCAGAATTCTGAATTTCAGGCTCTAAATCTCTTTCATTCAACAAGTCTGCTGCATGTCAACCAAGTGCAAAGTACAATGTAAAGTTTTCTGAGAATTACAGGAAGAATAAGACTTTGATTCTACCCTAAAACAACTTCTGATCTCTAAGAGGATCTAAGACCTCTATCTAAGTGATGAAAATACAAGGATGAATGCAGTCATATGGGTCCACATAGAGGTACACAGAGGTCTATATAGAGACTCCTAGGGGTTCAGAGCTAGATGAGAAAGAGTGAGTAGATAAGGCTTCACAGAGAACTTTTTTCTTCCAGTTGTCAGCTTCCCACAGCATTTTAGCTGAAATTTGAGCTGGGTCATGGAGAATGGGCAGAAATTGTATAAGCACAAACAGAGGGTAGAAGGTTTCCAAGCAATAGGATGCTAAAGCACGAGCAAAGGCACGGAGGTAAGAAATTATAGGCCAAGAGTGGCCAGTAGATCCAATGGTTTGAAGCTTCTCAAAGAGTAAAACGAAGAAATAAGATTTGGACCCCTATTAAGGGCAGGGCTGGAATGCCAGCCAGTGTGAGTACAGACTTTATTCTGCTAACCATGTGGGACCAGCAGAGATTTTAAGGAGACTGAAAATATCAGAGCCATCATTTTGGAAAATTAGTCTGCTAGCAGGGAATGAACTGGAGGAGAAAGGAATAAAAGGTAGGGAGACTAATTAAATAGAGCTTTAGGGCTCCACTTGTCATGTCCATTCAGGTGTGACAACAGCCATAACTCTCTTCCCCTTCTCCCTGCAATGCCCACTTCGAAGTAAGGTGACGCTAAGTCCAGTTTTTCCTGGGACTTATAAGTCATGGCTTATACGTATAGTCCCCGTGAAACTGTTAATAGTGTCCCTATTCACTCTCAAAAGTATCCTGGTTTGGACAATACATTATACACGTCCCTTACTTGGATAGCCTTCCTCATTCTACCTTTCTGCAGGTGCCCTCCTAGACATCAGGGATGCAAAGCCGATTCCTATAGTCACTGAACAGTGATTATGTGATCAGTTTGTCTCCCTCCCGATGTCACTAGGTAATCCCCATTCTTCTGGCTTTAGAGCTTCTGCAGCCTTGTTCCCCAGCTCCAGGACAGCAGGACCAGAGCAGGACACAGCTCTGATTGAAAAGGTGTTGGTGTTGGAGTGTGGGCGTTGGGATGGCAGGGGAGGCACAGGAAGAGGATACAGGGACCCTCAAGGCTGGAGCAGGGAGAGATGGAGAACAAAGGCCCTCCAGCTGTTGATGAGTAAGGTTCCGGACTGTCTTTTCTCATCTGCAAGCGTCAGTGGGTGTGCGAAGATGATGAAAGGGTACATTGAATAAGGAAAACTAAAAATGTGGCTTGACTGCATGAAAGTAATCCTAATTATAGTCATGTATTTGAACATCATATGAACCATTTGTCCCTAATTACAATGCTGTCCAAGAACAAATATGTAAATCATGAAAGGCGCCAGATCATTTTTATTGCAGCTTCATTTAATTAATATAGTAAGTTCTCTATATGTGTTTATAATTATGGTTTGTTATCATGTGGCATGATCACTTGCTTACAATATTGGGTCCTTCTAATACTAATACACCATCTTATACAGAAAAAGATCTGGAGTTTTCAGATACCTGTGAACTTTTATGGGAAAGAAAGCCAACAGAAATGATCTTTAAAACCAATGTCCCATTTCCCACAGCCATTTCAGAGCGTGCTTTCCTGGGTCCACAGTGCGCCTGAACCATCACAGCTCAGATGACAGAAACACAGAAAAGGGAGGCTCCAAACCATACATCTGTCCTGTTTGTTGTAAGGGTTTCTGCAAACCAAACCTTCTATCCAAATATAAGGTGATCTATCCACAGGACAAGCCATACAAGTGCCAAGAATATGGTATGGCCTTTGTCCAGCTGGTCTGGTTCAAAAGACACCGACAAACACACTGTGGAGGGCGCCTCTTCTACTGTGTTGAACATGGAGGGACCTTCACCCGGCTGGAATCCCTGCAAGGCCATCAGGGCAGCCACACTGGAGAGAAACCACACTCCTGTGCTTCCTGTGGTCGTTCTTTCACTGAGTCAGGTGCTCTGAGGAGGCACGATGGACCCATAGAGCAGAGAAACCCTAGTGGCTGGGACTCTTAAGTTTATTATCACCTTTTGGTTTTGTCTCCATTAAGATCTAATATTGCAGGCTTTCTGATATAGCCATTAACTTGTTCAGATTTTTTTGCCCCCAGATCCTACCTCCTCATGGATGGCTTAAAATAAATCTAAGAATGTGTTTTTTCCCCCCTTAGAAATGTTATGGTTATTTCTAGCAGGAGTAAAGGAAGTATTTACAGGTGCAGGTAACACTGTTATTAATGACAGAATTAAATGAATTTTTCAGTTGGCAGACTTCTTATCAGGAAGCCTCTGGCTCTTTTCATAATTTGGTGCCCTGCTTGGTCCTTTAAGGACTAGTCTTGATTGGAGTGTTCCACAGTTGTAACCCTTGTGCAGGTTCGCATGCAGTTCAGGATGCAAATGTAGCCTCTTTACTAGAGTATGTTAGTCATTTGACTTATCCTTGTCATTAATTGTTGCATTTTTTCAAAAGAAATATTTGTTTTTCTTAAAAGTTGTGACAATACTTTACTTAGATGAATTGCACCTTTTTAAAACTATATATACTATTTTATATATTACAAGAATAATTGTTACCTTTATAAGAGAGAACATGGCTAATTATTGAAACTGTGTATAAGCCCCTGTGCCCTTGTCTTTTGAAGCAAAAGGCTGACTCAACAAGAGAAGCCACTGCAGTGAGAAGCCCGTGCACCACAATGAAGAGTAGCCCCCGCTCACCACAACTAGAGAAAGCCTGCACGCAGCAATGAAGGCGCAACGTGGCCAAAGATAAAATGAATAAAATAAATAATTTTTTTAAAGAAAGAGTTAATGATTAGGAAATATGAAGATGTAGAAACAAAGAACAGCTGTTGGGCCGGGAAATTGATAACAATTTAGACTGTAAATCCGCCACATAGCAGAATCACCAAACTCCCATTTCCCTGAAAGGTATGGACAAAGGCCTGACACACATTCCTAAGCTGTTTTTACAGGAAGTAGAGCCCCACCAGATGAAAACTGCTGACCACAAGAACATAGACCCTGGACCGGTTGAAACCAGAAGGCTGGTGATGCTTGAAACTTCACCTTGATGCCAACCAATCCAAGAACTGTGCACAAGCTGATCACACACCCTGCAGCTCCCTCCCTCACACTGCCTTTAAAACCCCTTCCCTGAAAGCCATCAGGGATTTGGGGTCTTTTGAGCATGAACTGCCCATTCTCCTTGCTTGGTGCCCTGCAATAAATGCTGTACTTTCCTTCACCACAACCAGTGTCAGTAGATTGGCTTTAGAGCACGGGCAAGTGGACCCAAGTTTGGTTCGGTAACATTATCGTATCAGTAATAAATTCATTTCAGCACTTGAAAAAAACCAATGTAAATGTGCAAAAAGTGGCACTGCATTTCTGGGTGGGCCAAGATTACTAAATGAAAGGGGGAACAATCCAGCCATTCCGATGGAAGTCAACCTAATGAGTTTAATCCAAGAAAGAGATCAAAGAGTGGTTACTGACATTTCCTGGAAGACGTGGGTGCTGAGCAGATTTAGAAGGAAGGTCCTTGCAATTCACTACAAGTAATCCTGGGTTTAGAACACAACCAGTACAAGTGAATAAAGAATACAAAATGTTAAGGAAACAAAGTTGACTCTTCCCCCAGACCCTGGGCAACTTTAGCATAGGACCACATATGACTACTGCAGTGCCTGACACATAGTAGGTGCTTGGTTATTCACTTATTCATTCAACAAACATATTAAGTATTTAATGAATTATTGATTCATTAAAGTCACTTTGTAATGAATTTTAAAATAAACTTTTATTCTATTTTAAACATTTATTTTTATTCTCTGAACTCAAAAAAATCTCTTTGCATTAGTGTCTGAGTTTCAACAATTATTACTTTCCACTGGATGAACAGCTTTTTATTTTTCCTTAAGAAAGAGACATTTTTCTTCGTGAATTAAATGTGTAAAATTACTTAACCCCCACCGAAGGCTGCTCTGTTGTTTACAATATAACAACTGTATCTACCTTACATCCATTTACTTACCTGTAGGTGCATGTAAATGAATATTTTTTTAAATGTTTTCAAAATAACATTTATGAGGGTTTATCCTCTCTTAATTACTGAAATGCATTTGGAGGAAACAGTAGGGGAAAAAATCACCCACAGTTATAACCTCCCCAAACAACCTCAATCCACTGTATATCTTTCCAATCTTTATCTAGCATGCTTTATCTAGCACACTAGCTAGCTAAAATATAAACTGTTTTATTTTTTAAAAATTGGACCAAACTACATGTATTATTTCATAACAACTGAATGTTCTACAGCCTAGAACAGTGCCTCCCAACCTTTTTTAAATTCATGGCCCTCACGGAAAATTACTGGGATAAACTGATACATGGCTCCAAGCCATCTGCTGAAGTTCAGGCCACCCCAAAGGCTGAGGGAATCAGTCTCTGAGACATAAAAGAACTGTAACTTCTTAGGAAGTTCTGACCTAGAGAACTGGTTCTGTAAGTATGACTGCTAAGGAACCAATGGGAGGGGAGGGATGTTATTTCCTAAATCCACGGGGACAATAGATGTCAACTTTCTTCAACTTAACATTCACCCAGTGCCCACTGCATGTCCCCATGTCATTATGCTGTGGGTACACATGAACAGAACATATTCCCTCTCCTCAAACTGTGAACATTCAAATAAGACCCTTTGGTAAACAACTATAATATAACCTTGCATATACACTGTGTTTTGGGAAATAGCAGTAAAATTAGCAACTGACATTTATTTGTTCTTATTAGGGTCCAATCAATGTACTTGCTTTATATATATTAACTCATGTAATCCTCCCATTAGCCTTATAAGGTAGGTATTATTATCTTGCAGGTGGGGAAAACTGAGCTTGGAAGTACTCAGTAACTTCCCCCAAATCTCAGCTGGTGGGGGTAGCCCAGAACTGGAACCCGGTCTATTGTCTGCACTCTTCACCACCATGTTTTCAATCAGGCCCATCCAGAGATGTGTGACTGCCCCAGGCTGGCTGATAATTGGGAGACACTACACACTTTCTCCGACTATTGGTTCACTGTTTACTTAGCGGAGAGGCTGAGCACAGCTTCAAGGAAGGCAGAGGAAGAGGACAAGCCAGTGGCAGCCCTAAAGCAGCTCAGCCATGGCCTCTGTTCCCTCAAGCAGCTCAGCCGTGGCCCAGATTTGTTGAGATATCCTGCTCCACAAACAAAAGTGGCACACACCACCAAGAACAGTGCCAATAAAAACTAAACTTACATTCAACTGGTGCCACTCTCTTCAGAAGGAAGTTAAACTACCTGTGGTCAGTCACGAGCAGCTTATTAATCCACTCTCCGAGAACCTTGCTGAAATGGATCTCCCACCCCTAAACAGCATCCTTTGTGTGAAGAGTGTGGTAAGCCTAGAGTTACCAGATTCTGCAAATACAAATACAGGACACCCACTTAGAGTTGAATTTCAAATAAACAATGAATACGTTTTTAGTAATATATACTGATATGTCCTATTGCAATAATCAAGACATACTTAATATTTTAAAATTGCTGTCCTTTATCTGAATTTCAAATTTAACTGGGTGTCTTGTATTTTATCAGGAAGACCTTGTGACTTGTGATTGCCAAGGGGAGGGAAGGAGTCGGAGTTTGGGAATAGCAGATGCAAACTATTATATATGAGATGGATAAACAATGAGGTCCTGCTTTATAGGACATGGAACTATATTCAATATCCTGTGATAAACCACACTGGAAAAGAATATGAAAAAGAATATAGATATATGTATGTTTGTATAACTGAATCACTTTGTTGAATAGCAGAAATTAACACAACACTGTAAATCAACTATACTTCAATAAAATTTTTTTTAAAAGATTTGTTCTACATTTACATACAGGAAATGGAAATGGTGACCCCAAGCCTGTGTCCCTTACTGCTATGTCTGTGCATCTCCGGGCAGCGTTCATCGTCCCGGGTGGCATTCAGTGCTGTGTGAGGATGCACAGAGAGCTGCAGGATAAAGAGGATGCTTCTACCCTAAGCAACAATTTTACCAAAAGATTTCTGAGAAGAAAAGTTCCGCATTTTTGAATTTTTAAAAGGATTTATCACATGAATATGTAGTAGATTTCTGGCTTTCCATATCGGCCAATGTCACATTTTCTCATGAAAACCAGGAGGCCATAAATATTTTTTTTTTTTTTTTTTTTTTTTTTTGCGGTAAGCGGGCCTCTCACTGCTGTGGCCTCTCCCGTTGAGGAGCACAGGCTCCGGACGCACAGGCTCAGCGGCCATGGCTCACGGGCCCAGCCGCTGCGCGGCATGTGGGATCTTCCCGGACCGGGGCATGAACCCGTGTCCCCTGCATCGGCAGGCGGACTCCCAACCACTGCGCCACCAGGGAAGCCCCCATAAATATTTTTATGTGCAGCAAAAATACTACACATTTGGTACTTTAGAGTTAGACGGGAATCCCCAGCGGCAGCCCTGCGATGCAGGAACAGTGAGCAACGTCTTTGGCGAGAACAGATTATGCTAACGTCACCAGCTCGTACAGCTGGCGCTCTTCCGCCTGAGTGTTCATGCCGGCAAGGGTGATTTCTTGATGAATCCATAGAAGCTTTTTTTCCCCTTTTGGCTGCAAAAAAAACCTACTGGCTCCCACAAATTAGTGCAACTTCCTACCGGAATTGCTCAAAAATGTGGTAAGTCAAATATTTTGTTTATAAACACAAAACTAAAAGTACCTCCGTTTTCTGTTTAGAGAGTATCCCAATAACATAACTCCAATCAAAACTAAGAGTTTTTTAAATGATAGATGTATTTTTTCTTTACATTTTAAAATGGATTCAATGTGTTTTTTGGTAGGAATGACTGCCTGCTGATGCATTCATTCTTTCAATGACCCTGAGCTCCCTGACTTTAATAGCTCCCAAGATTTCACGGGGTAGAGAACTGGACCTGTCTGTGCACACACAATGCGTACATTTTGTCCTAGCCCATAAAAAAAACACATGCCTCAAAACATCATGAATCACTGAAGACCGTGGCACCTCATGTCACCCTGTAAGCTTTCCACGATGCACTCAGCAGTGAAGATGCTGGCAGATCCAGACCAGTCATTTCGTGCTACACACAAAAGTAGATCCAAAAAACATAGGATGTATTTATATGTTTATTTCCGAGAGAGGTTTTATCTTTGTGAAAATACAAATGAGTCCAAACCTTTTTATATCTTGGGTGGGAAAATTGTGAGCTATAACTACACAAAACTACGACTTACAACAACATCCAAAAGCCAATTATGCACACTTTGAAGGAAAGTTGCCAGAATTTTTGCAGCTCAAGACAGCAGACTTGGCTAAAAGCAGGACAATCAAAACCTAAACCAAACAAGAAAATGCAGAAATTTGCTTGTAGCTTTCCTTGTGGATGGTTTCAGAATTATCCTGGAAGATGAAACTCACAGGATAGAAGAAAATGTGGTAAAAAAAAAAAACACTGCCCAACAGCTATGTTCAAATCTCTTTTTGGCCAAAAAAGAGGCAGACAAGCTGAAAAGATGTTCCTATCAAACAATTCCATCAAAAAACAGATAATACTGTGCTCAAAAAGCATGGCTGAACTGGCTGAAAGACAGAGGGTAACGCAATTAAGCAGCTCTATAAAAGTAGGAAAGTAAGTGATTTCCCCCAAATCCTTATAATGGTATAGACTAAACAAATATTCACACGGACGCTGACTGAGGGTTAAAAACAAACACATGAACACATAAAACTTGGTTATGAATTTTCAACAGCAAGAGACAACAGAACTATCAGGAAGCCTGAGGTCAGCAGAGCTGGGCTAGAGATTCAGCCTTGGGAGTCATCAGCAGACACGTGTCAGTCAAATCCACGAGGGAAACAAGATTGTTCAGAGAGAGAAAACGGCCTAATAAGAAAAACAAGCTGAAAATGGAACCCCATGGAACACTTTTTTTATTTTTTTGCTTTCTCAGAAAACAAAGACAAGTGATCATGTTGCCAGCTTCCTTTTTAAAGAATTTTCAACACCTTAGAAGTAAGTGTCCATAGACATGAAAGGTGCAAGAATTTTAAAAATTTTATCTCTAAGTCAGCTATCAATGAATTTCAAACACAAACTGGGAAAAGGAGAAAGAGAGGACCATAATCAGTAACAAGAAGTTTGAAACACTAAGGAAGAAAATGACAAAAAAAAAAAAAAAAGGAACACACACATGTAGGCACTATAACAAAGACAGGGAATGAGTTAGTGTTGACTAGGGAAGAGTTAGAAGAAACAAAGTGATGGAAGCTAAGGGTGGAGGAGTTGGCAGGAGGCGATGGTCAAGAACTCTTATGCTACAGAAGTAATATAATATAAGGACCTAAAAATGTTACCTGGTTTTAGCAATAACTAGCTCACAGGGAACCTTTGCAGAACAGCTTCTCTGGAGAAATGGGAATAGTACGGGTTCTTTGGTGTACATATATTATTTTTACACTTCTCTATGGTAAGTTGTCTGCTATATTTTTTACATGAATGTTCATAGTAGTTTCACTTGTATTAGCCCCCAAACTGGAAATAATCCAAATGTCCATCAACAGATGTTTGGAGAACCAATTCTGTATATCCATGCAATGGAGTACTACTCAGAAATGAAAAGATATGAGCTGTTGATACATACAGCAACATTGGTAAATCTCAAAACAGTTATGCTGAGTGAAAAGAGCCACCCACAAAAGACTACTTATTGAATGATTCCACTTATATAAATCTCTAGAAAATGCAAACTAATCTCTAGTGACAAAAGAAAATCAGTTGTTGCTTGGGGATGAGAAGGGGTGGGGAGGGGCTGAAGGCGGAGAATATTAGGGGCGTGGGAGAACTTAGGGTGGTGAGTTTGTTCACTATCTTGATTGTGGTGATGGTTTCATAAATGTATACATAAGCCACAACATACCAAATTGTATATAATTTAGATATGTGTACTTTATTGTATGACCTTCTATCTCAATAAAGCTGTTTTTGATCAACATATAAATAAAAGTGAAAATGCAGTTCCTCAACTGAACTAAAAATATTCTAGCATATAACAAACTTGCAAAATATCTTGTTTAATTAGAAATGACAAGCCCACTGCAATGGGACAAGAACTCTAATTCACATGGGGCACTAAAAAACAAAATAGCTTTCAGATCACAGTCCAGGAAAATACCCACCTTCTGCAAGTCTGGCTACACCCAGGTTTCAGAACCGACAGCTACTTCATGTCCTCCCCTTCAGCTCACAACCCAGAACCCAAGGTCTGAAGATACAGGGAAAGTTCCTTAACAATATGTAGATTCCCTGCAGACACCCACAACCCACTCAGCTGTCTCTCCCACCTCTACCTCCTAACAGTGGCAGCCAGAAGAGAAGGGAACCCGGTCCACAAGCGGTAGAGATGAATATCTCCAGGTTCTCTGGTCACCTCTGCTGGACATACCCACATCTGATGCCCCTCATATCATCAGAAGATATGAGGAAGTCACTGGCCATGGCTGGACCCAGAGTCATATACATATAGCACTTCAGCACTGCATACTCAACATGGGCTAAACATTTTCATCTCATTACCAGCCTCCCTGGGGCCATGCTGATCTGTTGATCTGGATCCTCTGTATCTGAGAGATGGCAAGGCACTGGGCACAAAAAGATCACCTTGGTTCTCTCTCTCCTTATACAAGTGAAACAGAAGTTATGTTTATAGGATATTAAACAGAGGTCTTCAAAATAGTTCAGGCAAATGGAACAGGTCACTTCTTTCCTGAGTTTTTCTATCACTGTCTATACCAGGTTGAAGAGCGTATCGCAAAAATTCACATCCACCAGAACTCAGACTGTGACTTTTTTGGAAATAGTATCTTTGGAGATGGAATTAGTTAAGATGAGGTCATACTGAACTAGGGTGGGCCCTAAATCCAATGTTATTGGTGTCCTTGTAAGAAGAAGAAAGGATGCACAGAGACAGACACAGAGGAAAGACCATGATCTGATGGAGGCAGAGGACTGCTGGCAACCATTAGAAAGAAGCAAGGAAGGAACATCCCCCAGAGCCTTTAGAGGGAGCGTGGCCATGCTGACACCTGATTTTGGACTACTAACCTCCAGAATTGTAAGACGATAAATGTCTACTGTTTTAAGCCACCCAGTTTGTTTTAATTTGCTACAGCAGCTGGAGGAAATGAATACATGGTCACATAGAAATTCCCCATTAGGGCAAATTCACAGGCCATCATCCAGTGCCAGCTCCAACTCTTTGCCTGGTGCCAATTTGCTTCTTCCACCAAACTAAAAACACACTAGACAGATAATAAGCCTTTTGTCGGGCTCCATGACCAAGGAAGAGGCACCTTAGACAGATCCCGTGTCCACGCATCACAGAGCATGACTCTCCAAAAGAGTCCCCACAAAAAGGGCAGGTCAATACTTTCCTACACTCAGCCAGGGATGTTCTTAAATTAAGGTCCTTTCCCCAGGCATCCAAAGTGAAGACTTCCAGCTGTATCTCACAGGATCTGTACTCACTCTTGCCCTTTTATTGGACAGATAAGATCACATCTACTATTTGACTGAATTTCCACTGAAATACTAAACAAAATAAAAGCAGGGAATTCACCAACCTATGTAGGAATGTAGGATTTTTGGAATGTACTTCTGCAGGTTCCATGTTTATTCAACCACCAAATAAAATTTTACTTGGCACAAGTAAAATTTTGTGGAGTAAGTATGTAAGGAGAGAAAGTGTGCTTAAGGGTGAATAAGAAAAGACCTGAACCATGTAATGGTAGTTACTATTGCTTTTTACAAGTTGAGTGGTATTTCCACTAATTTGTGTACAGAGTTTCTTTCTTAGCATGATCCAAAAACACCAAAAAACAAAGGACATGAATGCATACACTTAAAATTTTGTAACATATACCAACAAAAAAAAAAGGTTTAAAAAAAAGGACAAACTAGATAATATTTTCATTACATAAAACTGGGATAGTCAACATTAATTATTTATCACAAATTCCTTCAAAAGATCTGCCTGTATTATCTAGCCATAGAAATTTATGGGTCATTTTTTCCTAATCTATATGTCACTGAGTCAAAATAATCAATTCACAATTTATGTATTCCTGGATAAATGGGGGCTTCTCAAGAGCAGGGAATGCATCACCTGGATGAGATGATACTCAAATGTATTGAATACATATGACCCTCTGCTGTCCTCTCATCTACTCCTGCTTCTCTTTACTACTTTCATGCCACCTACTCTGGGGAAATCTGATCTGATTTCCCAGACTCAGGACCCCTGTTTATGTTCTCAGAGCCTGATGTAGCCCTTCATACCACGTATGACAATATGCTAAACACTTCTCTGACTACTCGTTCCGTGTCTGGGTCCCAAGCATGTTCTCTGTTCTCTTTGCAAGAATGAAGCCCAGGCATTAGGGTCACACATAGTGCATTACTCGACATAAGGTTAATGGATTCGTATGCATAGCACAAAGGTTTTATAAAGAACCCTTTCAAAAATTATTTTCTTTCTCTCCTCTGGGAGATCTTGGTTTCAAAAAAATAAGTTAAAGCATTTCCTTCTTTATTCACTAGAAGGAAACACTGACATTCAGCACACTGGCCTCCATGGTCTCACAGGCACACTGTTATCTCGCTGTGTATCCCTCAGTCACGCAGAGCAGAGGCCTCCCAGGTGCAGAGCCAAGGTTTTGCCACTGGTCCACTTGTCCTTTCTCTATCTGCACATCAACTAAGACAGTGGACCAATGCACAGGCAAAGATGTCCACTGCCCAATTTACATCAAGAGATTCCCATCTCTGATCTTGTGTTAGATGGTGATATGGTCCAAATACAAGGTAGGGATGTTGGAAGCCTGAAGCCAGGGGGAGACGGAGTTGTCGCCCACCAGCTGGGAGTGTCCGTTATTGGCCACCTCTTCTTCTGTCCACTGTTTCTAACGGGGAACAAGTGGAGCCCCCGTCCCAGGGAGAAGGTCTCTTTCTACAGACAAATTCAGCCTCTGGAATTCCAAAACTCCCAGTTCGTTAATAATTATCAGCTGAAGTGACAGAGTGAGAATGAGGGCTAAGTGGAAGGGAGGTCCCTTGACCAAAGCACATTTTTTAACCACTTTCGGGACTCCGTAAAGAGTGTAGTCGTCAGTGATTAAGGTACCACCTACCCCAGAGTCTGAAAGAAGAAACAGGGGAAGCCAAGGTGAGGGTAGTCTATACCTCAGTAGGTGAGTCTGCATGTGGGGCGGATGAAAAAGGAGGAGTCCTACTGCTCCCTTATATTCCTGCTGGATATAAGACAAGAAACAGAAGAGACCGTACACACTCATCATTTAATCTCACTCATATACCCTAAGTGCGTAGTGAAAGAATATCTTTGGATGGCTTCTGTAAAAGATGAGATTCCGGTACATAGGAAAAAGCAGCATGTTTCGTATAGACAGTGGAAACAGCAGGGCACTTGCATCGAGAGTTATCATCCTAGTATCCACTGATCTCCTTGTGCATTTCTGTTTTCAGGTTATGCAGCTTTAACTCAATCACTTTTCTCCTGGGCCTAATATTTTTACTCTTTCCATTGTTCCTTCTTCCCTCCTGAGATTCCTTTTTTTCTCATCTTCCTTTAGCCACTTTTTCAGAGTAGGTCTGCTGTTGACAATCCTCCTGGTTTTCCTTTTTCTGAGAATGTCTTGATTTCCCCTTCATTCCTGAAGGTTATTTTCACTGAGTATAGAATCTGGGTTGACAGTTCTTTTCTTTCAGCACTCGAAAAATGTTGTTCCACTTCATTCTGGGCTCCATGAGAAATCCATTGTCATTCTGTTTTCCCCCTATAGGTAAGGTATCCTTTCCCTCTTGCTGCATCTAAGTAATTTTTTTTTTTCTTTGTCTTTAGTTTTCAGAAGTTTGATTAACTTGGCATGGATTTCTTTGGGTTTACCCTGGTTGCGGTTCACTCAGCTTCTTGAATTGGTAGGTTTATTTCTTTTGCCAAATTTGGTAAATATTCAGCCATTATTTCCTCTAGCAATTTTTCAGCACCATTCTCTTTCTACTCTCCTTCCAATAGTCTAAGGGACACGAACGTTAGATCTTCTGTTATACTGGCACAGACCCCTGAGTCTCTGGGTTTTTTTCAGTCTATTTTCTCTCTGTTGCTCAAATTGGGTAATTTATATTGTTCTATCTCTGAGTTCACTAATTCTTTCCTCTATCTTACCCACTCTGGTGTCAAGCCATCCACTGAGTTTTTAATTTCAGTTAGTATATTTTTCAGTTCTCAGATTTCCATTTGGGTCTTCTTTATTTCTTATATTTCTCTGCTAAGGCTTTCTATTTCTTTGCTTAGATATTCTGTTTTTACCAGTATGTTCATAATTGCTCACTGAAGCATTTTTAGGATAACTACTTCAAAATCTAGGTGGGAAGAGCTGCTTCCTCACAGTCAGGCACGAGTGAAAGTGTAGACTCCACACTTGATCTTTGCTGATAGGAGTGGGACTAAGCCCGCAGTTTTTTCTGTGGTGTTTGTTTAAAGTAGAGCAGTTATTATCTAAAAGTTTTCTGTCTTACTGAGCTACCCCCTTTCTTACCCTGGAGACAGCAGGCTTTTCTTGTGGCATAATTTTTGTCTGTGCAGACTGGCATTTCTGGAACACTGTCTCCTCCAGCACCCAGTCTGGGATACATGAGGCAAAAAGAAAACTCAAGGAACACACCACTATGTGATTCTTCAGAGAGAGAGATCCCAAGCCAGTCTGCCTTCTCTCCACCATGCAGAGTCTTTTCCTGTTGTTGTTTTTTTATATAATGTCCAGGGTTTATAGTTGCACTTAGTGGGAGAAATAAGGAGAATTGAGTCCATTTGTCCAGAACCAGAACTTTATAGTTGTCTTTTTAGCAGCTTTGTAACGAGGTAGTTACAATTTCACAACTGCCGTATGTATCAAAAGCAAATGTGCACCAACCAGAAACTCATTTACAGAGGCACACTATCTCCAGAGAGGAGATGTTTCCAGGGACATGGCAACCAACGTGCCGTACGTTGTTTATTTGTTAATCACTTCCCAACTCTGGCTTTATTGATAACATCACTCCTGAGTGTCACAGCAGCCCGCATGCCTCAGCTGTGATAGTTTGCTCCCTTGCTGTTCAGTATTTATCATGGTGATGTTGACTCCCTGCCTTTTTCTCCAACTGTTTCTGAAAAATAACACTCTATGTTTTCATAATTGCATTCATGTTATCCCACCACTTGTCCTCCACACCTCTATACCATGATTTTTCATCTTTCCTTACCTGGACTTTGCCATTCGCCTACATTTTAGGTGGATGATCTCCTTCTAGTTTAAGCCACAGGCTATGCATTTGCCCTGCACCTTGTGTGTGAGATATTTTATTTTTGTTTTCAGTCCCGCTGTCTTCCTCAAAACAACATTCCAAGAACTGGCACAGAGTGTGCAACTCACTCAACCTCTAACCAGGCTGGAAAAGTAGACCTATTAGCCGTGACATCTATAAAATATAAAACTTCAAATGCAAACCCAGATTGTGGTCTTTCTTTTTCCCAATATTTTTTTCATGATCTACAGGAATATTTGGAAACGTCTCCACTTGCCTTTCAAGACACATTCCACATTCTCTTGTTTTCCTCCTACCTCATTAGTCACTCCTACACAGCTTCTTTTGACGGCCCCTCCCCTTGAACTCTTGTTGGAAGATGGCAGGACTTAATTGTTGGTCCTCTTCTCTTTAACAGTCACTTCCTTGATGTTCTCCAGTCTCACGGCTTTAAGTACCATCTATGTACTAATGATTCCCAAATTTCTATCTCCAGCTCAGACCTCTCCTCCAAACTCCAGAACCACATATCCAATTTCCTACTCAGCATCTCCAAATGAATGTCTAATAGACTTCTCAAACTCCAATTGTCCAAAATTGCACTCCTCTTTCCCTTCAAACTTGCCCTACCTATAGCCTTCCCCATCACAACAGATGGCCCCACCATCCTTCCAATTGCCCAAACCTTAGATTTATCCCTGACTCCTCTTTCTCGCACATTCCCACATTCAATTCATGAGCAAGTTCTACTGGTTCTACCTCCAAAATGTATCCTGCCTCTCCTCGTCATTTCCACTGCTGTCACTCTAATCCAAACCACCATCATCTTTCACCTGGATTACTGCAAGAGCTTCCTAGTAAAAGTCTCCCTTCTTCTATCATTGCCCCATCCCCCAGAGCATCTTCTTAACATTGCTATCACAGTGATCTTGTGAAAATGCAAATAGGGTTATGTCATTCCTCTGCTCTAAACCCTTCAGTGGCTCCCTATTTGATTCAGAGTAAAAGCCAAGCCCTTTATAATAGCTGCCAAGTCCCTACATAATCTACCCTCATTCTCTGACTTCGCTACTCTTTCCCTGGCTCACTTCATTTTACCCACAATAGCCTCCTTACTGTTCTTGGAGCAATCCACACATGCACCCCACCAAGACCTTTGCGCTGGCTGCTCCCATTGCTGGGATGTTCTTACCCTAAACATATGCTTGGTTAACTCCCTTACCTCTTTGCTAAAATCACACTTTTCCAGTAAACCATATTCTAACCAACCTATGTACTACTACAATCTACACCACCCCCACTAGCACACTTGATCTCTCACTGGGCTCTATTTGTTTTTTGCTGTTATTGTTTTTTTCCATAACATATTACCTCCAAACATAACATATAATTTATTTCATGTTTACAGTTTTGTTTTGTTTTTTTACCTATTTCCACTCTTAGAATATAAGCTATATGAGAGCGGGGCTCTTCTGTTTTGCTCATTGAAGAATCCCAGGCACCTAGAAAGTGTTTCCTAAGGATTCAATAAATATGTGTTGATTAAAGGAATTACTTCATTACCTTAATTCCTCAACTATTCAGAGGATATTTATCTGGAAATCTCAGTTTAAAACAAAATCATAGAAGTGAGATCATGTAGCACCTAAGTTTAAAAGGCTTTGTATAACCAAAATTGGGGCCTAAAAATACTAAAACCCTGAAATTCGTAACTTTACTCAGAAGAGAAATCCTTGGGAGCAAAATGTATGCACTCATATTATACATACAGCTCCAATAAACTTGGTTAACCTGTATTCTAAGTCTAAAGGATCAGAAGCAGGATACTATGTTTGTGCAAGGGAAGGAGACGGGACAGACACCTAGAGGGCAGCAAGCAAGGAGTGACAGCTTCTGGGAGGTAGGGAAGAGTCAGGCAAGTAAAACATAAAAAGGCAGAAATTCAAAAAAAAAAACAAAGCGACACTGGGGCATTTGGTATTGAAGCATAATCCACGTACTCCAAAATCGCCATATTATAATACGGATGCTAACGTGTTCAATACATTGAGCCTCAATCATTAAGTAAAAGGAAAATGATACTCAGCGTACTTTAGAAAAGGAGTTATACGAAATACCACTTATAAATACCATTAAATACCATTTCCACCAGAATTACTAAATTACGCCAAGTTTGGAGGATTAATTGGGATAAACTTGAGATTTATTCCAATTAAATTTGAAATTAACTTCTCTATGATGCTGAATAACTGAAGACTCACTGTAAATAACTATCCCGTTTGGCTTTCAGCCATTTGTTTATTGTTGTATATCCAGAAATTAATCTTGTGTTCTAAAACAGAGCAGTCTGATCAACTTTGTTTCAGCAGGTTTTCAGAACTCTGGGTAATTTGAGGCTATTATAATTTAGGAAACATGTAATTGGCCAAAATATTTGGGAAATGGTATGCCCTGAGGAGGTGTGCTGGGATTAGGGCTCAGTTAGAAGACACAAATACACAGGGAGATCAGTTTGGTGCTTTGTGACCACTTAGAGGGGTGGGAGAGGGAGGGTGGGAGGGAGATGCAAGAGGGAAGGGATATGGGGATATATGTATACATATGATTGATTCACTTTGTTGTACAGCAGAAACTAACACAACATTGTAGAGCAATTATACTCCAATAAAGATGGTAAAAAAAAAAAAAAGACAGAAATAACATTTCCCACATTTTCTATCATGAGCCTTTTTTTTCCTTGCACTGTCTATGAACATTACAAGGAACATACTTGAAACACCATTATAGTGGAAAGGCAATGGGGTTTCATCCCAACTTGGTCCCTGGCATTTACCAGCCTTGTGACCCTGGACGGATAATTTAACTTTTCTAAACCTCCGTTTCCTTATTTGTAAAATACAGATAATAGCAGCTATCTTACCGTCTTCATGAAAAGTAATTTGAAGATATGTATCAAAGCTCTTAAACCTCTTCACACACATTAACTAATTTTAGTTCTATGGATATCTCTATCCTAAGGAAGTAATCTAAAACAAAGGAAAAACTGAATATAAAAGGTGACGGCATCACTGATAACAGCAACAATCATTTTTATATGTCTTAATAGTCCAACAATAAGAAAACACGTATGCTATATGATCCATATGATTTCAGCCAATAAAAATCATATTTACAAAGAATTTTTAATAATCTAGGAAAATGATCATCCTATAAGGTTAATTTTAAGAGGAATGAAATCTTAAAGTATGAGCTCAAACAGGTTAAAAAAATACTCATACCAAAAATACTGTAGGGAAAACACGCTAAAATTTTATGACCATTTATTCCTGGTGATAGGGTTTGCAGAAATAAATTAATAATTATAAGCCAGAAATGCTTTGATTTGCCCCCAATTAAAATGTACTTTAAATCACAGTTCATTACCTTTCATAAGCTCCTGTCATTCCCTCTGGGAAGGAGAAAGACGTGTCAATACGTGTCAACTTGTAACACTCTCAAAAAGAAGCAAAGTGTGTGTGCCTACTGTCAGCTCTCAGCTGCAAGTCAGCAACTGCTCTCACAAACCAAAGGAGAGAAAAGGACGTGGTGAGAGCAACTGCTCTCATGTCACGCCAAGGAGTCGTGCTTCTGTCTCCGATGTCTGCTTTAGCATCTAAACAACAGTGGGACTTTTTCATGTTTTACTTTTCTCCTATAATTTCCCTTATTACTCACCCTTCACTTTTTAAAATCTCTTTTAATTCACTCAATAGAAGTCCTACAAGATAAAACTCCTGTTGATGAAGTTTCTGCTATATAATTGTAAGTAGAGGTCAGCGCATAAAATCAATTTTATGCCTGTGCTGCTTGTCCCGATTCAAAAGAAAGAAATTCAAGTGCTATTCTATTTGTAGAGGCATTCTTCGGTGGCAGAATTTGGCTGCAAAATTCTTTACAGGAAGGTAAAAATCAATAGTAAGTAAATAAATAAAAGAAAACCAAGGTTAGCCAAACTAAAATGGAAAGAAGAGACGCTCCCTTTAGATAATTTCCCAGCATTTAAAAACTCATTCCATCCTATTGTTTTACTTTATTACTGTTCACTCTCACGTCTCCCTAATACCTATACTCTTTCCCTAAAAGTGATGAATAAGATATACAAATTTTTAAATTATTTCCATTTTGCAATTTGACTACTTTATGATTCTCTTTCAGGTAATCCCAAACAACATCAGGCTTAAGTAATGTCCACTTTTGATTTCTGTAAGCTTCTCTGAGGGGCAGTGTCATTGTTTGTTTCTCCTGTGGCTATTTTACCTACTTCTAATGATAGAGGCCAAAAACATACTAACCACCTAAATACAACAGGTGTTTTTTTTTTGTTTTTTTTTTTTGCGGTACACGGGCCTCTCACTGTTGTGGCCTCTCCCGTTGCGGAGCACAGGCTCCGGACGCGCAGGCTCAGCGGCCATGGCTCACAGGCCCAGCCGCTCCGTGGCACGTGGGATCCTCCCGGACCGGGACACGAACCCATGTCCCCTGCATCGGCAGGCGGACTCTCAACCACTGCGCCACCAGGGAAGCCCCAACAGGTGTTTTTCAAATGAACTTTAATATTCATAATCTGTTGAATGTTGAATTCTAAAATGAGCCTCTAAAGTTGTTAAGATAAATATCCCATGAAGTGCTGAAAAGGTATGAAGCAAAACACTAAAGATAATGGAAAATTCAACTGAGGAAAAGATAAGGTGCATTCACAAGCTGATAACGTACAGAAGATGAAAGAGCACAATAAAACTGTCTTCTATTCCCAGTCAACCAGCTGGCCTCTAAGTCTGGCCATGCTTCGGAGATCTGCCCTATAGATGAAGCCGCCTTATTATATGGTCCCGTCAGTATTCTCTGTAATTGCACATTTTTGTATCAATAGGGGGCTTCCCATTTATGCTCTGATGACCTGGGTAATTAAATAGGGATTCCTGGTCTAAGTATTTCAATTATTTTCCATAAATAAAATGTAAAACTTGGTTACTGATTAGAAAGCTCTAACTCTCACAAATCAGATCTTCAAGTACCACCAAGGAAGATTTTACAATGAGTCTGCTGCATGCAACTACCTTAACATCAACACAGACACTTAACTACTCTCAAGCTGTCTTCAGTTTTTGACATGAAAAAATTTATATTGCCATATCATCTAATTAGTTGATGAGGAAAATATAAGAATTCAATACAAAACATTATCAAAAGGCAGATGGTAGTATAATGATAGAAAAGTTGTTTAAGAGAGTGAACAAATCCTCAGCATGAAAAATTGCTAGAGTTTATAGGTTTTCAGGACCATTTTCTTGCTCTGGTGTATTTGTCTGAGAGGCTTGTCTTAAGAGAACACTGACCCCACAGAGGTACCAGACAAATTCATCACTGATAAAACTAAACTGGCTAACTATGAAACCAAAAAGTGCATCAGTAGGATGGGGATGTTGATACCACTGTCAGTCAGCCATCAGCATCCATGGTCAAAACCATATACACAGTATCTTTCGAAACTCATTTAAATGATAGTACATTTCCTGATCTGCATGGTGCTCATCAATTCTCTAGAGATAGCTTTCTTTTTTCTCAAAAATTAGTATAATGAGGGCTTCCCTGGTGGTGCAGTGGTTGAGAGTCCGCCTGCCGATGCAGGGGACACGGGTTCGTGCCCCGGTCCGGGAAGATCCCACGTGCCGTGGAGCGGCTGGGCCCGTGAGGCATGGCCGCTGAGCCTGCGCGTCCGGAGCCTGTGCTCCGCAACGGGAGAGGCCACAGCAGTGAGGGGCCCACGTACCGCAAAAAAAAAGAAAAAAAGAAAAAAGAAAAAATTAGTATAATGAAGACCTAAATGAACAGCATTTTAAATATCTTTAGGTAACAATATTTGAAGGATAAACCAAAATTTCAGAATTTATCCTTTTCACCATTTTCTGAAATTACCTTTGTCTATTACATCCACAAAAGCAATAATATGCTCTAGGTACTATAAATGAAAAACTCAGCTTTCTTCCTTCTTCCCTACCGTGTTTCTCTCCTCTGAGTCTCCTTTACCACTCACACAGAATGCTTCACTTTTGACAGTTCTGCTCACCAAACGTGGTAGGGGAGTTCACCAAAACAGCAAGCAAGTCTCTGATACCAGCTGGGTGTCCTACAATTTAACTCCGTTCCGACACTATCTACCCAGAGATAGCATCAGATCTCACAGGTAAAGGGCTCAGTCCCCCAAGGCTGCATCCCTCACCCCTATTCCAGATTCCAGTGGCAAACTCAGGTTATCACTTGTGTTCTTAACCAATCAAGCTATAGATCAGAGGTTCCAACTACCCTCTCCTCAGGTTCGATTAGTTAGCTAGAGGAACTCACAGAACTCAGGGAAACACTTACTTACATTTATCAGTTTATTAAAGAATATGATAAAGGATATAGATGAACAGACAGATGAAGAGATACAGAGGGTGAGGTCTGGAAGGTCCCGAGTACAGAAGCTTCTGTCCCTGTGGAGTTGGGGTGTGTCATGCTCCCGGCTGTGGATGTGTTCACCAACTTGGAAGCTCTTTGAATCCCCTACTATTGGGATTTTGTGGAGGCTTCCTAACATAGCCATGATCAATTATTAAATCCATTTCCAGCCCCTCTCCCCTCCCTGGAGGATGGGGGTGGGTAGGGCTGAAAATTCTAAGCTTCTAATCATGGCTTGGTCTTTCTGGTGACCAGACCCCATCCAGGAGCCATCTAGAAGCCCACCCAGAGTTGCGTCAGTAGAACAAAAGACGTTCTTAGTACTTTGATCACTTAGAAATTTACAAGCGTTTCAGGAGCCCTGCATCAGGAGCAGGGTCAGAGACAAACATTAGGACAATAGATGCTCCTGGTGTTTTTATCATTTAGGAAATGACAAGAGTTTTAGGAGCTCAGTGCCAGGAACAGGGGACAGAAATCAATATACATATATATTTTTTCTATTATCTTACAGGTATTTTCTCAAAATAAGGCCTTGTAACCAAACAAAAGGGCACTACCACACGTATTCAGCCTCTGTCCTCATCACAGGCACTACCTGACCCATGTTCTCTAAGATACCTCAACCACCTAGTTAGTAAAGCATGGATTACACTGACGTAAATGCATACTAGATGGTCTCTCAGTTCGTTCAAGGTCTTTGATCATATTTGACTTCTGCGGAAACCTGCCTACCCTCCCTAAAACGCCACCACCCCTCAATTTCTTCCCCTGTTCTCTACTTTGTTGTCCTTCATTAGTCTTACCACTATCTGACACTGTAGTATAGATGTGTCTGTTCCCTGACTCCATCACTCCATATCCTCTTACCTTTGGCCTCATAGCCTTTTTTACCACCTAACTTCTCCTGTTTCGTTCACCACTGTGTTCCTTATCACCTGGAACAGTATCCAGCACACAGCAGGTACTCAACAAATAGTTTTTTGAAGGACTGACTGAACTAATTAATGTCTTCCCAACTAATATGTAAATTCATGAGGTCAGGATCCATGTCAGTTTTTCTTAATAACCTATCCCCAGCAAGAATGTCTGGCACATGCAAAGTGGAGAGTAAAATCTCTGAACGAATGAATGAACAGTAGGAAAGGAGAGGGCTCAGATCATATCCTTTTCTTACAGCACATTTGGGTTGAGGAAGGAGGAAAGGAGCGTGACACAGGGAGAAAGAGAAGGGTAGAGGAGTGACAAAAGTAGCCTCGGCAAGGGACCCGAGAGACAGAACTTTCTTATATCTCAGGTTTGTTTAAAGAGTTTATAAAGAAAACACATAAGATTTAAGAACTCAACTTTTTCTGTAACATGTTCAATAAGTAGCCAATCAATAAGTAAAAGAATAAGGCTGTCAGAGCCTGAACACGAGGCAAGACATTAATGCCTTCATCTGAGGTTTAAACAGAATTGAAATGTCATATACAGTATCAAGAATCAAATTATCAAGTTCCAAGCAACGTCTACTTCCCATCAAAGGTCTCTTCTATTTGTCTTCAACATCTCTAACAATTAAGCCTTTTCTAAGGGCCTTTAAAAAGTACTTCCCCATTTAATTAAAAGAGAGGTTCTTGAACTTTCAACCAATTTATAGGTCATAATCCTATTGAGCAAGTCATTCTATTTAATATGCCTACATCTTACAATTTTATTCCATAAAAGGGTTTTCGGAAAATTATACTACTCATTTTAAGAATGCTTCAGTGCAATAAAAAATAAAAATAAAATTAAAAAAAGAATGCTTCAGTGCAATTAACACATGTTCCTCAGTTTCTACGGCAACAATTACAGGGGCCAGGCTCTTGACCACCATTTGTGTGTAGAGAGGCACCAACATTCCTCCGTGAGAATACACCCTTGCCCCCACAATTTCACAGGCAAGGGCTGGACCACCATTAAGACATACAGTCTTGTTTGGCTATCAAATGAGGATGTAATTTTCCTCCATGTTCGGCTAAGTCCAGAGTCATATAACTCTTCATCTACCCAACAATACAGCATAGTAGCACTCCAGGTAGCTATCGAAAAATATGACTTCAAGTCATTGCTACCCAATTTTATCAATTATCAGCAGCTTAGATGTGAAAAAACAGTATTTATGGAAAAGTTTCTGAAAGAGAAGTAATCCATCTGTTTCTAAAACAGCCTAAAATCTATCTCAGGATTAAATTAAACAATGAAAAAATCTGTATATGAGATTGGCCCCCAGGAGAAATACTCTCTTTCAGTGTCCCTTTGGCATTATGCTGTCAAGATATACTGAGAGCCCTATGAAACCCATTGCCGAATTCGCTGTTGGGATATTGTGGAGGGTATTGTTCATCATGCTGCACAGTATCTTCTCCATGAGGTTGAAGAAGTCAACAGGTCCCAGTATCATCCTATTTAATATGCTTACTCAGCATACTAATAGCTTGATTAATTGTTCTTCTCTGGCAGAAATAATTTTTTTTTTTGTAAATACTGAATAATGAAATAACTGTGCTTCCTTTTTGGAGCTGACCATGAAAAAATCATAGCTTTAATGCTCATGTTAGAAAAGAAGAAAAGTTTAAAATTAATTATCTAAGTTTCCTTTTTAAGAAGCCAGAAAAAGAGAGCAAGTTAAACCCAAAGCTAGTAGGATAAATGGGGTAAAAAAGCACAAATCATTGAATTTCTCAAACAATAGAGAAAATCAACTAAAAATTGGTTCTTTTAAAAGATTAACAAATTGAGAAGCTCCTAGCAAGCCCAGCCAAGAAAAAAGAGAGCAGACAAAAATTACTAATATAAGATATGAAGGAGGAAACATCACTATATATCCTAAGGACATTAAAAGGATAATAAGAGAATACTAGGGACAATTCTATGCCAATAAATTTGATAACTTAGATGAATGGACAAATTCCTTGAAACAACTTATTATAACTGACATAGAAGAAACAGAAAACCTAAGTGGTCTTCTATGTATTAAAGAGATTGAATTTGTCACCAAAAAACTTCCCACAAAGACTACTCCTGGTCAGAAGATATCTATAAAACATTATAAGAGGAAATAACACCAATATTACACCACTCTTTTAAAAATAGGGGAAACAGAGAAAAAAGAAGTGTTTCCTGGTTCAAGGAAGTCCATTCTCACCCCTTGTGTTCAACTTTGTCCTGGCAATCCTAGCCAAGGCAGTAAAGCAAGAAAAATACATAATACAAGACATAAAGATCAGAAAGAATAAGTAAAACTGCCAGTATTCACAGACAATAAGATTGTCTAGATAAAAAATCCTCAGGAATCTACAAAACAACTACTAAAACTGAATAACTTTCCCAAAGTTACACCATTAATAAAATCAAAACTGGAATTTGGAGCTTCCCTGGTGGCGCAGTGGTTGAGAGTCCGCCTGCCGATGCAGGGGACACGGGTTCGTGCCCCAGTCCGGGAAGATCCCACATGCCGTGGAGTGGCTGGGCCCGTGAGGCATGGCCACTGAGCCTGCGCGTCCGGAGCCTCTGCTCCACAACGGGAGAGGCCACAACAGTGAGAGGCCCGCGTACAGCAAAAAAAAAAAAAAAAAAACACTGGAATTTGAAACAAAACGGTCTGGCTCCCAAACTCTTAACGCCTACACTATGCTTTCTACTTAGAGAAGAGCATGCAGCTACACTTGTATTAGCCCACAAATCTCAACACAGCCCCTACAGTATGTATTTGTAGTCTCATTTGATGCTTTGGAAACAGAGGTTCAGAAAGATTAATAACTTCACCAAGATCACATGGCTAAAGGGTTGGAAGTGGCAGAATTTGAATCCAGGTCTGGCAGATGTTACAACAAAGTTGATTTGAAAATATCATGCTTTCCAGATTGGATAAGGAAACAATGAAAAGATCCAGATCCAGATGATAAGGCCCTAAAACAAAGCAGTAGAATACAAAGGCCAAGAGAAGAACTGGTGACTGGTTAGGTACAACAAGGGACATAGGAAAGGGAAGACAAAGGTGATGCATAGTTTTGAGAATGAGAGTGGTAGTGTCATTAATAAAACAGGAAAGTAAGGAGGAGGAACTAATGGAAAAGGAAGTTAAGGAAGATGAAGTCAGTTTTAGACAAGCTGAGTATCAACTTGTTAGGTTAAGGATAGCTTTGACAGCAAATGATAGAAAACCTAACAAAGAGTGGTTTCTAGAAATAGGGTGTGTTTTTCTTGACAACAAAAAAGCTGAAGGTAGGCAACTATTGATCTATTCAGAAGCTGAACAAAGTCAGAATTGGGGTCTGTATTTCTCCTGGCCCTTCCTTCTGGGATTACAATATGGTTGCCATAGGTCCAGGCTTTAGGTAGTAATTCCACGCAGAAGGAAGAGAGCAAAGGAGTGTCAAGTACATCTGTATCTTTCATCAGTAAGGCAAAAACTACCCTAGAAGCCTCTAGCAGACTTTTGCTGTGTCTTATTGGCCAGAAGTGTATCACGTGGGTACCTAACCTCTAGGGAGGCTGGGAAGATAAGTATTTTATTTTTCTTACCTCTCTAGCAAAGGCAGATGAAGGAAAACCATGTCTGCCCCCAATATTAATGGAATATTTGATGTGGGAATATCCAACAGAGAGACAGAAATGCATCTGGTCTAGAAGATAAACCAAGGATACTGAGTGTAAGTAATCTGCTCAGCTAAAGCACAGGAAGTGGATTGGTGCTCCAAGGAAGAGTGTGCGCAAAGGGAAAAGAGGGTAGTAATAGAGCTTGGTTTTTCTGTTCACGCAGGGGAAGCAAGCAATGCACATGGATGCAGCTGAGTAAACACGGTACCCCGGCGCCGCCACTCCAGCCAGATTGTTTGCTTTCGTATGTTTGGCTGGGTCTTTCCCTGTCACCCTCCCCACCCAATTCGTTCCATCCTCTTTCTCTTCCCTCAGTCTCTCCGTATTCCCAAGACGGTCTCTCCTCTCCCATTCCCTCAACTGTGAATTGAAGGTACTAGAGGGAAAATTCACTCTTTGTTGCCACTGTTTAAGTGCATAACAAAGGATCTAAATCTGACTAAAGAAAAACTAGCTACGTTGGGGTTGGGGAGCTGGAACAAGATAAGAAGCAGCTACTCTGGAAGGGCTATGAAATCTTATAAACTCATAGGAAATTCAAACTAAAAGGGATCTTCCAATCCTGCCCTCACTGGAGGAGACTGAAGTCCATTTTGGGGAACCCAAACTAAGACAGTGAGGCAGAATTTGCTTTGCTGGGCACCACTCTTCCTCTGATGACTCTTTTGGGCTCCCAGGCTGTGTCCAGGAGACTAGGCTGCAGGATCAAGAGTGGGACGGACCAAGTACCTTTCTCTCAGGCCCATTGCTCTGCGAGCACACCATCCCCCATGCGCCTCTCATCTGAGGGAGTCCAGCTCTGGCTGAACCTTTCCTTTCCTAAAATCCTGAAAGGACAGGTAGAACCCGCACCACAGAATTTAACCCTGGTTACATATTAGGGTGTGTTGTCCTCTAATTGCTCCACACATATGTCGCGCTCCCATGTTTTGGAGCTACAATGAGATGTCCCTCGAGAAGCTGTAGATAAGATAGCGGCAAGTATCTTTACTTTTAAACTTGAAAGTATTAAAGTTTAAAAACAGTATATTGCTAACATCACAAAAAGAGACCACTTGACATTCTGTAACTCATAATGCAAGTAACACTTCTGAGAAGGATTGTTGCCAAAAAATCATATCTAAATCCAATCAAGCTCTAGATCTAAATACCAATTTACAGGAAATACAGGGGACAGGGACTTCCCTGGCGGCACAGTGGTTAAGAATCTGCCTGCCAATGCAGGGGACATGGGTTCGAACCCTGGTCCTGGAAGATCCCACATGCTCCGGAGCAACTAAGCCCATGTGCTGCAACTACTGAGCCTGTGTTCTAGAGCCTGTGAGCCACAACTACTGAGCCCACATGCCACAACTACTGAAACCCATGCACCTAGAGCCCGTGCTCCACAAGCCCATGCTCCACAACAAGAGAAGCCACCGCAATAAGAAGCTCGAGCACTGCAACAAGGAGTAGCCCCCGCTCACCACAACTAGAGAAAGCCCGCACCCAGCAATGAAGACCCAACACAGCCAAAAATAAAAATAAATTAAGAAATTAATTTTAAAAAAAGGAGGACTTCCCTGGTGGTGCAGAGGTTAAGAGTCCGCCTGCCAATGCAGGGGACACGGGTTCGTGCCCCGGTCCGGGAAGATCCCACATGCTGTGGAGCGGCTGGGCCCATGAGGCATGGCCGCTGAGCCTGCACGTCCGGAGCCTGTGCTCCGCAACGGGAGAGGCCACAACAGTGAGAGGCCCGCGTACCGCAAAAAAAAAAAAAAAAAGTAAATACAGGGGACAAAGGGACATATTAAAAGACACTAAAATTCAGACAGTAGAAGTATACCTGTTTTGGGACTTCCCTGGTAGCACAGTGTTTAATAGTCCACCTGCCAATGCAGGGGACACGGGTTCAATCCCTGGTCAGGGAAGATCCCACATGTCACGGAGCAACTGAGCCCGTGTGCCACAAGTATTGAGCCTGAGCTCTAGAGCCTGCGAGCCACAACTACTGAGCCCGCGTGCCACAGCTACTGAAGCCTGTGCACCTAGACCCCGTGCTCCACAACAAGAGAAGCCACGGCAATGAGAAGCCCGCGCACCACAACTAGGAGTAGCCCCCACTCGCCGCAATTAGAGAAAAGCCTGCGCAGCAACAAAGACCCAACGCAACCAAAAAAAAAGACAAAACCTGTTTCTTCAACAAATTTATCACAAGGAAGAAAAAGAGAGAGCTAGAGGGAGAATCCAGAGATTAAAAAAAGACCTAGAGATATATCAACTAAATACAACTTATTTGGATCCTAATACAAACAGACTTCAAAAAAAAAAGAAGAAAAGTTATGAGATAAATGGGGAAATTTGAACTCTAGATATTTGATCATATTAGGGAATTAATGTCATATTTTTAAATATATGACAATGGTATTTTTTATTGAGTCCTAGCTTTTAGAGATATATTTCAAAATATTTACAGAGAAAATAATACTAAAAGGGACTTGCAACAAAATAGTCCTGGGAGTGGTGGGGGACAAGTGGGGGTATGAATAAAACAAGATTGGATATGAGGTGATGACTCTTGGAGGGGGAGGGGGTAGGACAAGAGAATTATTATACTCTTCTCTCTTCTCTTTGTGTATTTTGAAATTTTCCATAGTAAACTTTTAGAAATAAAAATTAGAATAGAGCTATGCCATGTCATTTCTTAAAAAGTATTCACATCAGCCAAGAAAACAAAGAAGGAACAGCAGAGGCAGACGCTGGTGCCCACTCAAGCCCTTTCCAAGGCAAAGGGGGCCAGTGCGAGGCCTTGCCCTCATGGTGGCAGACGCTACTCCATCCTTGGGGAGGAGGATGCCTCTGGCCATCTCACCCTGATCCCATAAGCACTTTCTACAATCAGGGAGCTGCACTGAAGCTGGAGATAAAATGATGACTACAATACAATACAGCAATACATCAAGTGACACACAAAACGGAGTCAATAGGCAATTGCGATGAAGTCTGACTTGTGCTATTACATTGTTGGACAAAGCGTGCTATGAGAGCACATAGAATGGTCCTCTAACTGGAAGAGGTGACGGCCAAACTGTCCTGAAGGATTCCCTGAATTATCTTCTGATTACAATTCAGTTCCCAGGCTCTGTCGCTCTAAGAAGAGAATGAGCTGGCCATAAGTTATAAGTGTCCTGATCTCCTGGCAGCTTTGCTTCTCATTGTAAATGCACAACATGGCCTTCTAATAACAATTGGATTTCCATACAGCTTGCCCAGAGAAGGAATACATTAGCCAAAATATGTCAGTATCCACTTCTCTGATGTTATTTTCAAACTAATGAACTGTCTTTCTGGTTTTTACAGGCTCTGAGAGTTTGGTGCCTATGTATCTGTCCCTGAAAAAAAATGTATTAATTCTTGATGTGCTGACAAGTCAGCATTCCAAGATTGTAAGACCAGTCCTGAACCCTGGGTAATGTCATCCCTTGGGACCTGCCTGGGTAGATAGACATCAGCCCTCCCCAGCAATAGCCTTCTGCTCTGCGTGCTTCTTTGATCTTCTATATTCCTCAAGGCTGGGACCACGTCTGATGCTTCTTTGATATCTGAGTCATCCTCTTTCACCATGTCTGCTATGAAGCATTCTGGTTTTTAACAAATTTGTTCCTTGATTTCTTTCACTCTCATTCAACCCAGTCAAAAATAGCTAACTCAATATCTATTTGGGGATCAAATCAGATGCAAAGACACTATGTAAGGGGCATTTTTAGAAACATTAATAATTTTTAAATTCCTCGGCTGTTTTTAAAGATGACAACTTTTCTACACATCCATATCATGTTAGCTTCATTTTCTGCTTGGGTCTGTCATCACCAGTGGTCCCCAAACAACCCAATCAGCCAAGGACCTCCCTTGACACTATACTTCTAACTGAAGAACAAGAAACCAAACATTGTGAACTCCTTCCCAGACAAAGACAACTTTCATCTCCAGTGGTTTCTCTGTCAATGGCTTACGTAGATTCTTTCACCTGTAAAAGGGGATGGCAAACTTTTTCTTCAAAGATCCACAGAGTAAATACTTTAAACTCTGTGGGCCACACAGTCTCCTGCCATTGTAGTGTGAAAGCAGTCTTAGACAATACTTAAGCGGATGAGCGTGGCTGTGTTCCAATAAAACTGTGCTTATGGACATTGACATTTGAATTTCATATCAATTTCATGGGTCACAAAAGATTAGTCTTCTTGTGGTTTATTTCCAACCATTCAGAAATGTAAAAAACATTCTTAGCTCAGGAGACACACAGGCAGCGGCTTGATCTGGCCCATTGGCCACAGTTTGCCAACTCCTGCCCCATAGTGATGAATATTGGCAACAATTCACTATATGTATTGTGAATATGAGTGGTCCCTTCATAACACTCCCTTACCAACCATGAGAATTATGACCTATAATGGTTCTTAAATTCACAAGTGGCAAAACTTAAAATCTTATGGAAAAAATATTTTCACTAATGTTAAAAAACAATGGTCAACACATTTTTTAAAAAGGCATTTTACATCCCAAATAGTGGGGTACTATGTAATACATTTCTAGTTACCATCCCTGCTCAGAAAAAAATTGTAAGATCAATGAGGTAGTACTAAGCTTGGTTTTTTTGGGGGTTTTTTTTTGCGATACGCGGGCCTCTCTCTGTTGTGGCCTCTCCCGTTGCGGGGCACAGGCTCCGGACGCGTAGGCTCAGTGGCCACGGCTCACGGGCCCAGCCGCTCCACGGCATGTGGGATCTTCCCGGACTGGGACACGAACCCGTGTCCCCTGCATCAGCAGGCGGACTCTCAACCACTGCGCCACCAGGGAAGCCCGGCTTGCTTTACTTTAACAATATTGTCTGTTGAGACTTTTTTTCGATGTATTTTTATCCATCCGAATGTTCAATGTCTTTCTGATTTTATAATTAGTATTTGTACACGCTCACCTTCTGGGTCCCACCATAGTCCAAGAACTTGGATGCTTGATACATAAAAGGCTTTGGGTTTTCTTTCTTCACCCTAATCCACGTATCTGCATACTTTTAACCCACCTCCCCACATGCAAGCTTATATAGCATTGCCTGTCTATGACAACTTCCTAGGCACACTTAACGAACATTTCTATGGGATTATTTTCCTTGTTTTTTAAAATTTGTTTCAACGTTCATTACATACATCTTTACTCCTGCAGACTTTCTACTTTAACTCCCCTTTTTATTTTCAACCCCTCAGTTGCTCTTTTTCTAGTTGTCCATGACACTTGCATGATGCAAATATCTAAACTACATTTCCCAGCTGTGGAAAAGGTCCCAGCATCATTTCTCCAAATAGGACATCAAGGATCACTGCACCATTTCCTCTTTGTTTATGTGTGTGCTTGAAAATGTCCATAATCAGGAGTTTTAGAAAAATAGAGTATATGTTCCTATGTTCTTGATTTGATTACAAGAGGAATTTGTGGTTGAGAAGAAATGAGCATATTTATATGCCACACCTGTGTGTCTTTGTTCACATTGCTCCCAGAATTCTCTGCTTGATAAAGTTCCCCTCGACCTCCACGGACCAGGCAGGAACCTGTGGGAAGCATACCTGGCAGAGCTGAAGACTCTCTCCTCTGCATTCCCAAAGCATCTCATACATCTCCATTAAAGCACTTATCGTTGCATTGTGGTTAGTTGTTTATGTAGCTGTCCCACCCCTACCCGCCCACCCCCTCCTTCAATAAGCAACGCTCATCTTTCTTTTCCTGCTTCCCCAGTGCCCAACACAGTGCCTGGGAACAGAGCATCAAGACTGCATTTCTCAGAAATATCGAGGGCAGTGTCCCAAAAGGAATGACTTCAGCGGCCTTCCCCAGACAACTTCCACCAGCACCCTTAATCTTCCTCCTCCCCTAAAAAGTTAACAATCTAAGTAAAAATGCAACTTCAAAACAAGTACCTCAAGGCCCTCTTACAATGAGACTGCCACTCCTAAACTCTCCTTCAAAGGAATTCTAGCACCGACACTGTGGAAAATGCAAGGTTCTTTTAAAACCACAAAATAATATGCTCACATGGCACTTCACAGTTTTCAAATTACTTTCATGATAATTTTTTCTTTCATTTGGCCCACTAATCCTTGGTAAGACAGTGCTATCCTCATTTTTCAGACACTCAAGGAAATAAAAGTGACATGTCCAAGATCAGAACTTGTGACTGGGGACAGCTCTGGGCTTAAAACCCTTAATTTATTGATCTGTCTGCTCTCCTGAGCTCCAGGAATGCTAGGTTCAGTATCTATGGAGGATTCCACCCCCCAACTCCACCCCCAGAGGTTTCTCCCCATTATGAATTATAGTATTAGATTAGATTGTGGCACTATGTTCTAAAAATCCATTCCAAACAAAAACGTTTGGGCAAATACACATTATGAAAAGAAATGTGTTAGTCACCTTGTGTTAGCTGGTGTTAGTGTTAGTAC
Organism: Phocoena phocoena; assembly: GCF_963924675.1. Taxonomy (NCBI): domain Eukaryota; kingdom Metazoa; phylum Chordata; class Mammalia; order Artiodactyla; family Phocoenidae; genus Phocoena; species Phocoena phocoena. The sequence goes on along the minus strand of NC_089225.1, from coordinate 55,182,946 downwards.
TGCTCTAAGATTTTTGCTTAAGTATTTATTGACTAAAGGGCTGCCTGTGAATTACTGTTCAAAAAATGGCATGCCAAGAATTTCTGCAAATAGAAATATGCAGTCTATTATCTGAAAAATTCACTCATGAGGATAGCATTACTATTTATAAGTACAAGAACTTGATTTTCTCTTCTTTGATAATTCATCTTTCCTAAACTTTTTTTTTGTTTTTTGCGGTACGCGGGCCTCTCACCGTTGTGGCCTCTCCCGTTGCGGAGCACAGGCTCCGGACGCGCAGGCTCAGCAGCCATGGCTCACGGGCCCAGCCGCTCCGCGGCATGTGGGGTCCTCCTGGACCGGGGCACGAACCCGTGTCCCCTGCATCGGCAGGCGGACTCTCAATCACTGCGCCACCAGGGAAGCCCTTTCCTAAACTATTAAATTTAATTTACTTATCACATTAGCAGGCTCTTCACTTATTCATGCTCTTAGTTCCTCTACATAATTCTGTATGAGGAATAACATCCTCACAATAACCATCACTTCAATTCTCTTACTGTGTATTGCATGCGACTCTTCTAGTATTAGCACTATCATCTTAGACGTAAACAGGGCACTGCCTGCCAAAAATCTTGCTACTGTGTGGTAATTGAAAGTAAAAATTATTTCTCAGATATATTAAGCTATTCAAATGAGCCACGTTTAGCTTTTCTCAAATTATTTTTTTTCAACAAAGGCCTATAATAGTAAATTATGTAGAGCAGGTCACGCTTAAGATTTTCAAGTTTGATCTGGTTACGAATCTGCTAAGTGTAAAAATTTCAATATGGCAGAGCGTAAAATATTTCACACAAATGCAAATAGAGATGTCATGCAGATAGCTGCAGGACATGAATCACTGCCCTGCTGCATCAAACTCGAAAACCAGAGGCAGTTCTCTCTGCAAGATTTCTTACCCAGTTCTTAAAAGTTCAGATGCATCACCTTTTAATCAGGGTAATAAACTATAATTGCTAACATACTGTGTAATGTTTACTGCTAAACCCACAATCTGGACAAACAGAAAATTATGCTGTCAGAGCCTGGAAACAACTGCAGTCCGCTGTTACACACAGCACCCTCCTTAACACAGGGCTGTCGTCGGGAGTTACAACGCTTTATGGTTTTAATTTTTTAGAGTAAGGGTCTCTTCCCGAGAGGCAGAGTATTAAGACGAAAGCAGTCTCCCGCGTGACCTTCCTAACACAGACCTCGGGCAAGCGACTGCGGGGGCAGAAGCTGAAAATTTCAGAAGGCACTTGACATCTCCACTGGGTCCTTCACCCTTGGCTTTCAGGAACAAAAAAAATCACGTTACTCTGCACCTGCCTTTCCCCCCCACCCTCCTTAAAACTTATTTACCCCTGAGGGTCTGAACAGCCAGATGAAGGTAGGAATCTATTCTTCTGCCCTGTGATGCCAAGGAAAATAAACCCCGACCCGAGCGCGGAGCCGGGAGTCGCTGGGGGCGAGGAGACCGTGAAGGAGGGGCGGGGGGGGGGGGACTGGCGGGGCTGGGGCTTCCCCCACTGCGCCGCAATTTCTCCACCACGTGTGAAAATCTCGTGCACGGGGAGCCCCATGAGAGACCGGGATCTGCGTTCCCTGGTCCCGGGTGCGGACCCTCCACTCCCTCCCCGCTCGGGGACCCTCGTCCCGCGGCCCCGGCGGGCGTCCCTGCAGCCGTCTCCGGGCAGGGGCAGCGCGCAGAGCCCGGCCCGGCGGGGGCCCTTCCCCGGCTACCTTTTATCCAGGCAGGCGATCCACTCGGCGGAGGAGGAAGAATGGGCAGCGTGCGCAGCGACCATGATGGGCAGCGGCGCGCGGCGTCCCCCGGCTGCGGCGACCTCCCGCGCTCGCTCTGCCGCCGCCTCGTCTCCGCCTCGCCCGCCGCGCGGACCCGCTCCTCCCGGCCCGCCTCGCGCCCAGCGGCCTGCCGGGCTGGGGGCCGGCGAGGGCGGGGGACCCGAGGGGCGGGACGCGGGGACCGCGCTGCACTGCGGCGCCCGGGGGTGGGGAGTCCCGCGGTCCCGCCCGCTTCAGGGAGGGGGCTTGGGGGCGACCCCGGGTGGCAGGCCACCTGCGACTGGTGACTGCTGCGTCTCGGGGAGACCTGAGCCCACCCCTCACCTCGGAGCCTCTGAAGCGTGGAGGGGGGAAGGCGCCGCGGGTGGGGGTGGGGGGACGGGTGTCAGTGTCTATGTATTTTTCATACAGCAAATGCCACTAAAATGGCTGCTGCCTCTCTGTTTCCTTAGAAACCCATTAGTTTCCCTCTGCAGTTGTCAAAACCTGCTGGCGGTTTCTTGCTCACCTTTGCTGTTTCCCCTTTCCAAAGGGATGGAGAGGAGGGCTATCTTGGCTTGGGCTGGGGACGCCCACAGTGGTCTCTGAGTTGTGGAATTAGTTTCCCCCTGAAGGGTGAGGGAGGGCTGGGATGGAACGGAGAGGCAGTGCAGGCATGGTTGGAAGCCCAAAGGGGAGGCCAGTGAGCCAGAATGGTGACCAGTGGTGACTGAGGGTTTGACAGACCGAAGTCGCTGACCTTGAACCTTGAACTTGCTTGGGCTCCCATCACCTGCTTGATCAAACACACACACACACACACACACACACACACACACACACACACACTTAAGAATGGGGAGTAGTGGGGCCACAGCAGAACTGAGGTTTGGATTGGGGGCCAAGATCCCACCGCTTGGTGTGACCTGAAAGGCTGGCTGCACATGCCCTTCTTTCCGTGGCTGGAGTGTGGAATGGGTGGCTGGTCACTCCACCTGCCCCTGGGAGATGTACAAAACAAATGATATGCCTAGAAGTTCAGTTACGTTCTGCCAAAAATCAAATTACACACCGATGGTTGCTTAGGAATTTGGGGACAAGTCAAATCTTTTAGACTACTACCGAGCAGTGTTTTGATGTTCATGTTCACTTGGGAACAGACAATGGGGAAAGAGACATAGCATTGCTAACCTCGCTTTGTTTTTTTTTCTCTCCTACCCTCCCCTCACTCCCCTGCTCAGAGGGTGTTCAAGGAGACTGGAGAGAATGAAACAGCAGGTGCAGTCTGGCATCTTTTCATCCTAATAAAACTCCTCCAAAGAATCTGCCGTTTCCCCTCTGCTCCATAGCCAGGATCTGGTTTCAGACCTGCCGCAGTTCCCTGAGCAACACCTCCCTGCTCAGTGTTTGTCTCCCAGGTGACCTCCATCCTGTTGATTTCTACCGTGTTTAAGGGAAATAACATTTAAAATGCTATACTATACAAAGATTGCCAAAGGTATTTATGTTGCTTTTTTATGCTAGAGGTATGAAGAAGGAAATGAGTCTCCTATATTTATTAAGATTCATTTATAAAGGTATCAGAGAACTCTTGAGAACATTTCAAGGTCACCAAATGCTTTCCCCAAGATGCCTTTAATCAGAGGATATTTATAGGTAAGGAGCTAGAGGCCAGAGGAGAAAAGGACTGCGCATGACCTGGCATTACCGGAGGCTTGGAGTTGCCATTGTTTTTAGCTATGACACTAATAATAGTCATCATTTATTGAACTTCTGCTGAGTGTCAGATGCTGTGCAGAGTTCTCTACATGTGTTATTTAATCTTCAGAACATTTTATGAAGCAGAGCCAGAAGGACAGATGTCCAGGGTTACTCCACAAGAAGGGACAAATATTTTTGAAAATGTAATGAACTAGAGAAAATAATATTTATCAGTACTTCCGGGGAGAGTGTTGATTGGGTTGGAAGGAAGATACCGATGACCTGCTTGGAGTGGGAGTGAGAGCCCGAGGCCTCTATCGTCCATTTTAAGGACTGTAGGTCTAATGAACTGCAAGGCTTTTGTTTTGCCCTATGGGGACCCTGCCTTTCCTCCAAATAGAAATTAAAGTATTATTTAAAGAATATCGTTTCGAAGAAGCACCAAGAATCATTGTCTTTCCCAGAGCACACACATGTCCCTATCCAGCCCTGGATGTAGGTTCCAGTAACTCCAATATACTCACTGGGACACTGAACCTCCAGAGAGGTCCATACCCTCAGCTACTGGAGCGGGGGACCCTGAACCGGATTCGGGTCTGTCTGATTCCAAAGCCCTTGCATTGAGTGATGGTGTCGCTGGTTGTCTATAATATGAGGGTAAAAGGCATGTCAGAAATGACTGCCCACATGATAAGAATAAAATGGTTATAAATTGGTTTTTTATAATAATTTTAAAAATAATAAACCTGTCTAGTAGGGGAAAGCAAAAAAGAACATGTATTGATCTTTAGGGGGAAAATAAATAAACGTGTAGAATAAGAAGTAAATATTACCGATAATTCCACCACCTAGAGATAACATTGCTAATATTTTAGCACATTTCATTCTATATTTTCTATTTTTAAAAGATACAATCACAAATACACCCATAAACACATGCATATAACTGCTGCTTACATTCAATTATGTATATATGTGTATAGATACATGTATTCATACAGACTTGAAAGCATTAATATTTTATAGGCTACTTTTTCTACTTGGAATGGAAAAATGCTTTGTGTGTTTAAATGAAATCCTGATTAAAAATTTTTACTGGCTACGAAATATTCCAACGTATGGATATAATTTATCTAAACTTTTTTTTAAATTGACATATAATATTATATTAGTTTCAGGTATACAACATAATGACTCAATATTTGTATTCATTGCAAAATGATCACCATAATGTCTAGTTAACATCCATCACCATACATAGCTAGTTTTTTTTTCTTGTGATGAGAACTTTTAAGATCTACTCTCTTAGTAACTTTCAAATATACAATATAGTGTAATTAACTATAGTAAACTTTCTTTTGAGGCCTATTATTTTGATTGGCAAAAATGTTTCTGCTTAATCTCCTTCCTATAGCTTTGCTCTGTGAGACAGCTAGACATCTCCACTGATGATCTCCAACGAGATGAGGACCAAAACTCACAAGACCCAAGTGTGTTAATGCTAGTTACTGCTAGTTGTAGAACCTTGAATGGGTTTCTTAATGTTAAGAGTTCCATTTTGTTCATCTGAGCAGAGGTTCAAAGTTAGGAATTTGAGGACAGACAGCTGAGTTCAAATTCCAGCTTCATCTTCTACTAAGTGTCTGACCTTAAATGAATTGCTTACCCTAAGACCCTGTTTCATCACCTGTAAAGTGGATAAATTAATGGTGTTATACATGAATATGATGCTTATAGGACACTTAGCATAAGTGCCAACCACATGACATGCGCTCAGTAACTCTTAGCTGTTACTGTTGCGTCTCTGTACAATGAAGATAGACAGTATCTGCCCTCTGCACTTCAGAGGGACCTGGTTTCAATCATTTGAGATCACTTATACTAAAGGGCCGTGACATTTGTAAATTGCAAAGCTTTTTTTAGACTGGGTCTCAAAACCTTCTCCTCATTCAGTCTATGCCTAGCTCTGTCATTCTTCATAGGACAGCTACAGGGACATACCACCAGAGAGTTATTGCAATATGTAAGTCAAGAGCGTCGTCACAGAAGTAGGATAGGGCCCTACGTTTTTCCATTCTGAGAATTCTACTGAAGATTAGGGATTCACTCATATCCAGTGGAAGGGGAGGATCTGATTCACCATGTTTCAGGTACCTCATGGAAGGTGGGTTATAAAAACACATCCATCGCTCCTGCTGGTGCTATAACCTATTCGTTGAAGAAGCAGTACTTCCTGAGTGAAGTTATAACAGCAATTTTAACGTTTTCTCTCACTGTCCCTTTAAACTTGCTCAGTGAGGGTAATTCTACCCCTGACACTGGATATAGCTTTTTCGGTCACTTATAGGTAATAGAAAGCATTAGTCTTTCTGTTAGAATGTCCAAACCAATATATTACTAAATACTTCAATCTTTATTCAAAGATAATAATTCTCTCTTCCTCCACCATCTAGAGCTGGTCACAGGCAGGTGTCCAGCTTTTAGGAAAGAGGAGGTGGTCAGCTTCTCCTTTCCTTGCTTATCTCTGCCCCTACTTAATACCTGCTGGTTTTTACCCTTCCAGAAACAGAGTAAGGAAGAGAGAAGGAAAAAGGAGGGCGGGAACAGTTACTTGGCTGGAACAGTTGTAAGATGGCATCATATTTTCTGGGCCTGGCAAAGGTGTCTTTTGGGTGCTTTCATGTATTCTTGGGCGGCCTCCCTGCTGGCCCTTTCAACATGAGCAGGTGTTGTTTGTTTAGTACCAGCTCCCTATTCAGACCTGGCTTTCCTGAGGGCCTCTCCGAACCACCTCCCTCTGTAGGAGAGTCCCAAGTTATCCTCCACTCACATCCCAGGGGTCTTCTTGAGCTGGGCTCAAAGGGGCTGCAGAATGGTTCTCTCCTGTTTGGCCCACAGCTGGTCCGTAGAAACACTCGTGCCTACTTTGCTCCAATAAACTGAGTACAGACCAGTCCTAGTGATAGCACTTCTCACCCTTGCCAAAGAAGCTCACCAGTCCCTCTCTTCTGATCTTTAGATTTCCAGGGCTGGAGTCAAGTCGGACGTCAGTCCCCTGTCCCCACCAACTGTAGGGAACTGTTCTCTGGGTGGTCCATTGAAGCCCTCCCTTCCCTACCCTTGGTGGTGGGAATCACAGCACAGCTTTCACCAAGAAAATACTCCTCATGGAATCCTCCCTCTGTTCCTTCTTCCTAGACACTTTTATTTACTGCTTTGGATGAGGTGTTTTAGACTCATGAAACTGGTCTTCAGTATTTTGATTGAAAGTCTGCATCTTGCCACCTTACTTTGGAATTTCATATCTGTTCCATTTTGGTGCCTCAGGTGAAATTTGAATTTAGCATCTGTGACAAGCCAGTGAAAACTGAATCAAGTCAACTTGCTTTTCCATACCTTTGACATTAATGCCTGCTCAACCAAGACAACTGCCTTTTCCAGGCAGGGCTATCCACCTGGGAGTTGTAAGGAATACCACATTCATTGGGAAAGTACTGCTCACTGGTCCCCTGAGCTTTCCAAAGAAGAAATGCGTAATTTAAGATATCTGATCAGGAAAGCCCCAGTTTGTGGGTTATAATAAAAAACTTTGTGGTTTTGATTTAAAACTTTGAAGATTTGTCAATTTGGGGGGAGTATATTTGGATTAAAATCTTAAAACAATAATAAGCGGGGATATGAAAGTGACAAAAATTTTGTTTACAGTAACATAAATATTATTTTTAAAAAATTTTATCCATAAGGCAAAGTCAAATGACCCATAATATTTACATTAGTAAGTTATGTATTACTACATTTCTTTGTGAGTTTGGGGGGCACTGGAATTAGAGCAAACAATAAAATATTATGATATCAAGAAAAAATAGGTTTGGGAGTATCTAGTGACTGCCTTCCAGTTTCCAGATTCATAAAGGATTAATGTAAAAGTTTAAGTCAGCAGTGTTTATACTCCCTGTAAAGAGTCTATATGTGGTTATAGGCCCTTGTTTCGCAGAAAGATAAAGTGTAAGTCAAGAGGCATAGTTAAAAAGAACCGTCTGTCCCCAAAATTATTCAGTTAAAATTTGTGACTTAGTTATGGAAGCAAGTCCTAAAAGAAGAAAACTCTTTTGCTCCAGAAGTAAAATTGTATTCTAGAGAAACATGCTGGCTTCTATCTAGAAAATTGATATTATTGTGTTAGTTCATTTAACATAAGACCTCCCTGCGTAGAGGGAGTGAGCTGGGAAAGAGCATGAATGCTCCAGCTGGCCACCTTTCCAGAAGAGCCTATTCCTCCGGAACCAAGACTGGTGAAAATCATTGACATGCCAATCACTCAGATCCGAACTAGGCATAAAGACTAACCAGGTGCAATACTCCACCTGCGCCAAAGGAAGGCCTCTCTACGTGTGAAAGTGTTCTGTAGGCCACTTCCTCAAGGTGAGTGGTAAAGAGGCAGTAATGGACTTGGGTAAATAATTTGGGGTGAGGAAAATGTCACCATATCACCACATTCATCTTAGGCCTCTTTTCTAGTGGCATATATTTATTTGGGTGAATTAACAAGCTCCTATTGCTTTTTGATATTGTGTGAGAGAAGCGTAGTACATTATTCAACTGAGAAAATCTCTACCTGTGTTATTATACACATTTTTCATATTAATAGAGAAAATTACCATTAAAACCAACTTCGAATGAATTGCAGTCACCTAGCTTTTGTTACAATTTCTTTTTCATCTGCAATCCAGTATGGGCTCCTACATATTTCAAAACCAGATTACTGTATATAGGGGATTCCACGGAGAAAATAACAGAAAAGAGAGAATGTGACTAAAAATCTTATTGGTTGTATGAAACCAAGAGCATGCAGAACTTGACGGAAATAAAACAGAATTGTCATTTAAAGCAAGATATATGTCACGTGTTGACTGGGCAATAACCTGGTGATGAGTTGAGCTCCTGCTTAGGTGGCACCAATATTCATGTAAAAGACATGGTAGTGTTGCACAACTAAAGATATTTACCAGCTTCTCTGGATTAAAAGCGTAGTTGGTTCCAGAAGCAGAAAATAACTCAGAAGACTTAGGAAGACGACAAGAAGCAAAGACAGGGTTCTTTACCCACTGTGACCTGCAGGGTAAGGGCACCACACACCTCCTGCCCTCCACATTCACTTGAGGGAGATTCCAATTCTGTCAGCTCTCCCTGCCTGATGACCTAGAGGCCCTGATTCCCACAGCTCTTCACCTTGTCCAGGAGCTGCACAGTTTAAACCCTGGAAATGGAGCCTTCCCTTCAGGTGAACCTAGGCCTACTCATGACAGGCCTGTCTGTGTCTAAGATAACCCCACTGGCACCCTCTCAGCTACCCCCCAACCGACGGGAGAGACAGGGCCTTTTTCATTTTTTACACCCATCAATTCACGTAGTCATTCAATTCAATAAATATGTATTGAGTTCCTGCCATGTGCCAGGCACTGTGTTTGGCACCGAGGGGAGAGCAGAGAACAGACAAATGTCCTGCTTTCACGATCCCTGTTGCAGTGGGTAAAATGAGAGAGAATCAAATAAGCACATGAATATATCATAGGACCAGTGGGGATAAATGCTGTGAAGAGCAATTAAGTAAAATGAAGGAATGCAGAGATGGAGAGTGGACTTCTATCTGCTATAAGGTAGTCAGAGAGGACCTCCCTGGTAAGGTGACTTTTTTTTGGCTTTTTTTTTTTTAATTAATTTTATTGGAGTATAGTTGCTTTACAATGTTTTGTTAGTTTCTACTGTACGGCAAAATGAATCAGCCATACATATACATATATCTCCTCCCTCCCTTTTGTTTTTTTTGTGATACGTGGACCTCTCACTGCTGTGGCCTCTCCCATTGCGGAGCACAGGCTCCGGACGCGCAGGCTCAGCGGCCATGGCTCACGGGCCCTGCGGCTCCACGACATGTGGGATCCTCCCGGATCAGGGCACGAACCCGCGTCCCCTGCATCGGCAGGCGGACTCTCAACCACTGTGCCACCAGGGAAGCCCTCCTCCCTCCCTTTTGGACTTCCTTCCCTTTCAGGTCACCACAGTGCATCAAGTAGAGTTCCCTGTGCTATACAGTATGTTCTCATTAGTTATCTATTTTATACATAGTATCAATAGTGTATATGTGTCAATCCCAGTCTCCCAATAAGGTGACTTTTGAGCAGACCATGGGACCCGTCTACACACCACCTGTCTCATCTTCAGCCACTTGCTTCTCCTCAGCAGCTAACCGACCCCATGGCTCCCCACACCCCATGGTTTCCCTGCCTGAGGCTCCCCAGCCACAGGCCTAGAATATCTGGCTTCTCTCGCCAAACTCAGCTGAAAAGCCGAAAGGCAGAGCCTTGTTTCCTGAGCAACTGCCAATGGGGCTGATTGATGCGATCCGGAAATGCAGAGGCTTAATTCTCCCTGAATGAACTTTGACCAGTGGGAGACAGGAGATTGGAGGATACCAGGCAGATAAAACCTCTCCCTGGCTCCCTCCGTTGGACTGTTTGGTGCACGGTTTCTCCATACAGCCTGACTGTGACCAAGCCTGTGTGCTTATTGAGAGTGCTATGGGTTGGGATCGTGTTCCCCAGAAAGATATGGTGAAGTCTTAACCCCTGGGAATGTGACCTTATTTGGAAATAGGGTTTTGCAGATGTAATCAAGTTAAGATGAGGTTATGAGGGTGGTTCCCACTCCAACGCAACTGATGTCTTTGTAAGAAAAAGAAAAGACAGAGATACCCAGAGAGAATACGGCCATGTGACAATGGAGGTAGACACTGGAATGATGCGTGTACAAGCCAGTGACACCAAGGATTACCAGCAAACCCCAGAAGCTAGAAGAGGCAAGCAAAGGTCTCCCTTACAGGTTTCAGATGGCACGTGGCCCTGCCAACATTCTTGATTTTGGACTACTAGCTTCCAGAACAGCAAGACAATAAATTTCTGCTGTTTTAAGGAATCCAGTTTGTGGCACTTTGTTACAGCAGCTGTAGGAAGCTAATATACTGAGTGACCAGCTGTGTTGGATTGTACCTCCTAAATACAGCCCTAACAGTCCTTGCCTGAGACTCTGTTTTCCAGAGGAACGTGACTATGATGACCAGGGACCTGAAAAAATGAAGGATGAGATTTGAGGGGTTATTTGAGGACAGAGATTACAGACAGAGGGAAGACTTGATGCAAAGGCCCTGGGGTGCCAACATGCTTGATTAGAGGAAGAGGAAGGAAGCCAGCAGATTTGGGGAGTGAATAAGGGGAAGAGTGTCAAGAGATGAACTCAAAGAGGGAGCCGAAGACACCATCCCTAGGGGCTTAGAGGCCACAGAAAGGACTTTAGGTTTTGTTTTGTTTTGTTTGCGGTACGCGGGCCTCTCACTGTTGTGGCCTCTCCCGTTGCAGAGCACAGGCTCCAGACATGCAGGCTCAGCGGCCACGGCTCACGGGCCCAGCCGCTCTGCGGCATGTGGGATCTTCCTGGACCAGGGCACAAACCCGTGTCCCCTGCATCGGCAGGCGGACTCTCAACCACTGCGCCACCAGGGAAGCCCCTAGGTTTTTTTTTTTTTAACAATATGTAACTGAGCTGTAATTTACATCGAGTAGTAAAATGAACTAATCCTAAGGGTATGATTTTATGAAATTTTTTAACATATTGCTATGGTCTGTATGTGTCTACCCCCAAAATTCATGGGTTAAAACATAATCCCCAAGGTGATGGTATTAGGAGGTATTGCCTTTGGGGGGTGACTAAGTCATGAGGGCAGATATTTCATGATTTGGGCCTTTCTAAAAGAGGTCCAAAACAGCTCCCCCTTGCCACCTTCTGCCATGTGAGGATAACACCAAGAAGTCTGTGATGCAGAAGAGGACCCTCACCATGCTGGTACTCTCATCTCAGACTTCTAGCCTCCAGAACTGTGAGAAATAAATTCCAGGTATTTATAAGCTACCCAGTCTCTGGTGCTTTGATATAGTAGCCCAGATGGGCTAAGACACATATGTATAGCTTAGTGTGACCCTTCAGATCAAAATGTGGAATATTTCTATCACCCCAGAAAATTCCCTCCTATCTTCCAGTCAGTACAACTTACCAGTTCTGAGGTAATGACTGCTCTCATTTTTATCGCTATAGACTTGTTTTATCTGCTTTTGAATATTATATAAATGGAACCATATAGTATGTACTATTTTTTGCTTGAAATAATGCTTTTGAGATTCACCCAAGTTGCTGTGTATACTATACTTCACCTATTGTTATTGCTGTATATCATTGCCCAAGTATAACACAATTTGTTATACATTCTCCTGCTGAAGAATATTTGGGTTATTTGCAGTTTAGGTCTATAATGGATGAAGCTGCTAAGGACATTTATGTACTCTTTTTTGGATGTATCCAGTAATTTCTCTTGGTATATATCTCGGTGTATACTTTCTGGGTCAATAGGGGTAGGTTTATGTTAACTTTACAAGTTTTACAAAGTGATTGCACCATTTCATATCCCTGCCAGCAATGTGTGAGAGTCCCAGTTCCTCTGCATCCTCACCAACACTCAGATTGTCAATCTTTTCCATTTTAGCCTTTCTGGTGTGTGTTTAATGGTATTTCATACTGGTTTTAGTATGCTTTTTCCTGACAACTAATGATGAGCTCCTTTACATCTACTCATTGATCACTTAGATATCTTCTTTCATGAAGTACTTATTCATGTCTTTTGTCCACATTTTATGTCTCTGGTAAGGCTACATCCCATTTCCGAAATCTGTATCAGTTATCTGTTGCCGCATAACAAATTACTCTAACGCTTGACAGCTGAAACAACAAACATTTATTATCTCCTGACAATCTCTGAGGGTCAAGAACCTGACAGCAGCTCAGTTGGGTTCTGGCTCACGGTCTCAGGTGGCCGATGGACTGTTGGCTGGGTTGTAGTCATCAGGCCAGGCTTGACTGGGGCCAGAGACTGCACTCCTAAGCTCACTGAGTTTTCATTGTGAGTATATGTATGATTTTTGTTAGGCTGGTGAAATATTGAAAAGCTTAAAGACACCCTGTCACTCCCACTGACTTCTGGGTGTCCAGGATCTTAGGTTGAAAAAACTCATCTAAAGGAGTAGATAGTAGGAAAGAGAGACTCATGGTCCCACAATTAGTTGTGGGAGAGGGGGGCAAGGGAGGGGTGTTAACAATCTGAAAATACTCCAGCTCAAGGAAATGTAACTGTTTGAAATGGCTCACTTTTATTAAGCTCCTACTATCTCACTGGCAGTTTAAAAGAATAAGGGCAAAGTGTTTCTAGTCTTCCATAAATGGTCATTTGATCCAGCAATTTCCCCTGTGGAAATTTATACCAAAACTAGAATCCACAATATAGAAAACGCTACATACAAAGATGCCCATTGAAACACTATTTGTTAGAAATCTAAATTGTGGAACTGTTTTAAAGAAAATACATATTCCCTCAAATGAATCATTAAAAGTAGTCATTATAAGTGTTTAAGTTATATTATTATAGGAAATGCTGAAGATATAATATTAAATGGAAAACTAGATGAAAATTATTATAATGTGATGTCACATGCACAGAGGAACAGATTGGAAAGGAAAAGTATAATCCCTGTGTTAGAAATGATAGGGTAATTCCCCCCACTTCCCAACTTTCCTGCTTATTTTTATAATTTAAAACATCTAAAATTACCAATTGCCATCCCTACCTTAGACATTGAACTTGATGAAATAAAAACAAAACATAAATTACCTTATTTTTCTCAATTTATTTATTTTCCTCTACTTTTTAATTTGAAAATTTTCAAACCTACAGAAAAGTTGGGATACTAGAACCATAAATTCCTGTATATTCCTCGCCTGGATTTACCAACTGTTGCCACATTTGTTTGCTCTCTCCTTGTATAATACATACACATTTCTTTTAACCATTTGAGAGTAAGTGGCAGATATTTTAACGCTATGGTCTTAAATACTACCACAAGCATCTTCTAAGAGCAAGGGCATTCTTCTACCTTCTACAGTTATCACACTCAAGAAATTTGACATTGATATATCCTATTATCTAATATAAAGTTTATATTCAAATTTCCCCAATAGACCAAAATATCATTTTTGTCTTTTGCTTGTTTGCATATGTTTTAGGCAAGATTCAAACAAGGATCATACATTGCATTTAGTTGTTATGCATTTATCTGTAGTCTCTGGATCTAAAACCACCACTCAACGGTGTTCTTTTTTTTTTTTTTTTTTTAATTCTTTCATGATATTGGCTTTTTAAAAGACTCTGAGCCAGTTATTTTGCAGAATATCCTTCAATTTAGATGTGTCTGACTCTTCCCCCATGATTAGAAATGACCTGAATTTCTTGGCTAATTCATCGATCTTATTTTGTGTGGAAAGATTTTACTCTTTCTTATGTCCTGTGAAAATCAAAAATCTTTAATGTGTTTGTTAGAAAGATTAAGCTGAGATTTTGTTTGGGTGAAGTATTAGTTGGACTTGGGTATATGTCTCTGAACTTCATCATTTTGTCATCTAGAAAATAGTAACTGAAAAAAAAAAAAAAAGAAAGAAAATAGTAACTGGGCTTCCCTGGTGGCACAGTGGTTGAGAGTCTGCCTGCCGATGCAGGGGACACGGGTTCATGCCCCGGTCCAGGAAGATCCCACATGCTGCGGAGCCGCTGGGCCCGTGAGCCATGGCCGCTGAGCCTGCGCGTCCGGAGCCTGTGCTCCGCAACGGGAGAGGCCACAACAGTGAGAGGCCCACGTACCGCAAAAAAAAAGAAAACAGTAACTAAGAACAAGTAGCCTAAGGAATCCAAGCACTTGAAAGCCACTATAAGTAAACTCTAATTCCCACAGCAGAAAGGAGGGGGTCTGTCTGCTTTTTAACCACCCATGGCTTATTTATATCAAAGGAATGTTTCCTATTCTTTATTTCCTTTTATTTGTCAGGTTGGTCTGTAAACCAAACAGGGAGTCAGTTGGTCATAGATTTAAGGATACCAGGTTGCAGCCTAGAGGATAAAATCATCGCTTAGCCACTGTTCAGGGGAGTAACAGTATGTGTGTTTTCAAATTGTTTTACTAGAACTTTTGAGTCCTGAAAATACCTGACTTCTGAACTAAACAAGCAGAATCTAGGCAGAGGGAAATCTATATTTCATTTATAACTTGGCCTGTTATAGCTGCCAATAAATCATACCAATTCCTATAAATAAGAGCCATGGCAAAGATATTGCCTTCATGGTAAGTTCCTCTTACTTGAGACTTACGAATCTGGGGTGTATTGCTAGGAAAGGCCTACTGAATGCAGCCAAGGCATTGGCTTAACCCCAGGGATGATGAAATTTTTTGAACCCATGCCACCACTCTTACCTCACTTGCTCATGACAGCTACTGCTAATTAATCACAGTATTCTTTCCTATTAGCCTGGACACTGCCCCAGAAAATTTCCCAGCATAGCTGGGAAATACAGGTGAATTAGTAATAATTTGCAGTCAATATATTAGATAAACTCTTTATAACACTTAATAAGACAAAGAATATTTTTCTAAATCTCATCTAATTTTTAGCTTCTCAACTTCATCTGCACATGAATGGCAAAGGCCTGGAAAAATGTTTCTTACGAGTGACCTACAGATAACTGACAAACTTGGTCAAAGACTTGTAATCAGGGCATGTTGACAAGGTGATCTGACAAGCGAAAAAAAAGGAGAGTGTACTAGTCAGGGCTGATTATTTGCTGTGACATATTGGCCTCAATCTATATAATAGCTGAACCAAAATAGAAGTTTATTTGTTGTTCATGAAATAATCCAAATTGGTTCTAGGTTGGGGGGATGGGAATGTGTGAGCTTCATTCTATAGTATGATTCCATTTATAGGACATTCTGGGAAAGGTCAAACTATAAAGACAGAAAACAGATCCAAGATTGCTAAGAGCTGGGAATAGGTGGATGTCTTGACTACAAAAGGAATTTTTGAGGTGATGGACCTGTTCTATATGTTGAGTATGATAGTAGTCATACAACTTTATGCTGCTGTCCCAATTCATAGAACTGAACACTAAAAAAAAGGTGATTTAAAAATTTTCTGGAAACATATACTTGGCTTAAAAAATAATAAGCTACTACATAAAAAGATACAAAAGACAAGGGCAGGGACTCTGCCTTACTTTTTCAGTCCTATAGTATACTGCCCTGCAAGAAGATGGCATTTATGGTCAATTGGAATTTGGTCCAGAAAATCCCTCGCCCTTCCCTGTCACACCTCCCACTGTGGGAACTTGCCTTATCAACCCAAATGGGATCACTCCAAGTACTAATTCATTTGACATGTTCTAAGAGTTCGCTAAAAATCCTATAAGCCTAGAGTATTACAACATATTTGATTGAAAATGCATTTAACATCAGAGAAAAAATTACTCTGAATGCTGTAAAGGCCTAGATTTTTCTAAAACATATCTTATAGATTCCAGTTATTTTGTGAGCCATGTCAAATCAATCTTTGATCAGTTCAGTAATATGCATTTTGTAAGGTCCCCATGAAAATGAAAATTGTACCAAATAAGGTATCATCAAGGTACGGCAATTTTTTGCCTTGTCCTCCTATCACAATTTTGGATTTGCCCAAGTTAGGATGCTACTGGGCAGTGAGACTGTAAGTGACATTTCTCTGCTTCACTAGACCCAGATTCCTTCCATTAGTGTGTAATTCTACCTGTCACAAACTATCCTGTTACCTAAAACTAAAGACCACCTTCTCTTAAAAAATACATACCATTTCAAATGTCATTTTTATGATTACCAATTTTATATTCTTATATTCAAGTTTTTGAACAAATTATATTCCACATGACAGATTCCTGGCTTCTTTTTACCTTTCCATTATGGACCATTTCAAAAAAAAAAAGATCAGCAGATTTCATTTACCCTTCCCCATGAAAAATAGGACATTCCTCTCTTTAAGCTAGTAGCTTTGAACTCTATTAGAACAATATCCCCTTTTATAACAAATATTGATATTTTATACTGTTTCCTTTACTATCTTGAAATGAAGTGTCTTGCACATTGCAGATGTCTAACACCCCTAGCTCCCATTCGCCAGAAGCCAATAAGCTCCACCAATCATGGTGACAACTAAAGTTCTAGGTTGTCCCCCAGGGTGGAAGGAGGGTGGAAGCACCACTATCAAGAACGACTAATTTATGGCGTATTTCCTTACTGGCAAATAATGGTCTGCTTAAAAATGATAGATGCAGAGTAAAGAATAATTAAGTAACAAGTTCAATAGGTAGCACTACTCGGTAGCTTTTTAGGTACCTACTGTGGCACAACCAATCACCCCGAAAGTTAGCAGCTTAAAAACGACACACATTTATTCTCTCACAGTTTCTGAGGGTCAGAGTCTGAGAGCAGGTTAGCTGGGTGGCACCGGCTCAGGGTTGCCCGTGAGGTTGCCGTCAAGCCAGGCTACAGCCATCTGGAGGCCTGATGTGGTCTTGAGGATCTGCTTCCCAAGTTGCTCACTAGAGCACAGGCTTGGTTTAGCAGCACAGGGCCCTCCCGCATCACTGCTACCCCTAGAGCAAGTGATGAGAGAGAGAGAGAGCAGTGCTGTTTATAGTAGTCTCAGAAGTAACATACCGCTGTTTCCACCAGATTCTATTGACCAGCCCTGGTACAGTGTGGGAGGGGACACCACAGGCTGTGAGTACCAGGAGGGATCTCTGCATTTGTAAATAAAAGCCAGTACTCCAACCCATATTCAGGTTACAATTTTACTGAGTTGTAAAGGATTACTTCATAGGACTGAGAGGAACAGAAAAGATTAGGGAAGTTTTGTTCCAGCTAAATAGAAACTGTTCCTTAGCAACATGAAAATATCGTTTTAGTTATCTGGACTCAGAATCACAGTTTATCCAATGTCAATTTTTACCTCTGTATTTTAGACTTATTCAATTGCTGAATGTGAATAAAAAGCCCATTTAACATTATCTCAGGTATAGATAAGACTGGAAAACACACTCTTTGAATACATATATATATATACAGTTGACCTTTGAACAACACGAGTTTGAACTGCATGGGTCCACTTGTACGTGGACTTTTTTCAATAAAAAAAAAATCCAAGGGATTCAGAACTATATATGGAGGGCCGACTGTAAAGTTATATTCAGATTTTGATTGTGCAGGGGTGGGTGCCCCGACCCCTGCATTGTTTAATCGTCAACTTTACATTAATTCTAGAAAATAAGAAAGTAAATTTATTGAATTGGAATTTTAGGACAACCTAATCAGCTATTTTAGTAATAAGTGTATATTTGAGCCAAGCATATGGAAATGGTGTAGACTGAGAAAAATGAAGGTGAATGTATGGGCAAAGTAAACACTTAAAAAAAATCAAAGCCTTGTTTCTTTTTTTAAAAAAATTTGATTGAGGCATAGTTGATTTACAATATTATATTAGTTTCAGATGTACTGCACAGTGATTCAAAATTTTTATAGACTATACTCCATTTATAGTTATTATACAATATTGACTATATTCTCTGTGCTGTATATCTTTGTAGCTTATTTATTTTATACACAGTAGTTTGTACCTCTCAAACCCCTACTCCTATCTTGCCCCTCTTCCCTTCTCTCTCCCCACTGGTAACCACTGGTTTGTTTTCTATATCTGTGAGTCTGCTTCTTTTCTATAATATTCATTAGTTTGCTTTATTTTTTAGACTCCACATATAAGTGATAACATACAGTATTTGTCTTTCTCTGTCTGACTTATTTCACTGAGCATAATACCCTCCAAGTCCATCAGTGTTGTTGCAAATGGCAAGATTTCATTCCTTTTTATGGCTGAGTAGTATTCCATTGTAAATACCACATCTTCTTTATCCGTTCATCTATTGAGGGGCACTTGGGTTGCTTCCATGTCTCGGCTACTGTATCTAACACTACTACAAACATTGGGGTGCATGTATCTTTTCAAATTCGTTTTCATTTCTTTGGATATATACCTAGGAGTGAAATTGCTGGATCATATGGCAGTTCTATTTTTAGTTTTTTGAGGAACTTCCATACTGTTTTCCACAGTGGCTGCACCAATTTACATTCCCACCAACGATGTACAGGGGTTTCCTTTTCTCTGCATCCTCAGTAACATTGGTTATTTGTGGTCTTTTTGATGATAGCCATTCTGACAGGTGTGAAGTGATATCTCATTGTGGTTTTGATTTGCATTTCCCTGATGATTAGTGGTATTGAGCATCTTTTCATGTGTCTGGGGCTATCTGTATGTCACCTTTGGAAAAAATGTCTGTTCAGGTCCTCTGCCCATTGTATAATCAGGTTGTTTGTTTTTTTACTATTGAGTTGTATGAGCTGTTTATATAGTTTGGATAGGAACCCATTGTTGGTTGCATCATTTGCAAATATCTTCTCCCATTCAATAGATTGTCTTTTTGTTTTATCAATGGTTTCTTTTGCTGTGCAAAAGCTTTTAAGTTTAATTAGGTCCCATTTGTTTAATTTGTTTTTGTTTCCTTTGTCTTAGGAGACAGATCCAAAAAAATGTCACTATAATTTATGTCAAGGAGTGTTCTGCCTATGTGTCCATCCAGGACTTTTATGATTTCCAATCTTACATTTAAATCTTTAATCGATTTTTAGTTTATTTTTGTAAATGGTATGAAAATAAATTCCAATTTCATTCTTTTACATGTAGCTGTCCAGATTTCCCAGCACCATTTATTGAAGAGACTGTCTTTTCTCCATTATATATTCTTGCCTCCTTTGTCATAGATTAGTTGACCATAAGCACATGGCTCTATTTCTGGGCTCTTTATTCTTTTATATTTCTCGACCTTGGAGAAGTATTCTTTTTTTTTTTTTTTGCAGTACACGGGCCTCTCACTGTTGTGGCCTCTCCTGTTGCGGAGCACAGGCTCTGGACGCGCAGGCTCAGCAGCCATGGCTCACGGGCCCAGCCGCTCCGCGGCATGTGGGATCTTCCCGGACCGGGGCACGAACCCGTGTCCCCTGCATCAGCAGGCGGACTCTCAACCACTGCGCCACCAGGGAAGCCCAGAAGTAGTCTTTTGTATGAGACGTCTTATATGTCCCAGCAGTGCACTCCCCTCTGGTCACCAGAGCTAAATGTTCTAGGGGTGTCCCCTATGTGGGCTGCATGGGTCCTTCTGTTACAGCAGGCTGACTACTGTGGGCGGTCTGGGAGGTGTGGCTGGCCCCTGGTCCAGTTGGTTGCCAGGCCCTGCCTTGTGTGGAAGCTGCTGGCTGCTGGTTGGTAGGGCTGGGTCATGAGGCAGCTGGCTGCAGAACCCTAGGGGGCCCTGGGCTAGTTCTGACTCACTGGTTGGTAGAGTCTGAGCCCAGGAGATCCCAGGACTGGTGCCCTCCCACTAGTGGGTAAAGCCAGTTCTTGGGGCAGTGCTGGGTGTGTGGGTCTGGCTGCAGGGCTCAGTGGTCCCATAGCTGGTGGCAGACTGCTGGTGGGGGGTAGGGCAGTTCCTGACACAGCTGGCTGCAGAGTCCAGGGTGTCCCGAAGCTTGTATTGGCCCACTGGTGAGTGGAGCCAGATCCTGGGGCAGCTGGCTGAAGGGCCCAAGGTGTCTCAGAGCTGGTATTGGCTTGCTGGTGAACAGGCTAGGGCCCAGCCCGTCCCAGGGCAGGTGCTGGACTACCGGCAGGCTGTGGGGCTGTGGTTGTCCTGTGGCTGGTGTCTGACTCTGGCGGTTGAGGCTGGTCCCGAGGCTAGGGCAGGCTTGCTGGTGGGTGGGGCCAGGACCCAGGGGATTTGGGGGCTGACGTCTACCCACTGGTGGGCAGAGCTGCTTCCCAAGGTCTCTGGCTGCAGGGCCCTGGGGGTCCTGGGTTTAGTGCCTGCAGGCTGGTGTGTGGGGCTGGGTCCTGTGTCCCTTGGTGGGCAGGGCCATGTCCAGGGTGGCTGTGGCCTCAGGAGGTCTTAAGGTAGCCTGCCTGCTGGTAGATGGGGCTGTCTCCTCGCCTAGTTAGTTGCTTGGCCTGAGGAGTCTCAGGATTGGTGCCTATAGGCTGGTGGGTGGCAGGGCTAGTTCCTGAGCCTAGTAAGCTAGAGGGAGGATTCTAAAATGATACTCTCCAGCAGCAGTGTCCATGTGGTAGAACAAGCTCCCCGAAATGGCTGTCTGTCTCCAAGGTGAGCTCCAGTTGCCTCCTTCCTCTCTGGGAGACTCTCCAAGATCAGCAGGGAGGTCTGACCCAGGCTCCTTTCAAATCACTGCTTCTCCCCTGGGACCCGGAGCATGTTAGAGTTTGTGTGCACCCTTTAAGAATGGAGTGTCTATTTCCCACAGCCCTCTGGGTTTCCCGAAAGTAAGCCCCACTGGCCTTCAAATCCAAACATTCTGAGGGCTCGTCTTCCCAGTGCAGGATCCCTGGGCTGGGGGGCCTGACATGGGGCTCAGACCCCCTAGCTCCTTGGGGAGAACTCTGCAATTGTAATTATTCTCTAATTGTAATTGTTTGTGGACCGTCCACCTTGGGGTATGAATTGACTTATACCACAACTCCATCCCTCCTACCCATCTCATTGTGGTTCCTTCTTTATATCTTTTGTCGTAGAAGATCTTTTCTGGTAGGTTCCAGTCTTTTTAATCAAGAGTTGTTCTGTAAATAGTTGTAATTCTGGTGTGCCCATGAGAGGGGGTGAGCTCAGGGTCTTTCTACTCCGCCATCTTGGGAACTCTCCAAAGTCTTATTTCCAACATAATTCCACCTTCTTATTAATGAGTATGCCATCTACACATCCATCTGTTTACATTTCCTAAATCTCAAGGGCATGTTGTCCATTTTGTTCCTTTTGCACTGGATTGAATTTTTTCAAAAAATTTTATAAACGTCTTATAAATTGTGCCAATTTAAAAATAGAGGCTAAGGGGGAAGGGTAAGCTGTGACAAAGCGAGAGAGTAGCATGGACATATATATACACTACCAAACCTAAAATAGATAGATAGTGGGAAGCAGCCGCATAGCACAGGGAGATCAGTTCGGTGCTTTGTGACCACCTAGAGGGGTGGGATAGGGAGGGTGGGAGGGAGGGAGATGTAAGAGGAAAGAGATATGGGAACATATGTGTATGTATAACTGATTCACTTTGCTATAAAGCAGAAACTAACACACCATTGTAAAGCAATTATACTCCAATAAAGATGTAAATTAATTAATTAATTAATTAAAAATAGAGGCTAGGGGAATTCCCTGGTGGTCCGGTGGTTAGGACTCCCCGCTTTCACTGCCAAGGGCATGGGTTTAATCCCTAGTCGGGGAACTAAGATCCCGTAAGACGAATGGTACAGCCAAAAAAAAAATTTTCTTTTAATAAAATAATAAAAATAGGGGCTAAAAATCATTATAATGAAATGTTCTCTAATGACCTAGAATGATTAATCACAATTATGATACTCTAGATTATAATATATACATTTATTAAATACCTTAGAAAAATGGCATAATTGTTTTATTTCATCTCTGCATTGATAAAAGAATGCTCATTTAGCAATTGAATTCCAGCCCTTCAAGGGATCTTAAAATAAATATATATTTAAGATGACTATGACCTTGTCTGAATTTTTCCATTACATTCTGGTTTTTATTATACTACTTGGACACCCAGTTCACATGTAACAGGTGTGGTTTTTTTTTTCCTTATGGAAATAAACGTTCACTCAAAGATGGAAAGCTATTAAAAACACTGTATAGTCATCCATCAGGCTTTGTTTGCCCCGTGTCCTACCCTACTGGTTCAGTATCCTGTCAGAAAGGTTGCAGTTCCCTCAGGAAGGCCATTGTCACATAATGATTCAAGCTTATATGAAGGTCTCTCGAAGGACAGCCTGGTGAGCTTCCTAGCCAGGCTTTGTGTCTCTGGGCTTTCTAAAAAGTTTAAATTTAAAATACACTGTGGACTTCAGAGGTCTCTACTGTGGACTTCAAACTAGGGTGGATGCAGGAGTTGTGGGAGTTGAGTATGTTGGACAGTTTTAAGGGGATCGATTTCCAGGCCCTCAAATTCCATATTACTCATGCTTAAATCTGATCTGCCTGAGAACCCGTGCTTATGGAGGCATTGTGCTCAGTCTTTCCCAGCTCCTCCCTCCCAGTCACCTTTACCCTACTTCATAAAATAAGGCAAACCTCTCAGCCATCTGGAGTCCCGCCAGGGGGCCTGATTCCAGGGTGAGTGTCTACAGGGACACGGCCTTGATCAAAGCACTGGTTTGTGTCTCAGCTGCATGATTTCAAGAAAGAAGAGATAAAAATTCCCATGATTATCTGCTGAGCAGGATTACATTTTTAAGTATGCAAAACATATATTAGAAGTGAGTGAGTGTTTTATATTATTTTGTATATTCATCCAGACTCATAAGAGAAAAATTGTAATAAGCTACTGCAAAAACATAATTAGACACTCGATATTCATTTTTTACTTGGATGCATTTCCTGCTTGTTCTTCTTGCTTAACCACTTTCTACCAGTTTATTCTATCCTATGATGTACTTATTAGATGTATATTAGTTTAACAAGAATACTTGTGGATTCTGCTGTAAACAGTCATGAATACAATTTTTGGTAAATTCTACATGTAAAAATATCCAGTAATTTGTTTTTGTTGTCAATTTCTATTGACATAGTCTATATATAATCTATGGATATATGGACTAATTAAAAGGAAAAAGGCTCCATCCATCTCATTAAGAGATATAGTTCCAATAACATTTTACTTATTATGTTTAATAATTATCCATTTTAATAATGCAGGTATGTTGCTATGTTTAACTGCATACTAATAACAGTGATGATAATTTAATCCAGAAGAAAAATTTAACACTCAGCTTTACCAATACAGGAAGCAAATCTCTTAAATTTCAACATATACGTAATTTTTCTTGCAGAAAAGTATAAGATGATTATTTTTTTAAACTTTCAAATATAAACAATAAAATTCAGTGGGTAAAGTAAAATAGAAATACAAGTTCAAGGGGAAATAGGTAATGTAAATTTTCCTAATGTTGAAAAAGAGACTGTTTATATTGTGATTGAGATATAATTGACATATAACATTATATTAGGTTCAGGTGTACAACATAATGATTTGATATCTGTATATATTGTGAAATGATCCCCACAATGAATCTAGTTAACATCAGCATACATAGTTAGAAATTTTCTTTTTTTTTTTTTTGCGGTACGCGGGCCTCTCACTGCTGTGGCCTCTCCCGTTGCGGAGCACAGGCTCCGGATGCGCAGGCTCAGCGGCCATGCCTCACGGGCCCAGCCGCTCTGCGGCATGTGGGATCTTCCCGGACCGGGGCACGAACCCGCGTCCCCTGCATCGGCAGGCGGACTCTCAACCACTGTGCCACCAGGGAAGCCCTGTTGAGAATTTTTAAGATCTACTCTTTTAGCAACTTCCAGATACACAGCACAGTACTATTAAATATAGTCACCATGCTGTACATTATATTCCCATGACTTATTTATTTCATAACTGGAAGTTTATACCTTTTGATCAACTTCACCCATCTTGTCCTACCCCGCTCCCCACCTCTGGCAATCACCAGTCTGTTCTCTGTTATCTATGAGATTTCACATATAAGGGAGATTATACAGTATTTGTCTTTCTCTCTGACTTATCTCACTTAGCATAATGCCCTCACGGTCCATCCATGTTGCCATAAATCCTATGTTTTTAAAAGTAAGCATATGAAATTGCTTTGGTATTCAGATTATATTGTATACATTAAAAAGAGCTGTTGGGTCTCAGGACAGGCCATCCCCAAAGATGCCATGATGGCATATTGATTATTTTGAATTAATGTTGTTTGAGAAACACCTGGTGCAAGAACACTCAGACCCTCCTCCTGTCTGTCTCCCTGAAAGCAGGAAATCAATCTCCCCTGGGAAAGGGGCCCTCCCTGCCTCTGCGGGTAGAGAGACAGCCTCACTGCTGGAGATGGGGAATTCAGGGCTGAGAAGCCTGTACAAACAAAGCTTGTTGCTCCTTTGCTAATTTACTACCCAAACCCAACCTCTGCTTGGATTCCTCAGTAATTAAGCATCCAAGCCTAAGTTCCTTTGTTCTGTCAATTCCTCACAAATTTGTTGTTTCCTTGTCTCAGAAGTATAAAAGCTGCCTCCTTTGGCCACTTCTTAGCTCCTATTTCTATAAGACCTCCATCTATATGAATTAAATTTGTTTTTTTCTCCTGTTCATCTGTCTTGGATCAATTTAGTTACTAGAACAGCCAAAAAAACTCAAGAGGGGTAGGAGGGAAATCTTCCCCTCCTGGACAGAGTGGTGCACTAGGTTTTTGTTAAAAGTGTCAATATCATAATCAGGCTATATTCTTTGCTACTATCTAAATTTATGAGGAAAAATTTCAGATGTTAACAAAAAATGTGTGAGAAGGCACATTGTTTTTCAAAACTATTTTAGGGAGGATATAAGCAAAAAAAAAAAAAAAATCACTACTCTAATGAAGTAAAATCAGGGGCCCCGCTGTTCTGTTCCCAGACCTGCTGTAAAATTAAGCATTTCTTTCAATTTCTTCATTTGCCTTATTTCTCTAAATATAAAATGGGAATAATAATAACTTTCTTTATGGTCAGAGATGTCTGCAGAATTCTTGCAAAAACATCCCCTGGACGAAGTGAGAGAGTGGCATGGACATATATACACTACCAAATGTAAAATAGATAGCTAGTGGGAAGCAGCCGCATAGCACAGGGAGATCAGCTCGGTGCTGTGTGACCACCTAGAGGGGTGGGATAGGGAGGGTGGGAGGGAGACGCAAGAGCAAGGGGATATATATATATATATGTATAGCTGATACACTTTGTTATAAAGCAGAAACTAACACACCATTGTAAAGCAATTATACTCCAATAAAGATGTTAAAAACAAACAAAAAAATCCCCTGTGTAATAGGAAGCCACACTGCATGTTAATTTACTTACAAACAACTGACAGGTTGGAAATAAAAACATTCACTACCTTGTTCTTTTTATATTTGTTAGAAGTTATTTCAGAATCTGAAAATAAATGACCATCTGCTGTCCAAGAGTTCTAACAAAAAAGATAATTCAGAATCTCAGAGCTTTAAGATAACTTCTAACTTTATCTTTTAAACCTATTCGCATTATTGTCTTAACATAACTGTTTTACATAAATAAACACATATGTCCTTTTGAAAACAACAAAGATATGAGATAAGCAGATAAAGGAATTCTAGAAGTTCATATTTCTAAATGTTCTATAACCTGCTCCTCTTCTGAGCAAACAGTGCTCTTAATAGTCTCCTGTAAGTTTACAGATATATCATTTGCCTACACCTCAATTCTTATTCTCATTACTGAGTGATACTAACCTTGATTCCTTCACTAAAGAAAAGAAATATATTATTTCATTCACACATTTAACAAAAGATTTATTCAGCATTTCCAGTGGATTTAGCCTGTGCTAAATTACTGGGCAGGGAAGTGATATTGCTGTATGTGGGAATGTAAACTGGAGGTTGGTGCAGGATTGGGGGTGAAAGAAGAGATTAATATAATATCTTGGAACTCAGTCTGGAAGCAGATCTGGAAGTTCTGGAAAGAAACTGAAAGGCTATATCGTTCTTCATATCAGTCACAAGAGACATCTCTAAGTAGCTATTAATGCTAAACATCTCTGAGAGTAATTGCCCAGGCAGCGAAGACAATCGTAGAAATTGAACAGGAGAAGAAAATGTCAAGTGAAATTTGGCCTAAGTCAAAAATCCAGTCTCTGCTGGAAGATGATGGTCTCTGAGCTCACATTTACAACACAGGGAAATATTTTAGTTATTCAGTAAAAGTCATGCAGTAAAAGTAAAAATGTTAGTTTATGCTGGAATCAGCCAGCATTGGACTAAATAACTTCTAACATCTCTTCCAACAAGAGGCTTGCGTCAGAAGGCTACAATCTGAGCACAGAACTAAGAGAATTTAGTTATGTAACTGGTGATTGTTTATAGGCATCAGAGTCTTCCTCACGTGTGGATAAAAGGACTAATCCAACTGAGAATTAGAACATCCTTGCTTGTGCTGGGGATGCTTTCCACCTTAAGGGTGGCAGTGAAGGGTAGGGCAGGGCAGAATAAAAGGTTGCTAACCACCTGGGTGTAGCTTGACAGTCCTTGGACAATTTCACTAATCTTTGGCACCTCCAGCAGAGGGCAGGCAGGTATAGGGAAGAGAGAGGAAACAGGCCTTTCTCAGTTTCCTTTACAGGCTGTCCTAGCCTTGCAGGGGAGTGTGGGACCATAAAAATAGCCATGTGAGCTGAAACTGTGCAAAGCAATCTTCATAACTGATAAGTTTATATTCATAACATTGTTCCATGACCTTTAAAATTTTTGTCAAAACGTTTAAACTCTCTATCAGTTATAAATGTATGGGGAAATGAAATAATAGTAAAGGCAGTATTTATTTAGTACATTATAATGTAAAACATTAGATACATTGAGAGTTAAGTGTTTTATTTCTATGTAAAAAAAAATTATCAAGGTACAGCGCTTACCTTCTCGTTGTAGAACTTACAATAGGAAACACACATCTTTTCTATCCTTGGCTCATTTCTTTTTTTTTTTTTTTTTAAATTTATTTATTTATTTATTTTTGGCTGTGTTGGGTCTTCATTTCTGTGCGAGGGCTTTCTCTAGTTGTGGCAAGCGGGGGCCAGTCTTCATCGCGGTGCACGGGCCTCTGACTGTCGCGGCCTCTCCCGTTGAGGCGCACAGGCTCCAGACGCGCAGGCTCAGTAGTTGTGGCTCACGGGCTTAGTTGCTCCGTGGCATGTGGGATCTTCCCAGACCAGGGCCCGAACCCATGTCCCCAGCATTAGCAGGCAGACTCTCAACCACTGCGCCACCAGGGAAGCCCCCTTGGCTCATTTCTAAGCTTGGATCAGCCTCCAGCATCTTATCCTTTGCACTTTCAGTGTCAGTATCACCAAGAGTTCGTTTAACAGCAGCTCTTTGGTACTCCTGTGCTCTGGAAGGATACGTTACACACCATTTCAACAACTAGCCTCGCCTCAGGTATCAAACCAATTACCTCGAATATGTGTGGGTTTACAAATGTCCACCAATCCCTGCCTAGACGCCACCCGCTAATTCCCACCTAAACCACACCATGGCTAACTCCTTTGCAACTGACCTCATACAACCCAAGGGCTCAAGCCCTTGGGAAACTCATTTGACTGGATTCATTTAGGCAGTTACTACCTGCCTGTCAAATTTCTATTGAACTCAGCTCTTTTCTTTTTTTAAATCAAAATAGATTGTAAGTTTTCTATCAAGACAGTTTTTTGTGGGGACTTTGACACACAAATATGGATAGAAATATCAGAAGAAATAGCTGGCCAAGCAGAAAATGCCTGTTTCTGGAGAGCAGAATTTGGGGGGTAACAAGGTAGAACAAGCTGGTGATTTTTTTGTTATAAGCCATGATTTTTTTTTTTTTTTTTTTTTTTTTTTTGCGGTATGTGGGCCTCTCACTGTTGTGGCCTCTCCTGTTGCGGAGCACAGGCTCCGGACGCACAGGCTCAACGGCCATGGCTCACGGGCCCAGCCGCTCCGCGGCATGTGGGATCTTCCCGGACCGGGGCACAAACCCGTGTCCCCTGCATAGGCAGGCAGACTCTCAACCACTGCACCACCAGGGAAGCCCAGCCATGACTTTTTAATTATGTGCATCTATTACTCTGTTACAAACAAAAATTAAAAAGGAAAAGCAAAAGGCAGATTTATTTCCTCTGAAATAGGGTGACAATATTTGGTTAAATTAGGTCAGTATTTGTAGAGCATCTGTTATATGCCAAATGTTGTGCTGGGCACCAGGAAAACAAATCAGAAAAGAATGAAGTCCTGCCTGGAAACCGGCCACCGTCACCTGAATCCTTCCCACAGAATCTTAGTGGTCTTGTGGAATGAAATCCAGTGTACTGCTTCTAACTTTTACAATCAGTGTAAAAACAAAGTCAGGCAAGGTCTGTATGCAAAGTCAAATGTCTCAGAAAAAAACATGAAAGATTCGGTTGACTATCTGGAGGAATTGGATGCATTTCCAAGCCCAAATTTATTTATAGCTCAGGTTCACTAAGAGGTTCTAGTTTTACTCAGTTGAGTCTCCTGATAATTACTGTCTTGATGATGAATAAGTTTTCCATGCCATTTAATAAGTTCTTGCTGTGCTAATATCCTGCTAATTTTTATTCTCTCATAGAAAATGCATTTTTCTTGCCATAAAAAATGCATAATTGAATGTCTGACCACCCATTGCAGCAAACAGAAATGAAAGGCTTATGTCATTATGACAACGTACTATAATTCTTTGGTATTTGAATGCCAACAAATTCCGGGAACGTGAGTCATATACTAATGTGTAATGGCTTTTGAAATATTTTAAACGTTCCTAAAATATTAAAATATGTGTTTCTCACATAGAAGACAAAATCTCTAGAGGAGGTTTTGAGTCAAGGCATTCTCTTCAAATCTCACCCCAACTTTCATCTCTGTCATCAGCTCCTCTTGTTGCAGCCCTTCTCACCTGGTCCCACATTAGCATCAGCTGGGAGCTTCTAAAATAAACCAGCACCCCAGACCCACCCCATGAGATTCTGATTTACTCGTTACAGGAGGAGCCTGGTTACATGAATTTGTTTAATATGTTAACAGGTGGTTCTAATTTGTAATCAGGGTGGAGTGCCATCGCCTAAAACAGTGTTTCTCAAAGCGTGGTCCTTGG
Organism: Phocoena phocoena; assembly: GCF_963924675.1. Taxonomy (NCBI): domain Eukaryota; kingdom Metazoa; phylum Chordata; class Mammalia; order Artiodactyla; family Phocoenidae; genus Phocoena; species Phocoena phocoena. The sequence goes on along the minus strand of NC_089225.1, from coordinate 55,153,587 downwards.
ACAGTAATCTGCATTTTAACAAGGCTTCCATGTGACTCATGCACAGCCAAGTTTGAACCATTAGACTTAAAAGAATATAAAAACCAGAATTGCCAGGAGAATGAAGTTAAGGAGTGAAGGCGAATAGAGCCAGGTGGGCTCTCTTCCCGGGGTATAGGAAGCGCTGTCATAATGCGGGCGCAACAGCGGGCCTTATCCAGGATGATCATACCTTGGTGAGGTGAGTTCACACTGGCAAGCTAGCCTGAACCTGCATTATATATTTTTGCATGAGATGAGGGAGCTGCTTGGGAGAAAGAAAAGGAAGGAGCAGAAAAGTGATCAGAAGTCTGGTGAGTATGAAAATTAGGAGATCTAAATGTTTAGTGGAACAAAATGAGGGTGCATCCATGCACACCTGCCCATAGGTACACATAAAGAGAATGCAAAGTGGACTGGTTTTAGGAAATATTTTATCTAGTCCTCTAGGGGAGACCTTGATGACTTTTTTCTCTACTAGAAAAATTACCCAGTAGACTGGAAGTCCTTTGAGGCAAAGATAGGAACGTTCAGCTCATTCCTGGATTGTACCTGCAGAATGAACAAGTGCCGAGATTCTGATCGTTTTATGGGGCTTTCAGCTTTCCAGTGAGGCGCTCTGATAGTTGCCACGGTTAAGTCCCTTTTGGACAGTATTTTAAATTCTCCTCATTGGCAAGGAGCACATGGTGAGGTTCCACTGTGTAGTTTTTGCTAAAATAATAACTGTGGTAACAGGCAATATGAGTGAGGTACAGGCAGTTCGACTCCTGCTGTGTGAGTGAGCCAGTACCTTGGAAATGGGGAAGTTTCTTCCATCATGTAGTCTCAAGACAAGGATTACACATATTTATTGGAAGATTAAGGTCACACTAATTATTTTCAAGTGGATCTCCAATCTTGGGGAGAATCTAATTTAATTGTTGGGGTTAATTAACATCTCTAACCATCTCAGAAGATTGTATTAGCCGAGACATTTGGAGCTGAGTTTGGAAACTAGGGCATCAGTGCTCAGGTATTCTAAAGATAAGGAGGACAGTTGCTCAGTCCATCATGATGAATATGGTGAGTGCTGTACTTGGTATAAGCAAAATCTACAGAAGAAATAGTCTTCTGGAAATGTCAGAGGCTCATTAAAGCTGGATATTAGCAGGAGAAAGTAGGAGCAGGAATCTACCTGGAGAGTTTGCCAACAAATTTAAAACTAAATGCGGTATTTAATCCTGTTGTGTTTCTCTGGGACCCTACAGATAGGGCCAATCACAGATCTGGGGAACTGGCCACAGAATTATTTGTTGCCTTGATTTTAGCCCAGTGGGTTTTCCCAGCTGGAGTTGGCAAATGGAGAACTAGATTTCCTTAAGGCAGAAAATAAGTAACATTTAACACAAAGAAGCCGCTCTGTTCAGAGTAATATCATAGTCATGATAAACTGGGAAATATGCTCTTAAACATCTCTAACAAGTTTACCAATTTTACAAGTATAGAATATATGAATTTATATTAATACATAAGTGCTTTTAGTAGAGAAATTTAGAAAAATACTAATTGGGGTAGAGGTATAGGAATAAATTAGGATACATTACATAACATGAATTTTTCATAGATTGGTACAAATGTCACCAATCTTTTCCTCTTCTTTATACATTATCTGTATTTCAAGGTGTATAATACTATAAAAAGATTTCATACATACAAGGATATTTAATTGTCATGAATATATCTTGTGGATATTGAGAAACTCCATAGGACCCCTTATGAAAGATATTGACTAGAAGAATTTTAAGAATACAAAAAAAAATAAATTAAATAAAATAGAATCGACTCTTTATACAGAAACAGAAGGAATGTTATACATAGTCGAGATGTATAAATAGGAAGAAATAAACCGATAATGATATTAAGTCCTAATATGTCTATCATCCTATGTGATCATATTAAAGCATATTATGATTATTACATACTTTCCTCAACAATCAACCTCTCAAGCAGATTGTTAGAGCAACTAAATCAAAATGTACCATAGTCAGTGATATTCCATAACAATGCCTTTTATCAACACTGTAGACTATTATGTAGAATTTTACATCACTGAAAAATGAAAATTAGAATGTGCTAAAAATCTGTTTGGGATGGGTAATATATTAGTTATCTATTAATGCATAACAAATTACCACAAAATTAGCAGCCTAAAACAGTATATTACCTCCCAATTTCTTGGGTCAGGAGTCCAGACTAACTGCATTCTCTATTTAGGGTCTTAGAAGTGCACCATCAAGATGGCAGCCAAAGTGTGCTCTCTTCTGGACACATAACTAGTGAAGAATACTCTTCTAAGCTTGCTCAGGTTGTTGGCAGAATTCATGTCCTTGCAGCTGTAGGACTGAGAGCCCTGGCTTCTTGCTGGCTTTTGGCTGTCAGCTTTTGTCATCAACTAGAGGCTTCCCAGAAGTCCTGCCAGCTACCTGCAACTCCTGGACACTGCCTGCAGTTCAGTGCCACCTGGGCTTTCCCATTATGGCTGCCCACTTCATTAAGTCCAAAAAGAGAGTCTCTAGACCAGGTCGGCTACAAGATGAAGTCTCACTTAACATCGCATAATAACAGGAGTGGTATCCATCACTTCTGCCATATTCTGTTGGTTAGAAGAAAACCGTAGGTCCTGTCCACACTCAAGGAGAGAGGATTATACAAAAGCTTGAACACCAGGAAGCAGGATCTTGGTGGGGGGAAGGAGAGGCACCTTAGAGATTGTCCACCACAGGTAACTTATAAAATCTGCCAGCATTTCATTTCCTCCACCTGCGAAGCAGGAGCTCATGGAGCCCATAAACCCCAGCTGATGGGTTGCTGTGTGAATCTAAATGAATATAACACAGAGCCTGACAAATAATAGGCCCTCAATACACAACAGTTAACGCCTCTGTCCCCCCCTCCCTTCCTTTCCTCCACAGTGTGATAGAGTATTTACTTCCTAGCTTTGCATTTTTGTTGTTGTTGTTCCTTGATGAAACGGGATCCTAATGTCTGTCAAAAGAAAACAAATCAGGATGCTAAATTCTTGACTACTTGGAGGCGGGGGCGTGGGGTGTCTCTTTCGTCTCTGAGAATATTGGTTTAGGTTAGCAAAGGATACTTACCTAAAGGTAGTGCAGAGTATAATTTTCTTAAATTAGCACTATGGATCAGGAATAGTTTTTACTCTGGAGACTGGAGAATTCATTTCCTATAGTTGAGGCTAAAAAGAGTTAAGCAAAGAGAAACAGCAGCTAGCTAGATCCCTTGCCTTCCCCCATCTCCTGGACTCACAGTTCTCTGCTGTGGTCACCCCTCAGGGATGAGATGAGCCCCTGCCCACCTGAAGTTGGTTCCGAAGTCCCAGACTGGTGACACTGCACATGCACCAAGAGGGTATAAAAAGGTTTCTTTCTCACATAATGAGGCTCTCTAGGGAGAGCAGGGGAGGCTCCCGAGCAGTTCAAAAAATGGCTTGAGAGAGAGCAGGAGGACTGGCTTTGGCTTTTACTGAGGTAGGGCGTGGTGCTGGGCTAAGGGTAAGCACTCTTAGAGAGAAAGGGCTTGTGTGCATTGACTTCCTGTGGGCACCAAAAGAGGGAGTGTGTGCGCTTTTGAATCGGCTTGCCCAGATGTGGGTGCAAAAAGGAAGAGGGAGGGATGAGGCTTGACAGCTGTTGGCACTCCAAAGAGAGTCAGACTCTATTACCTTCATCAAGATGCAGAAAAGGAAAGACAGCTCTGTCCTCTCCCAGCCCTGACCCCATCCCATTTGGGCTTACATGGGACGTCAGTGGGAGGAGCTGCTGTCTTGCTCTAGAAACAAAAGACTCACACAGCAGCAGGAGCCAGGTACCCTCTAAGCATTTTGCATATCCTGAGTCGTTTAATTCTCACACCAACCCTATGAGAGAGGTGTACTAATTACTCCAAATGTATAGAGAAGAAAACTGAGGCACAGTGAAGGATCTTGCCCAAGGTCACCCAGTCAGTAAATGGCAAAGCCAGATTTTAAACTCAGGTAGCACCATTCAGAGCAGGTGTTACTAAGCTGTCTACTCCACGGCCTTTCCTGCACAGATGCTGCTGCAATGACTCATGAGACAATGGCTTCAAGCCGGTGTGTCATCCATTCTTCCCAGGTGTATCCACGTTGTGACTCATGTGTAAAATGTATTTTTTCCTACCACCACAGCGATGTGTCAGATGGGGCTGAAGGAGGGCAGAGTAGAGCTTGGTGGAGGGTAAGAGGCTCACTGTGGGGTAAGGCTGATCCTCAAGGAAAGTCGTGGGCTGCAGAGGCAGGAATCCCGTCAGGAGGGTGAACAGCTCTGTCAAACACCATCCAGTGCACGTGGAAGGCTGAGCTGGAGGATAGGGTGACAACTGTGGGTGCTTCTGCAGATTCTGTGAGCCTGTCACACTTAGGCTGATTGTCTTGCAGACTTGTTTAGTGTCTTTTGATCAACCTTGCAGTGGACAGCAAAAATTTCTAAATTTTGAAAGTGTGTGACAAACGTAAAGAGGTTATGGATTAATATTGTAAAATTCCAGAATCATCAGTACCTTGTAGTTGAGTCTTTTTCAAAATTTGTTTTTATGATATATTTCTTTACAAATACAAAAAGATCTCACTTATACAAGGCATAAAGAATAATATAACCAATTTGCATATCTCTCCATACAGATTAAGACAGAATATTTCCTATGCCTTGATGCCCCCATGTGCTTATTCACGGGCACATCTCTCTCCACCCAGCCGAAGGTCCCATAATTCTGAAAGTCTGTATCGGTTACCTCCGAGCATGAGCTCCCTTCGGTGCTCCAGTGTAGAATTCTTGCCAAAGTGTCTGTGTGTGTGTGTGGTTTGTTGCAGGGGAGAGGAGGATTAAGGGAAGAACTCTTGCTATCCCTTTAAAAATAACCCAAGGGGTAACTTGACCAATGTCTTTTGATCTAAATCCTTCCCGCTCTGACATTATAATCACATAGTATCCATCTTGGATCTCGTCTTTAAAATCAGAGACTTTGAAAATTCAGAGGTTTTTAAATCAAAGCTAATTTTTCAGGAGGAGAATAACGTATGCACTACTGTTCTATAGCAATTTGTGTAAGTATGTGCACATTTTTGTATTATTGAGTTCATTCATAAGAAGCCTTTAAACTTGTTATGGAAATAACATACCAATGTGGACTATAGCAGTGTAGTAATGTTACAAAAAAAAACCTGAACGAACTTTTTGGCCAACCCAATATTTAGCATACAGTATGTATTTGAAGCTGTAAAGAGAAAATATGACTCAATGAACTCTATTTCCTGCCTCCCCTCAAATATATTTTATTTTGTTTTAATTGGAATTACCCCCAATTACTAATGAAATTAAGCAGCTTTTCTTATGTTTATTTCCTATGTTGTTTCTTCTGTGAAACATCAGGTCCTGTCTTTTCCATTTTTCTATTAGGTTGCTTATTTCCCCGCCACCCCAGCTTTATTGAGGTATAACTGACAAATAAATTTGGATATATTTAAAGTGTACAACATGATGACTTGATACATGTATACGTTGTGAAATGATTACCACAATCGAGTTAATTAAAATGTAATTAATATATCCATTATCTCACATAGTTACCTTTTGGGGGGTGAGAACACTATAAAATTCTCTCTTTTGCAAATTTCAGGTACACAATACAGTATTATTAATTGCAGTCACCGTGCTGTACATTAGATCCCAGGAACATTAGACCTTGTAAGTGAAAGTCTGTACACTTTTTCTTATTGATTTAAGGAGGGTTTTTTGGTTTTGTTTTTAATATTCTGGGCTCTATTAAGGAGACACAAAGGTGTCGGGACAGATGCTTCTCGGAAGATGTGTCCTTTGTTTTTGCATTTCCTGGGCACCCGCCAAGTTTTCCCAGGGGGAATGTAAAAGAGGAATTCCCTGCAGTTGGTCTCAGGGCGCCACCTGATATGCATCCTCTTTGTCCCCCATTATCCATTCTAAGTGCCCTCACCCTCAGCTTTAGCTGCCAACAAGGCAGTGAATTTCATGGTGGTGTTTCCTAAGCCTTCATTCCTGAGGAGTCTGGGCCCTTGGTTTAGCGTATCCTTCTCAGGCTGGGTTTGCTATGAACATCCACAAGCAGTTAGCACTGGGCAAGAGCATAGCGGGAGGTGCCCAGGTAGGTGACCTGGGTTCTGCATATATTCTGTTCTGCCTGCACTGTGTAGGAGCAGCCCTACCTTCTCCTGAGGATCGGGGAAACTGCCCCTGACAAGATGGTGACTTCTCTTCTTCCCCGCTGGCCCTGAACACAGAGTTCAAAGTTCACTGGCAGCAACCAGAGCTTGTAGCTCAGCGGGAAGCTTACCAGGTCGCCTTGCACATTCACCTCCTTTGGGAACTAGGATCTCCAACCCTGCAGAGCCCAGAATTGTGGGGATGTAAAGCACATACTCCCCAGCGGGTCATTAAGAACCATGGTAAGTGGGGCTACTTTTCCTTTCAATCTTGGTTCCCAGACACACCTATTTTTCCTTTTGAGACCACAGTGCCAGGTAAAGTTCTCTGACTTAAAAGTCTCATCTTACAATACAAAGGAACTTATTTACAAAACAGGAATAGACTCACAGAAATAAAAACAAACTTATGGTTACCAAAGGGGAAAGGGGCGGGGTAGATAAATCAGGAGTTTGGGATTAGTAGATACAAGCTACCATATATAAAACAGATAACAAGGTCCTACAGTACAGCACAGGGGACTCTACTCAATATCTTGTAATAACCTATAACGGAAAAGAATCTGAAAAAGGATATATATATATATATATATATATATATATATATATATATAGGATATATATAACTGAATCACTGTGCTATACACATGAAACTAACACGATATTATAAATCAACTATGCTTCAATTTAAAAAAGGAGTACATAAAAAAATTTAAAAATCAAAGTCTCATCTTACAGATTGTTGTCTTGGACCACGCCTGGTACCAAATGTATTAGTCTGGGTTTGCTAAGAAGCGGATGCTGAGATGGGATTAGATATGCCAAAGATTTGCTGGGGGAAGTGCCTGTGAAGCACAAACGAGGGGAGAGCAGAGGAGACAGAGGGCCTTCAGACCCTGATCATGAGGTGGGGCTGACATCGAGAAAGGAAAGAAGCTTAGGAGAAGAGCCTTGGCCCTCAGTGTACCGCTCTAGTACCCCTACCTGGTCATTCACTGGCTACGAGGCCTCAGCGTGAACATCGTGCAGAACCCAAAGCTATTTCAGCTGGAAGCCTGTCAGTCAACTCTGCTCCCCACAGCAGGTTCTGTTAAAGGGAGAGCTGAGCAGTGCACCTACGTGGCTGCCGCAGGTGATGGGATGTGTTTCCAGGGTCAGGATTCCTGTCCACACCCTTTGAGAGACTTGTGTAAAGAACAAAATCCCTTTCTAATGATATTTTGGCCAATTTGGACTCTGCTTCTTTAAATGCAACAGCACTTGGATATTCTACATCACACAAGGCTTCAATAGTTAAATATCTAGCACCTAACAGCTCTGGGAATAGTGTAGAAACTCAATACATTTTGTGTGAGAGAAAGTTTTCAGGAGCATAGATTTACATACCGGAAATGTGAAGACCAAGAGAAGGAACTTGAACTTGATTTCATAGTCTGTTCCGCATCAAATGGAGGATTATGGAGTTTTGTAGGTACTTGTATAGAAATAAAAATCACCCAAGATCATTACAACCCCAAAGCACTGATTTATCAAACAAATATGCATTGAGTGTATGTATCAGGTTCTGTGCTAAGTGCTGATTTGGCTCACTCAACGCTAATCAGATGTATCCTGCAATGCTAAATGCTTACATGTTATTCATGTGATATCTTATTGTTTAAATTAGCAACATTCCTGTGAGGGAAATATTATTATTCTCATTTTACAGATGAGGAAACTGAAGTTTAGAATATTTAAGTAACTTACCCAAAGCGAGGTTTTGCTCATGCATTCACTCAGCAAATGTTTCTTTGGGCACAGCTGGCAGAAATCAGACCATGTAGAACCCGAAGGTCAGCCTCAGGATTTTAACCCAGGAGGAAGGGAAGCAGGGAAGTGCTGTGAAAAGGTTTGAAGGTTTGAAAGCTCCCCACTGCCCCTGGTGTGCTCTACAAACAGAGGAAACCCTCAGGGACTGTTTTGAAGAGGAAGCTATTGGAGTGGTTCGGGTGAAAGAAGATGGTGGTAGTAAATGGAGGGGAGCAGACAAATTTGAGAGATATTTAGGAGGCCAAAATATTCAGCAATTGGTAAGTGACTGGACATGGGGTGAGGGAGCAGGAGGTATTAAAAATCACTAACAGGGCTTCCCTGGTGGCGCAGTGGTTGAGTCCACCTGCCGATGCAGGGGACACGGGTTCGTTCCCTGGTCCGGGAAGATCCCACATGCCGTGGAGCGGCTGGGCCCGTGAGCCATGGCCGCTGGGCCTGCGCGTCCGGAGCCTGTGCTCCACAACGGGAGAGGCCACAACAGTGAGAGGCCCGCGTACTGCAAAAAAAAAAAAAAAAAAACTAACAGGATCTGGCATGAGCCACTGAGTACATAATGATGTGCCACTTGCTGAGATCAAGGGCACAGGTGAAGAAGGACTAGGTCTGGAGGGGAAGATGGCACTCACAGTGAACTCCTTAATCCCAGTTCGATTAAAGTTGCTGGGGTGTCAATCCCAAAGCCACTTGGGGTGACTGAGTCATCTTCAGCTTAGTTTACTGATCTCAGAAACACCTACAAATTTTTCTTCTCCCCAAAATACACCTTTCTCCCTGCCATCAGTTCTCTCTTAAAACATAGAACTAATTGATTATCACTATTGCTCAAAAAAAAAAAAAATATATATATATATATATTTAGACTATGAATAGAATAAACATTTAAGCCAAACACAAATTTAGTTCATAAGGAGTGGAGGAAAGAAGGTATGTCATCCATAGAGAAGCTATTTTGTCATTTGTGGATAAGAATATAACATGAACACACAAAGTAACTTAGCAAGAGATTTTGTTCTGATGTAATGATGCTGGTATTAAACTTTAAACATCTTGAAAAAGCAGGGGAATGTCTGAAATGAAAGTTGCTGCTGATTCAGAGATGAAGAATATAAAATCAATAGTTTGGGGAAGGTTCCACATTTGTCTTCCTCTCTGCAGACCAAGAATAGCATTCGTCTCTTTCAAAGTCAGGTAAGCTCTCTTTATCAGTACTCCTGCCTCAGCCAACTCATTATGCTTATCTCAGTCCCAAGGTTTTCCATAGAAATAGTAAAAGATAAAAAGCTGAATTTCTGCTACTCTATCCAATTAATTTGTTCATTCATGTGATAAATGTTTATTGAGAATCTGTCTTTCTCCAACTTTACATTCATCTTTTTCCCCCCTCGTCTTAAACATATTTAAGTTTTTACTGTGTCTTCACTTGCCTTTTAACTTTCTGGGGATCTCCTGAGGGTGACAATAGAATTTTCTTCTAAGGCAGAAACATTGACTCTTCTCTCTCTCTTCTGTAGTTATGTTTATCACAGACACAGAGAGATGTAATTACCCCTTGCTGTTTATTTGTGTCCAGATTTATTGGTTTAATTACATCATCAGTATGCACTATATCAAGAATAGCCTTCATATCAAACATAATAATGTGGACAGTAGTCTACAAAAGGCTTTTCACAGCCACTAATTTAAATTATAAATTTTTATAATGACCCCCTAAAACAAATGGAGAAAATATTATTATCCTCTGAGGAACTGACTGAGGCCTAAAAATATTGAATTTGACAAAAATCAAAAGACCTTGTCTTATGGATATATCCCAATCTTTTTTGGCTATTTTGGTTTGCAAAATTCCTAAAGAGCAGAAACTATCATTGCAATTATCTATCTACTATCTATTCATGTCAGTGATCAAATATCAACTATTTATAATTTATAATTAAATGTATAATATTGCTATCTAAAGATGAAAAATCACAATGGTTAGTGAGAAAGAAAACAAAGTTGTCCAAAGGTTTTAGATTTAACTGAAGAAGACTTGAATGACTAAAAACAAGTAGTTGAGAAATAGACTTCTCCTACATTGTATTATTTAAAAAAAAAGATACTTGGAACAACAGTTGTGAAGAAGACATATAAAACTGTATTAAAAAAAAATACAAAGAGGCCCGCGTACCGCAAAAAAAAAAAGAATACTCAAAACAGCATGGGGAAGTATATTTTATTACCTGCACTATGAAGATGAGTCATTTGGGAGGAAAGATTAGGTCACAAAAAAATCAAGACATATCTGATGGATCAAAATCAATCATGTCAGCAATTTGTAGCTCCTGAGACAATGGATAAGTCCAACTACACAAAGAGCTTATCCAGTTAGATGATGGACTCAGATAAGTCACCTTAGCACATACATCTCAAGCCCTGAATGAAGGGCTGTCAACCCATTCCATAACCTTAGAGAGGTATAGCGGTAAACCTGAAAAAGAATAAGAACAGAAATAAAGACAATTAAAAAATCTAAATATACTGTACAAGCACTTTTTTTCTTTGTGTATTTTATTTTATTTTTTTAACATCTTTATTGGAGTATAATTGCTTTACAATGTTGTGTTAGTTTGTGTTGTATACCAAAGTGAATCAGCTATATGTATACATATATCCCCATATCCCCTTCCTCTTGCACCTCCCTCCCACCCTCCCTATCCCACACCTCTAGGTGGTCACACAGCACCGAGCTGATCTCCCTGTGCTATGCGGTTGCTTCCCACTGTCTATCTATTTTATATTTTGTAGTGTATATATGTCCATGCCACTCTCTCACCAAGTCCCAGCTTACCCTTCCCCCTCCCCATATCCTCAAGTCCATTTTCTAGTAGGTCTGTGTCTTTATTCCTGTCCTGCCCCTAGGTTCTTCATGACCTTTTTTCTTTTCTTTTTACATTCCATATATACATGTTAGCATATGGTATTTGTTTTTCTCTTTCTGACTTACTTCACTCTGTATGACACACTCTAGGTCCATCCACCTTACTACAAATAACGCAATTTCGTTTCTTTTTATGGCTGAGTAATATTCCATTGTGTATATGTGCCACATCTTCTTTATTCATCTGTCGATGGACACTTAGATTGTTTCCATGTCCTGGCTATTGTAAATAGAGCTGCAATGAATATTCTGGTACATGACTCTTTTTGAATTACGGTTATCTCAGGGTATGTGCCCAGTAGTGGGATTGCTGGGACATATGGTAGTTCCATTTTTAGTTTTTAAAGAAATCTCCATACTGTTTTCCACAGTGGCTGTATCAATTTACATTGCCACCAGTAGTGCAAGAGTGTTCCCTTTTCTCCACACCCTCTCCAGAATTTATTGTTTATAGATTTTTTGTTGATGGCCATTCTGAGTGGTGTGAGGTAATACCTCATTGTAGTTTTGATTTGCATTTCTGTAATGATTAGTGATGTTGAGCATCCTTTTATGTGTCTGTATATCTTCTTTGGAGAAATGTCTATTTAGGTCTTTGGCCCATTTTTGGATTGTGTTGTTTGTTTTTTTGATATTGAGCTGCATGAGCTGCTTGTATATTTTGGTGATTAATCCTTTGCCAGTTGCTTCATTGGCAAATATTTTCTCCCATTCTGAGGGTCATCTTTTCATCTTATTTATGGGTTCCTTTGCTGTGCAAAAGCTTTTAAGTTTCATTAAGTCCCATTTGTTTATTTTTGTTTTTATTTCCATTTCTCTAGGAGGGGGTCAAAAAGGATCTTGCTGTGATTTATGTCATAGAGTGTTCTGCCTATGTTTTCCTCTAAGAGTTTTATAGTATCTGGCCTTACATTTAGGTCTTTAATCCATTTTGAGTTTATTTTTGTGTATGGTGTTAGAAGTGTTCTATTTTCATTCTTTTACATGGAACTGTCAAGTTTTCCCAGCACCACTTATTGAAGAGACTGTCTTTTCTCCACTGTATATTCTTCCCTCCTTTATCAAAGATAAGGTGACCATATGTGCGTGGGTTTATCTCTGGGCTTTCTATCCTGTTCCATTGATCTATATTTCTGTTTTTGTACCACTACCATACTGTCTTGATTATGGTAGCTTTGTAGTATAGTCTGAAGTCAGGGAGCCTGATTCCTCCAGCTCTGTTTTTCTTTCTCAATATTGCTTTGGGCATTTGGGGTCTTTTGTGTTTCCATAGAAATTGTGCAATTTTTTGTTCTAGTTCTGTGAAAAATGCCATTGGTGCTTTGGTAAGGATTGCATTGAATCTGTAGATTGCTTTGGGTAGTATTGTCATTTTCACAGTGTTGATTCTTCCACCCAAGAACATGGTATAGCTCTCCATCTGTTTGTGTCATCTTTAATTACTTTCATCAGTGTCTTACAGTTTTCTGCATACAGGTCTTTTGTCTCCTTAGGTAGGTTTATTCCTAGGTATATTATTCTTTTTGTTGCAGTGGTAAATGGGAGTGTTTCCTTAATTTCTCTTTCAGATTTTTCATCATTAGTGTATAGGAATGCCAGAGATTTCTGTGCATTAATTTTGTATCCTGCTACTCTACCATATTCATTGAGTAGCTCTAGTAGTTTTCTGGTAGCATCTTTAGGATTCTCTATGTATAGTATCATGTTATCTGCAAACAGTGACAGTTTTACTTCTTTTCCGATTTGGATTCCTTTTATTTTTTCTCCTCTGATTGCTGTCGCTAAAACTTCCAAAACTATGTTGAATAATAGTGATGAGAATGGGCAACCTTGTTTTCTTCCTGATCTTAGAGGAAATGGTTTCAGTTTTTCACCATTGAGAATGATGCTGGCTGTGGGTTTGGCATATATGGCCTTTATTATGTTGAGGTAAGTTCCCTCTATGCCTACTTTCTTGAGAGTTTTTATCATAAATCGGTGTTTAATTTTGTCAAAACCTTTTTCTACATCTATTGAGATTATCATATGGTTTTTATCTTTCAGTTTGTTAATATCAATCACATTGATTCATTTGTGTATATTGAAGAATCCTTGCATTCCTGGGATAAACCCCACTTCATCATGGTGTATGATCCTTTTCATGTGCTGTTGGATTCTGTTTGCTAGTATTTTGTTGAGGATTTTTGCATCTATTTTCATCAGTGATATTGGCCTGTAGTTTTCTTTATTGTAGTATCTTTGTCTGCTTTTGATATCAGGGTGATGGTGACCTCAAAGAATGAATTTGGGAGTTTTCCTCCCTCTGCTATATGTTGGAAGAATTTGAGAAGGATAGGTGTTACCTCTTCTCTAAATGTTTGTTAGAATACTCCTCTGAAGCCATGTGGTCCTGGGCTTTTGTTTGTTGGAAGATTTTTAATCAAAGTTTCAATTTCAGTGCTTGTGATTGGTCTGTTTATATTTTCTATTTCTTTGTGGTTCAGTCTCGGAAGGTTGTGCTTCTCTAAGAATTTGTCCATTTCTTCCAGGTTGTCCATGTTATTGGCATATAGTTGCTTGTAGTAATCTCTCATGATCCCTTGTATTTCTGCAGTGTCAGTTGTTACTTCTCTTTTTCATTTCCAATTCTGTTGATTTGAGTCTTCTCCCTTTTTTTCTTGATGAATCTGGCTAATGGTTTACCAATCTTGTTTATCTTCTCTAAGAACCACCTTTTAGTTTTATTGATCTTTGTTATCGTTTCCTTCATCTCTTTTTCATTTATTTCTGATCTGATATTTATGATTTCTTTCCTTCTGCTAACTTTGGGAGTTTTTTGTTCTTCTATCTCTATTCCTTTAGGTGTGAGGTTAAGTTGTTTATTTGAGATGTTTCTTGTTTCTTGAGGTAGGATTGTATTGCTGTAAACTTCCCTCTTAGGACGGCTTTTGCTGCATCCCATAGGATTTGGGCCATTGTGTTTTCGTTGTCATTTGTTTCTATGTACTTTTTATTTCCTCTTTGATTTCTTCAATGATCTCTTGGTTATTGAGTGACGTATTGTTTAGCCTCCATGCGTTTGTATTTTTTACAGTTTTTTTCCTGTAATTGATAACAGTCTCATAGCGTTGTGGTCAGAAAAGATACTTGATATGATTTCAATTTTCTTAAATTTACTAAGGCTTTATTTCTGACCCAAGATATGGTCTATCCTGGAGAATGTTCTATGAACGATAGAGAAGAATGTGTATTCTGTTGTTTTTGGATGGAATGTCCTATAAATATCAATTAAGTCCATCTTGTTTAATGTGTCATTTAAAGCTTGTGTTTCCTTATTTATTTTCATTTTGGATGATCTGTCCATTGGTGAAAGTGGGGTGTTAAAGTCCCCTACTATTATTGTGTTACTGTTGATTTCCCCTTTTATGGCTGTTATGCCTTATGTATTGAGGTGCTCCTATGTTGGGTGCATAAATATTTACAATTGTTATATCTTCTTGGACTGATCCCTTGATCATTATGTAGTGTCCTTCTTTGTCTCTTGAAATAGTCTTTATTTTAAAGTCTATTTTGTCTTATGTGAGAATTGCTACTCCAGCTTTCTTTTGATTTCCATTTGCATGGAATATCACTTTCCATCCCCTCACTTTCAGTCTGTATGTGTCCCTGGGTCTGAAGTGGTTCTCTTGTAGACAGCATACATATGGGTGTTGTTTTTGTATCCATTCAGCCAGTCTATGTCTTTTGGTTGGAGCATTTAATCCATTTACATTTAAGGTAATTATCAATGTGTGTGTTCCTGTTACCATTTTCTTAATTGTTTTGGGTTTGTTTTTGTAGGTCTTTTCTTTCTCTTGTGTTTCCTGCCTAGAGAAGTTCCTTTAGCATTTGTTGTAAAGCTGGTTTGGTGATGCTGAATTCTCTTAACTTTTGTTTATCTGTAAAGGTTTTAATTTCTCTATCGAATCTGAATGAGATCCTTGCTAGGTAGAGTAATGTTGCTTGTAGGTTTTTCCCTTTCATCACTTTAAATATGTCCTGCCACTCCCTTCTGGCTTGCAGAGTTTCTGCTGAAAGATCAGCTGTTAACCTTATGGGGATTCCCTTGTATGTTATTTGTTGTTTTTCCCTTGCTGCTTTTAACATTTTTTCTTTGTATTTAATTTTTGATAGTTTCATTAATATGTGTCTTGGCATGTTTCTCCTTGGATTTATCCTGTATGGGACTCTCTGTGCTTCCTGGACTTGATTGACTATTTCCTTTTCCATATTAGGGAAGTTTTCAACTATAATCTCTTCAAATACTTTCTCAGTCCCTTTCTTTTTCTCTTCTTCTTCTGGGACCCCTATAATTCAAATGTTGGTGTGTTTAATGTTGGCCCAGAGGTCTCTTAGACTGTCCTCAATTCTTTTCATTCTTTATTCTGCTCTGTGGTAGTTATTTCCAGTATTTTATCTTCCAGGTCACTTATCTGTTCTTCTGTCTCAGTTATTCTACTATTGATTCCTTCTAGAGAATTTTTAATTTCATTTATTGTGTTGTTCATCACTGTTTGTTTTCTCTTTAGTTCTTCTAGGTCCTTGTTAAATGTTTCTCATATTTTCTTCTTTCTATTTCCAAGATTTTGGATCAACTTTACTATCATTACTCTGATGCAATATTTACAATAGCCAGGACATGGAAGCAACCTAAGTGCCCATCGACATATGAATGGATAAAGAAGACGTGGTACATATATACAATGGAATATTACTCAGCCATAAAAAGAAACAAAATTGAGTTATTTGTAGTGAGGTGGATGGGCCTAGAGTCTGTCACACAGAATGAGGTAAGTCAGAAAGAGAAAAACAAATACCGTATGCTAACACATATGTATGGAATCTAAAAAAAAGGTTCTGAAGAACCTAGGGCAGGACAGCAATAAAGATACAGACTTAGAGAATGGACTTGAGGACACAGGGAGGGGGAAGGGTAAGCTGAGATGAAGTGAGAGAGTGGCATGGACATATATACACTACCAAACATAAAATAGATAGCTAGTGGGAAGCAGCCACATAGCATTGGGATATCAACTTGTGCTTTGTGACCACCTAGAGGGTGGGATAGGGAGGGTGGGAGGCAGATTCAGGAGGGAGGAGATATGGGGATATATGTGTATGTATAGCTGATTCACTTTGTTATACAGCAGCAACTAACACAACATTGTAAAGCAATTATACTCCAATAAAGATGTTAAAAAAAAAGTCAAAGATAAAACTTAAACAAAAATTATTGCCAATAGAATAAAGAAAGCTGACATTCTGATAAGAGCTCTTTCATGGAATGTAATTACAACTACCATCTTTTCATTGTAACATTCTAACATACAGCAGTTATTTCATACAAAGAGGGGAAAATACATTCTTAAAGCTTTTATCAATTATATTTACTTTTGAAAAGAATGAAGTAACTTATCTATTTTTTTCTTTTAAAGAAAGGATTGCGTTTATTGAGGAAATAGATGTGGTTAAGGAATTTTGTGCACATTAACAAGGAAATATGTTTAAAGTTCATTGCAACACTGATTGTAATAATGAATTAATGGGAACAACCCAAATGTCTCTCAATAAGGGAATTTATAAAATGAAACACTATCTAGAGGTTAAAATAAATGGATTAAATCCATATGTACTAACACAGCAAGAACTAAGAAACAATGTTGGATGAAAATTATACCATGTACCATGGATGTCATACAGGTAAAATTTTTAAATCTGTAAAATAATACTTTGTATTACTTGTGACTCAATTGTATGTAATGAAAGCAGACAAAATGTGGACTGGCTACACTCTAATTAAAGAGTTGTTGCATTAGAGAAGGGTGAGAAATGAACATGGAAAGGGAAAAACAGGGAATTTTTTTAAAGGAAATATATTAATAAATTTTATTATTAAAAGGAAAAGAAATTTAATTGAAGCAATTATAAAATGTCAGTATTTGTTAATTTAGGAGGCTGGCTTATGGAAGTTTGTTATATTATCCATTGTTATTTTCAAAATTTTTTCATTAACAAAACTACAAGCAAAACAAGAAAATAGATTGGCTCTCTACAAAAATGTAGAAATGCCCTTAGTGTTATAAATTATTAGAATAAGTGGTACATATAATAATTTGGAAAGTTAGTGAATATTTCTAAACTGTGGTCAGTTTTGATTTTGATCACTTGGAAGTTCCAAGGGAATGGTCAAAAGAAACCAAAGGGAAAGAAAACAATAAATAGAAAATAATAAATAAAAATGTATACTATATTTCTTTGAATGATAAACCACTATGGTCTGATGTACCAATTTTTTTTTTTTTTTGCGGTTCGCGAGCCCCTCACTGTTGTGGCCTCTCTCGCTGCGGAGCACAGGCTCTGGACACGCAGGCTCAGCGGCCGTGGCTCATGGGCCTAGCTGCTCCGCGGCATGTGGGATCTTCCCGGACCGGGGCACGAACCCGTGTCCCCTGCATCGGCAGGCGGACTCTCAACCACTGCGCCACCAGGGAAACCCTGATGTACCAATTTTTTATGCATCAATAAGGGGACAAGGTGGATGGGAACATTGCCAATTTTGGCTGTTAGATGTCATCAACCTAAAGATGAGTCTAGATTGCAAAGATATTCAAATGTAAAGCAAAACCAAACAAAGTACATCTTAGAATTGGCAAAATGCAATAAGCTGGTGTTCTGGATCTTCATCACAAATTAACCCAGCAAAGAATGCACGTGAGTTTTACTGGGAAAACTGGCTAAAAGTTTTCATGAAAGAAGACTTAAATAAACCAAGAGATACACTATTTTTGTGGTTGGGATGACTTAATATTGTAAAGATTACACTTCTCCCCATATTAATCTACAAGTTCCATGCAATTCCAGTCAAAATCCAGGGAAAGTTTTTAAGGAACTTGAAAAATGTATTCTAAAGTTTATATGAAAAAAAGAAAGTGTAAGTAAAATTTGGAAAAGAAGGGGAAATGAAGGCTGTATCAGTAAGAAAGAGATTCAGAAATATATTTACAAATATCAGAAGACCCTACCACAGGGGCTTATACAGACAGAGGATGATTTGACTCATGCCTCAAGCCCAGAGGCAGGCCATGGTTGATACTGACAGCTAAACAATGCTATTAGTGACGGAGGCTCTTTGTTTTCCTGTCCTGCCATTCTTAATATGTAGACGTTTCTCCCCATCCTTGTCACCTCAGAGTATTGTACCTCTAGGTAAGAAAAAGGGGAGAAGAGATAATGGCTTTCTCATGATAATCCTTTTTACTTGCAAAAAGAAACTGTCCTTAGGGAACTTTGCCTCCATCTCATTATTCATAACTATACTGCATGGCCAATCCTTGCTGCAAGAGAGGCTGAGAAAATGAATATTTTTGGCTAGGCATATTGCTGTTCCCCCAGAACTGGAGTTCTGTTTGTAAAAAAGAAAGGGAGAATGGATATTGAGTACACAGTTAGGAGAGTCTGCTTTAAGGAGGACGTATTCTTCTAGTGGTAAACAAACCATCAGTGTACTTCTGGCACACGTCAGATGAATTGACCATGGAATAGACCAGGATAAGATAAAATAAGATGAGATGGGATGAGATGGAATGGAGTGGAACAGAATGGGTAGAATAGACTAGACTAGAAGAGAATAGAATAGAATACTCTAAATAGACCTCTGTATATATGGGAACTTATTAGATAGAGGTGGCCCCACAAGTCAGCATGAAAGGGATAGATTATGTAATGGTGTTTGGAAAACTGGTCCATTGGGTAGAGAAAAATAAAGTTGAAACTTTGTCACCCGCATATAAAAGTGACTTTCAAATGGATAAGAGACCTACATGTGCGTGGTAAAGTCATAGTAGATATGACTACATAAATATTCAGGAGTTTTATTCAGTGAAGGACAGAATAGATAAGATTCACACCTGGTGACCATTCAGGAGAACATATTCACAATGTTAAAAAATCACCAGGGGAATTATACTCCAATAACAATGTAAAAAAAAAAAATTAAGTAAAAAAAAAAAAAAAAAAAAAGACCAGGGGGTCTTCCCTGGTGGCGCAGTAGTTGAGAGTCCGCCTGCCAATGCAGGGGACACGGGTTCGTGCCCCGGTCTGGGAAGATCCCACATACCGCGGGGCAGCTGGGCCCGTGAGCCATGGCCACTGAGCCTGCATGTCCGGAGCCTGTGCTCCACAACGGGAGAGGCCACAACAGTGAGAGGCCCACGTACCGCAAAAAAAAAAAAAAAAAGACCAGGGATTAATATTTAACAGTGCTGTCCAATAGAACTTTTTGTGATGATGAAAATGTTCTGTGTCTGTGCTCTCCGACATGGTAGCCACTACCCACATCAGGTTACTGAACACTTGAAATGGGGCCAGTGTAACTGAGAACTAGGTTTTTAATTTTAATTAATTTAAATTTAAATAGTCACATGTGGCTAGTGTCTACCTTATTGGACAGTGCAGTACTAGAGTATTCAAAGAATTCTAGCAAATCACCAAGAAAAATGCAAGGTTTTCCAATAGAAAGATATGAATAGATTGATAGATCAGGAAGCCTAAACAGCTAGCAACGATATGAAGAGACCCGAAATCACAAGTAATTAGAGAAATGCAAATTAAAATCATAAGATAGTATTGCTAAAATTTAGAAAGTCATATAATACACGTTGGTGAGAAGGTGGGGAAAACAACCCTCATTTACTGTTGAAGGTGGAGTGTAGACTTGCGTGGCTATTTTGGAAAACGATCTAGTGAAATTAAGTATGTGTATCAAATAGACGACCAATCCATTTCACTTGCCCTAGAACAACTCACACACAGGTCATCAGGAAGGTGTATACGCAAAGCTGTCCCTCATACGTTGGTTATGATGGTAGAGGTTAGAGACAACGTTAGTTCATCATGATAGAAATGGAGAAGTAAAGTGCAGTGGAGGCGTACTATGGAATACTCTGCTCCAGTTGGAAATAATGAACCAGAACGGCATACAGCCACAAGGACTTAAAATGCTTAAAAACCTAGCATTTGGTGAAACAGATTGAGATGTGTAGTGTAATCCTATTAATGTATGTTTTCAACAGCAACTCACACAGAAACAGTGCTATTTTTTTCAAAGATGCTTACATATCTAAGGACAAATACCGAGCCTATTATTCTTGAGCTATGAGGGGGAGGCTGGAAGGAAAGCAGAGAGCAGGGATAAAGGAAGAAAAAGAGAGAGGGCTGCTGCAAAGAAGAGTGATGATAATATGCCATAAATGGAAGACCATGATTATCTTAACCCTCTGTACCAAAGAAGGGGGAGCAAAGTATGGCCTGTTACCTGGAGTTCCTGGATCTTCTAATCACTGTCTCTAGTTTTCTTGATACTGTGCCTATTTGATAAGCTAAATAGAAGCATGTTTTGTGTTCTGTTGCCTCTTTATGTCAGCGCTTGCTTTAAACACAAACACGCTTATCATTCATTATATTGGGCTCTGCTTGTTTCTGCTGTCGCTTTGGCACAACAGACTATTTTATGTTCCACTCCAATATTTCCCTAAAGAACATAGTGCTTTGTGAGACCTGTACTACAGACAGTATCTGAATAGTGAATTAAATCTGTAATAACAGAGCGAAAGGGCAGAGAAGAACAGAGCCGGTTGCGGTTCACAGGTGCGCAAGGAGGATGCTCTGAGTGCAGCTTTAGATACTCTTCTTTCAGACAAGCTTCTCAGCCGAGTGTGTCACTTAATCCTCTGCACCTGAGATGATCTGCATACTCATGTGGCCGCACCAGGGATTTGATTCCTAGGGCAACTTGGAAGCGTTTTCAGATTCTCTGTCTCTCCTCTTTCCCTTTTCCTCTTTTAGAATTTTGCAGGAATGGATTTGTGGAATTTCTTTTTCTTGATATAGAAGCTGATCTTGTAAGTCTTTCATAAGTTGAAAAGTGTTCTTTTTCAATGTACTGCAAAAGAAAGTAATTGGACCCTCGGATTTTATTGCACCTTCCCAAAGGCACTGTGATGATCTTTTTGTAAGCTTGTTTACCTTCTAGGTATTTTTTAAATTTCATAAATAAATTAATGACCTCCTCAAAAAATCAGAACTGACACTTCAATTTCAAAACGGTATCTTTAAAATAATGGAAATTAATGTCTCTATGGATTTCCAAACTACAGCCGGAAGAGCAGTTACTTCATTTCATTCTTTCACAGCTTTCCCCTTCTGCAAAATAGGCATATGTCTCTTGAATACTGGCAATAATATGTTAGGAGACATTTTAGGTATGCAAATTTATTTCATTCATCACCCCCATTATTACCAATTATCAGTCTACCTCCAGATAAAAATCAAACTGAAATTTAGCACGTATCTGGCTATTGAAGTCTTTTATGTACTTACATTTCAGAGAATAGAGCCTGAGCAATTAATCAAATTCAGAATTTAAAAAAAACCTTAGTTTCTTAACTGACATAACTGTTTTGCTTCTCCCAGGCCAGGGAAAGAAAAAAAATGTTGGAGCAAATTCAGTACGTGACTGAGATTTGAGAGATTTTAGGAAATCTTTTTACCTGCTGTGGCCTCACTAACTAGTTGACATCTGTTACTACAGCTTGCGTGGGAGGAAGATCTCTGTGGGTTTTGTACTTGTTTTTGTTTCTTTGGGGTTTTTTTGTCGCTGATTTATTCACGCCATTTAAGCACATATATATAACGTATATCTATATAGCTCCTACTACGTGCCACACATTGTTCCAGGCCCTGGGTATGCAATACCCATGAGCCATTATTGCACTTATAATCCAGAAAGGGGAAACAAAACAACTAAGCAATTTAAATAAGGTGTCACAGGGGCTTCCCTGGCGGCGCAGTGGTTGGGGGTCCGCCTGCCGATGCGGGGGACACGGGTTCGTGCCCCGGTCCGGGAAGATCCCACATGCCGTGGAGCGGCTGGGCCCGTGAGCCATGGCCTCTGAGCCTGTGCGTCTGGAGCCTGCGCTCCGCAACGGGAGAGGCCTCAACAGTGAGAGGCCCGCCTACCGCAAAAATAAAAAAATAAATAAGGTGTCATAAGTGCTCCTCTAAGATAAAGAGCACCGTGAGAGCTCATAGCAGAAGCAACCAGAGTAGGTCAGACTAGTGAATCGAGTCAGGCTTTCCAAATAAAGGGATATTTAAGCAGAGTCCTGGAAGATGAGCCAGACCCAATCCTGTGGAAATAAGAATGTGAAAGGAATGTGTTTCAAGCACAGGGAGGTAGCAGGGGCTAGCAGGAGGTGAAGCTGGACGGAGAAAATCACAAACGGAAGCATGATATGATTAGATGAACATCTCAGAAACATCATTTTGCCTGTAGGGTGAGCATGGAGAACAATTAAATCTGTCACGAATCCAAACAAAAGCCCATCTACAGTAATGCAGTAAGGATAGAGAAAGAGGATTTATGGAAAAGGTAAATCCCCAAGATGGCTGATTGATTAGCTCTTGAGGTTGGGTGGGGAGAAAGCAGTTGACCCCAGCCCTTACTTAACTTTTAGCCACAGTGGTGAGCAATTAGTCATTCAATTACCCCCATCCAGCTGCAGGGGAGGCTGGGAAATGGGGATGGGCTATGTGCCCATGAATAAAATGAAATAAAATGAAATTCATGGGCTATGTGCCCATGAATAAAATAAAATTGCATCATCTCTGCTTTAGTTGCCAGCCAAAATTGACTCAGTTTCCAGAAGCCGAGCTACAAATTGGTAGGCGCAATTGAATACTGATGTGTTTGTTTTCACCATTGTTCTAGGTTGTAGAGATTCAAAGATTGAACGATCCCTTGGAGATTCCATGTTTTCTCTTCTACCTGAGAAGGTCTAGTCCTACTATGAAGACTCTGCAATCAGCAATGTTAAACCTCCAAATAATTCTTCCATCACTTTCATTTTCTGAGAAAATAGATGTTTAACCATACATGTATACTTCCATGTTTTCTCTTTCAGCAAAATAGCATCTCAACCAAGATGACCGTATTAGTTGTCTATTACTAGTTTGGGGTGGGGGGTTGGTCAGGAATTTAAACAGGGCACAGTGGGAAGCACGATGGCTGTGTCTGGGCCTCAGCTGAAAAGCTCTAGGCCTTGGGAGTGGAGTCATGTAAAGGCTTTGCTCATTCATGCATCTGAAAACTGATGCTGGCTGTCAGCTGGGGCCCTTCATTCCTCTTTACTTGAGCCTCCCCATGTGGGCTGGTTTGACTTTCCACATAGCATGGAACCTGGGTTTCAAGGGCAAGTGTCCTGAGAGAGCCAGGCAGAGCCGTATCTTTCTTATGGCCCAGCCTCAGAAGCCACATTGCACCACTCCCATCATTCCCCACTGACCAGGGTTGTCACAGGCCCTGTCTGGGTTCAAAGAAAGACTCTGCCCTGGTTAACTCCCAGAAAGGCTCTTTCCTTGTGGTGACCCAGATGGATAGCCAGCATCTCCAGACTCAAACCGTCTCTAGTGCTTGTGATCTCAGGAGATCAGCTTCCCCTAAGCCTCCTCTTAGCATCCCTAATAATCCCTGGAAAATGATTCTGGACCTGTTTGGGTCAGATGGGGGGAGTCACTGGGTAAGTCGCTGTCCTGGTGTGTATTAGGGTTCTCCAGAGAAACAGAACCAGTAAGATACATAGAGACCTAAGAGGAGATTTATAATAGGAGTTGGCTCCCGTGTTATGAGGCTGAGAAGTCCCACCATCTGCCATCGACAAGCTGGAGAATCGGGAAAGCTGATGGACTCTGAGTCCAAAGATCTGAGAATTGAGGGGATGATGATGTAAGTCCCTGTCTGAGTCCAACAGCCCAAGAACCAGAAGCACTGAAGTCCATGAGCAGGAGAAGATGGGTGTCTCAGCTCAGGGAGAGCTAATTTGCCCTTCCTCTGCCTCTTTGATCTGTTTTGTTCCTAACAGATTGGATGGTGCCTGCCTGCATTGGTGAAGGCAATCTTCTTCACTCAGTCTCCCAATTTAAATGCTGATCGCTTCTGAAGATGTGCACAGACTCACCTAGAAATAATTTTTCACCAGCGACCTGGGCATCCCTTAGCCCAGTCAGGTGGGCATACAAATTTAATGATCGGAAGGTGGATGGGAACTTTGGCCAGCCTGAGTCACCCCCTAGTGGCAGGGATCCAGGGTCTTATGATTTGCAGCCCCGTCAGGTGTCAGAGGGGTAGTTACTGAGTGAAACAGAACAGCACTGATACCAGATGGCAGGTGTAAGTAGTTGAGCTCCAAATTCAACATCTGTGACCAAAGCAAGTATAAGTTTTA
Organism: Phocoena phocoena; assembly: GCF_963924675.1. Taxonomy (NCBI): domain Eukaryota; kingdom Metazoa; phylum Chordata; class Mammalia; order Artiodactyla; family Phocoenidae; genus Phocoena; species Phocoena phocoena. The sequence goes on along the minus strand of NC_089225.1, from coordinate 55,129,286 downwards.
ATTCCTCATTAAATTTTGGTGTAGAATCTTGGTAGAGCTGAAGGGGAGAAAGTCAACCTATCAAACTCAAGTTAGGAGAACCCAATGAGCAACCTCCTGTGCTCTTAATCTGTCACGTGGGGTGACTAAACCATTTCCACTTTGTAAGTATAGAATGTCAGATTTTTCTCATATCCATATGTTCATTGCTATTTTATCTTTGAAATGGCATAGCTGGACCTCGATCTTAACCTATACTGAGTTTTATAGGTCTCCTGTGGAAAGCTGAGTTTGAAATCTACTCTGCACTAAATCACAAAGGAAAAATGACCTGCCTTATCCTGTTGGAGTATGATTTATGAGTTCATGCTTAGGTGTTTTATGACTACGTATCGTAACT